>NW_026527013.1:120352991-120915491 GCF_024362965.1 Panthera pardus | reverse complement strand
ATCTTTGGCTCCTTATCCTTTGAAGATGGTGAACTGGCTGTTGTAGGTACTTTTGAATTCTTCCCCTGATCTAGGAAAGGCTCTGGTTTCATTGAATAGTCTTGGGGTTAGCACTGAATTGCCTCAAAAACCCTGTCCTGTGAGAAGATCCAGGCATGTTTCTTAGTCCTTTCATGCTTGTTTACCTCTAGGTTTTTTTATTTTGTTTTGTTTTGTTTTGTTTTGTTTTGTTTTGTTTTGTTTTGTTTTAGAGAATCATGAACAATTATTGCATCATATACAGGCTACTTTTGCCACTTATCTGTTGACATTTTCCTCACCAGAACATAAAGTTCTTGAGAAGAACATATATAACACCTTTTTTCTGATGAAATCAGCTATATGTCAAAAACCCTTAAATTGTCACTGCTATTTTCCTCAACCCGGAGGAGTTATGAACCGCAATACAGAAAGCCTTATGCTGTGTTCGTCGGGAAGGAGAGAGCTTGTCACGTGGTAGCACCTTGTATAGACGTTATTGGCAATGCTATCTCCGGTAAAGCAGGCAAAGCAAAAAGAATTGTGATTATTTGGGCAGCATATTTCTTTATATGTGAGTTTACATAAATTCTCATCTAAATCTTTAGACACAAACATGAAATGAAAGCATATAAATGGGTTATGGTCGTTTTTAAGCATCTGCCTTTGGTTTAGCTACACCTCTACCCCTTTCCATTCGTGGGAATAATCAGACATGAACTGTGACCTCACTTGTAATATAATTTGACTCATTAATATTGCTAGATATGTCCTACTTAAGTTTATATGACCATGTTGTATTCTTTTCAAAATAAACTTTATTTGGGGAATGATTGGTTTTGTGAAACATTCTTCAAGTACCAGTTTCCTTAGCAGCTTTATTGATTTTCTTACCTGTTATTCTAGGTTTTATGTTGAAACTGGATAGGGAAGATGGATAGGCCATGGTAGGAGAGGGGTGTAGTGACGCATGGAACGTGATTATCTGCTCTGTTTATTTTATTTATCTGTTTTTTGACATTAATTTTTTTTTTCAATTTTTAGAGAGAGTGTGTGAGTGCGGGAGAGGGGCAGAGGGAGAGGGAGAGAATCCCAGGCAGGCTCCATGTTCAGTGGGGAGCCTGACGTGGGGCTCCGTCCGTCACACGATCCTGGGATCATGACCTGAGTCCATATCAAGAGTCAGACGCTCGACTGACTGAGCCACCCAGGCGCCCTTGTCTGCTCTGTTTAGAGATATGTGTAAGAAAAACTGTGCTTTGGTTTCAATTGTTTTGAAATAAGCATTAAACATTGAGAATCGCGGGCAACAGCTGCTAGTGAATTTTGGTACCAGAGAAAGTGTATGTGTTGGGTTTTATTCAGTGTGGTTTGGGTGGTAGTTCTCACTATTGTTTTCGTTTGGGATTTTATTTTGTCACAGGTGGACATTATGATGATTAATGCCTAGTGAGTGAGTGAGCACTGTAAAATGTAATTAAATGAAATGCTGGGTTGTCATAAAAATAACAAGAAACAATGATTTCTGATTCAGAAGGGGAATCAGCCATTTGAATCTTTGCTTGTGGAAATGAATTTGTACCCCTTCATGATATATAGGAAATTCTTTTTTTTTTTTTTTAATTTTATTTGTTTTTGAGATAGAGACAGAGCATGGACAGGGGAGGGTCAGAGAGAGAGGGAGACACAGAATCCGAAGCAGGCTACAGGCTCTGAGCTGTCAGCACAGAGCCCGACGCGGGGCTCGAACTCATGGACTGTGAGATCATGACCTGAGCCGAAGTCGGACGCTTAACCGACTGAGCCACCCAGGTGCCCCAATATATAGGAAATTCTTTACATCTACAGCGCTGTTAGATATGAGCATGCTGTCTGTCCCTACTGAATTGAGTGTATGGATGATTTCTCAGCGTTGTTTGGAAACTGCAAGAGGAGAAAAAGGGACTTGGTGGAATGTTATGGAAAAAAATACATCTCTCACCCTTTTATTAAAAAAGGGACTTATCATCATAATAATAACCCTGGGAAAAAAATAACAAGCAACTTATTTTCCAGAGTTGCAGAGCACTTGGTCATAAGGGTGTTTTGATTTATTTTATTTTTGTTGCTTACCCACTTCTGTTTGAAATGAAACCTAAAATGTCAAGCGTGGTTATACATTCCTATGCCCATTTGGAAACATGAAAATTATAGTACTTTTCTCTCTTAATATCTGTAGCATTCTATTTAGGAAGATTTGCATATTCTCTTCAGTACGATGAAATCCATACATTCTTACATAAGGAGGGTTTGGAGTCTATTTGAAGGTAAATTCTTTTCTCTGTTTAAAACATTGCTTTGCCTTTGCTTTCAGCCTTGCCTCTGCTGCCTTCAGCTCCTTGCTCCAGGCTGACAGAAGACAAAGACCTTATAAACACTGGTTTCCTAGTGCCATCCTCAAATACAATGAGAGGCTTGCTTTGCTTCCTAAATGTTGCAGAAATGTAGCAGTGACTCAAAATTAGCATACACCAGAAATGCATGGTATATGTGTGAAATATGCAGATTCCTGACCCCTTTCCCCAGCAATGCTGATTCATTCTTGGGTTGGGCCCATGGTTCTGCATTTTAGCCCACTTGCTAGATGATACTGATGCAGGTGGTCTAAGATTCTTAATTTGAGAGATGATTAACGTCACCAATTCCCTGCCCTTGAATATACGATCTTCTGTATTTTTCTTTGAATATTCTTTCTTGTTTTCTGTAAAGCATTGGTCATTGGGGAAACTAATTGTGCCTAAAACTGAATGTACAGTCAAAAGGGTAAGTTGTGTGGAGATACTATTTTCCCCAGGGTTAGGAATTTTTTAGGACTCTAAATTCTTACAGCAAAAAGTTAGATCATCAGTAAGTATGTTTTTGTGAACATCTTCCCTACCGGAAGAGAGAAAAGAGACCCAAACTTTCCCAAAATTATTGTTCTTTATTATTTTTTCAGAATTATCTATAGCCCACATGTTTAGAAGAATATGCAGTCAAGAGATTGCCTTTAAAAAATAAATATATATGTGTATGTGTTGTATATAGTGTATAAACTATGTGCCACGTATAATATATACATATATTATGAATAGATTGTACATACATATGAATATGTATATATATAGTTTCGTATCAAAGATAGTTATTGAAATGTTCTCTCTAGTACATGATTTCCCTTCTCTGAAAACTTGTCTATACCATGCAGTTAAATTTCCTTTTGGTTGATTTGGAATCTTTCTGTACTTTGCCTATATTTCTATGTTTCACTTATAATTTAGGTAAAATTTCCTAGTAGTTCTCCATGTAAAACCAACAATAATCTTTTTTTCATTCCTTCAGCTTTGGTTTACCCAAGGGATTAAGTGGCTCATTTTGATATACATAGGTTATTGTTAAGGAAAAGAAAAGCATACAAACAGTTGGGAGATTCTGGAGATCTGAAAACACCTAGCACACTAATCAAGGATTCTTTCGTTTACCATTTCTTTGTGTTCCTGTACTGCTAAAAAAGCCTCTGGCATAAAATGGATGACTGTAGTGAGTATGAGTCAGCCAATAATTTACAAAGCCAATCTAAGTGCCTAGGACCTAGACTAACATTAATTTTATTTTATGATCTAAAAACAAATTACATGAGATGTTTGCTGAGGTTTTTTACTCTAAAAATCTAGAGTAAAGTGAATGCTGTCCCCTTGGTCTTTAGTAACAGCTAAATTATATCTCACTTGGGAATTTCTGGGAATTTACAAGTCATTTCTTTAATTTAAAATTCCACACTGCTGTAGGGATAGAGGTAATTTCTTTTCTGGTGAACAGTTGCAGTAAAAACATTTCACACGCAATGTGAATTGAGGTATTGGGGGACAGTTCTCGTTATTATAAAGAATGAAGTAAAGGTAGGGAGACCCTTTGGACTTTAATTCCAGTTTCTCAGAACATTTTCTCATTCGTTGGCCTTGCTCTGCTGGAATGTATTTTATGTTAATATAACTGATAATAATTTTACCTCCGGGCAGGAGACTAGGATATTATAACATTCAACCACATACAGGTGTTTTTTTTTTTTTTCTTTTCCCATTATAATCGTATCTTGTATTGTTGTGTAGCTATTTTGTGCAGAAAACATTTTGAAACAGTCTAAGTTTGTTTATTTTATATATTTTTTAAAGTTTATGTATTTATTTTGAGAGAGAGAGAGCAGGGGAGGGGAAGAGAGAGAGAATCCTAAGCAGACTCTGTACTGTCAGCACAGAGTCCAATGCGGGGCTCAAACTCACAAACCGTGAGATCAAGACCTGAGCTGAAATCTACAGTCAGTTGCTTTACCAACTGAGCTACCCAGGCACTCCTAGATTTTTTTTTTTTTAAGTAGCTCTTAAGTTAGAAGCTAAATTAAATTAAATTGAATGGGTAAGGTACTTGTGTAGAATAACCAAGAAGAGGACTGATATTAATACAGGAGATTTGCCTTAAAGTAAGAAACATTTTTAAGAAAATTAAGCAGCCTACTAAAGTTAATTGATTCTTGCTTACATTAAGACTGAACAGTAAACCAACTCTGCTCCTTGAATTCTTTTTTCCTAACATTTTCCTACTATGGCAATAATTCTTCAAAACTATTCACTCTTTATCATTGACCTATATTTCCTCTGAGCTGGGCAATGTTCAATGGTTGTCTTTTTTTTTTTTTTTTTTTTTTTTTTTTTTTTTTTTTGAGGTAGGGTATTTTTAAAAAATAAAACCGTGTAATACAGTGATTTTTTTTTTTTTTTACAATTCAATAAATTGTAGCATACAGAGTTGTGCAGCCATCACCACAATCCATTTTAGAATGTTTTTCTTATCCAAAAGAAACTCCCACACCCAAGTAGTCAATCCCCTCTTTTCCCCAACTCCCTAAGCAACCACCAATCTGCTTTCTTTGCCTGTCCTAGAAATTCACTGATAATTCTTAAAGCTCTGTCCTTTGTTTATATTCACAGTCAAGAAAGATTGACTATCTGAGAAATTCATATGACAGTAAAACAATTCCTGCTCAATTTTTGTTTCAAAAAAATATGATAAGATGCTTTTTGAAAATCAAAATGAACCAGACACAGATTCCAACTCCAAGGAATAAATCACTCTTTGTACACAAAAAGTTAAATCCTTTGCACGTGTAAGAGCTGGTATAAGGGATGTAATAGTAAAAACCTAGGGCCTGGATTTTGACTGAAAAGTAGAAAGTGAATGGAAAGGAGAGTGAAGAATAATTAGGAATTTAAACACTCAAGTCTCTCCATATCTTAGATTATTTCCAATTATCTGAAAGCCAGGTAATTAGTCCAATAGGAAACAAAATGATACCAATCTTCTGCTCTTTCATGAAAGTTAGATGCGTGTCCAAAACAACATACTCTTCCTCTGGAGTCAGAAATTTTATACATTCTCTCAATAGGTAGGATGATTGCTTAATCACTGATAGCATGAAATAAATCTTCCTTTAACTGAACCCCAAATTCCTACAGCAATTTAGACAAGACTTTGTTTAGTTCTTGGGAAGATTGGAAAATAACTAATAATAACTTTTTTTTTTTAAGCTTATTTATTTATTTTGAGAAAGAGAGGGAGAGGGCGCACTAAAGCAGGGGAGGGGCAGAGGGAGACAGAATCCCAAGCAGGCTCTATGCTGTCAGCGCGAGTCCAGTTTGGAGCCGGACCCCACAAACCACAAGATCGTGACCTGAGCTGAAACCAAGAGTCGGTCGCTTAGCCAACTGAGCCACCCAGGCGCCCCACTAATAATAGCTTCTGTTGAAAGTCCTGTATTATCTTGAGGGAGCAGTGGTGTTAACATTGCAGATCTAAGAAGCTCAACGTCTACAATTCTGGATAAGCTTTCATCCATTAAAGGGTGGCCTCAGGTATCACCAGGATATTAAAAACAAGTTCTGTTTTAAAACTGTGGGTAGCATGGGGTGGACCTTTTCCACACACGTAAACTAGGAAAACATCAGGAGGACAGGATTAGGTTGAAGCTCCCAGTCTGGTCATAGAATCTTTTAGTCTGTTCTTTGATGATGACAAGACAAGGTCTTAGCGATTCTCCTTTAAATCATCTGTACAGTGGCTAAACCCATGAATGACTCCTAGAGGCACAGAGCATGTGAAGCATACATAATTTGTTTTTAAAACCAGATCCAGAACATTTAGGAGCTGTTATTTCAAATTAAATAGAAGACATTCACTGAAATGACACACTTGAGTAATTGAATTTATAAGCCCATCACCTAGTTACAATAAATACAATTGTATACCTTTTGCCAAAAGATAATTTATGGCCGTCCAAATTACATATTCAAAGGGCTCGATGGATCATTTAAATTCTAAAGATAATTTAAAAATAGATTTCAGTACTTAAAATCTCTCAGTGTTGCTTATACTCGATATGGGCAGTAATTCTGTAAATTGATTTAAGGGCATTCTAAAGGTTTGTTTCTATGGTAACCAAATTCAGAAAACTAACCTCCTAAACATGGTTGTCATAGAATTAAGACAGGTGGCTGACTAATCTTCACTAGCTTTCTTTCTCATTTTCTGATGGCTTTGCTCTCAGCACCTCTTTTGATTCTCATAAGATTACATACAAAGCAATTACACGGGCTTTCTTACCCTTATGTGAGTGTCTCGTTCACGTAATACTGTCTGTTGTTCATCCCCATGAGATCTGCCCAGTGACAGATCTTTTTCTTCCTGCTACAATTATACACCAGAAAAAGCACTAAGTGGAAAACACCTCTGTAAGTAATGTGTTAAAGGCATTTCTCAATTACACACATACTTCAGCTCCTTGAAATCATTGTACGGGGGTTCTTCAGACAGTAACACTGCTTAGAAGAAAAGGCAACGTTGTCATCGATAATTTTTTTAGATGGTCTGTGTTCAGATAACCCTCATTTATGATCATCTTTCATACTTGTTTACATTTCCCAATATGCTAGATCCACATATTTATCTGTGCCTAATTCTTATGTTACCCTGACGGGAACGTGGAATATATGCATATATTACCTTTCTACTTAATTTCTACTTAATTTCCTTGCCTGCCTCTGACTTCCTGGGAGGAGGGGCTACAATGCCTTTTACACCTTTGTAGCAGAAGTACAATTCCTGCTACAAGCGTTCCATAAATGTTTCTTGTTAAACTAGACGTGTTGAAGAACTTCTAGAAGTATAAATAAACTATGCATTTATAGTTTATTAAATAATGGGCCTAGCTGATTCTGTATCAGTCCATTTGGTTCCTCAGAGGTATGAAGATTAGTGTTCCTGGCCTTCCACATCTTCCTAGGAAGGAAAATGTGCTATGGCACTTGCTATCCGGTTGTAAGCAACTAGAAAACTGGGCAAAATAGACGAGACAACGTGGGTCAGACATTGGTCAGCAGGCAGAGCGGGATTGTGATTCTCCAGAGAAAGGAAACAAATGAGAAGAGACCTACAATCGCCTTAGCCTTCTGTGTGGAGGCAATTCCTGAACCATACATGGCAAAGACAAGGGGAAACAAAAACAGAGCCCAGTTGTTTTGCGCGGGTGAGGAAAGAGTGATCAGAGTTCAGGAAGGCCAAAGCAGTTGGAATATGTGGGGCAGAGTTCTGCAGAAAACTAAATGGAAAGGAAATTTAGAAATTTGCATTTTAGTCATCGACTGAATACCAGTTTATGCATGCAAATGATGAATCTCCACAAGGCTGAGGAAGAAACAACTACTGGGAGCTGTGCACCAAAAACTTTGCAGAGCTCACACAAAACTGGGAATTGTTCACGTTTCTACCAGCCAGGATCACCTTATTGATTGCGTGGAACATTTATTAGAGACCCTATGTGAGTCATACCTTAGTAGAAGGGCTGAAGTAGCCATAGAGTTAGCCTGGGTGGTTCAGTCGGTTGAGCGTCCGACTTCGGCTCAGGTCATGATCTCACGGTTTGTGAGTTCGAGCCCCACTTCAGTCTCCGTGCTGACAGCTCAGAGCCTGCAGCCTGCTTCAGATTCTGTCTCTCTCTCTCTCTCCCTCTCTTTCTGCCCCTCCCTCTCCCCCACTCTCTCTCTCTCTCTTTCTCTTGCTCTCTCTCAAAAATAAACATTAAAAAAATTGAAAAAAAAAAAAGTAAAACACACAGTATGATTAGGAAACCAATAATGGATTTAAAATGGAATACTAAAAAGAATCTCAGTTCTTCAAAAGAAGGCAAGTAAAAAGCAGCTGGCTGGCTCAGTTGAGTGACTGACTCCTGGTTTCAGCCCATGAGCTCATGGTTTCATGAGTTTGAGCCCTGCATCGGGCTCTGCGCTGGCAGCATGGAGCTTGCTTGGGATTCTCTCTCTCTCCCTCTCTCTCTGCCCCTCCCCTACTCACACTGTCTCTGTCTCTCTCAGGTAAATAAATAAACTTAAACAAACAAACAAAAAACAGATGGGACAAATGGAAGTATCAAGATGTTACATTTATAACTCACCATACTGATAATTACATTAAATATAGATGCCCTGAATCAGTTTCTCAACCTCAGTACTATTGACATTTAGGGCCAGATAATTCTTAGTTTTGGGAGATCGTGCTCTGCATCCTAGGGTGTTTAATAGCATACTTGACCTCCATGCACTAGATACCAGTAGAGACCTCCTCCACCTCTGCCATTGACAACCAAAAATATCTCCAGACATTGCCAAATGTTAACAGCCGCTGATGGAAACACTCCAATTCAAAGGCAAAGGGTGTCTGAATGAAAAACAAGATCCAACTATATTATGTCTTTGAAAAAAAACAAAACCAAAAACACCTACTCTAATCTAAAGACAGAAATAGGTTAACAGTAAAAGGACAGTTTCCTTGGTTGGCCTAAATGTGCAATAAGGTCCTTTTGTACTCCAAGAGTATATGACCACTGGTCTATCCTGCAGTGCCTCCACGGATTCCCTCAGCCTTCTCCTACACTCCATTCACTCTTGGGGCAAACCACAAGCATAGGAATAACATTCAAAAGACATGAAAAAAAAAATCTCCCTCCCTTCCCTGCATTCTGTCACTCAGTTCTCTTTCCTGATGGCATCTATTATTACAGTTTATGATTTCTTCCAAAGATATTCCATGCAAATTTCAAATATGAGTACAAGCATATTTCTTCCCCACAGATAATAACACATGATATTCTGCACATGGTCCTGACCCCCCACCTCCCTTGGTATAGGTTGCAAATCTTTCATATCAGTACATAGAGATAGACCTTCCCCACTAAAAAAAGAAAAAATTATTTGGGGGGGGGGGGATGAGCAAGCAGGGGAGAGGGGCAGAAGGAGAGAGAGTGAGAGAGACAGAATCTCAAGCAGGCTCCATGCTAGGCGTGGAGCCCTATTCGGGGGCTGGATCTCATGACCCTGGGATCATAACCTGAGCCGAAATCAAGAGTCTGTTGCTCGACTGACTGAGTCACCCAGGCGTCCCAGATCCTCCCCATTTAAAAAATTTTTATAGCTGGTTTGCATTCCCTTTACTGATGTGCTGTAATATATTTAACAGTCGTTTATTGATGGACATTTGCTTCCAGTCTTTGCTAGCACAAATAATGTAGCAATGGATAACCTTGTACTCCTATCATTTCACACCTGCATCAGTGTATCTATACGATAAATTACAGAAGTGGAATCCTTTAAGACTATATATATTTTTTTTATTTGAGAAGATATTGCAAAATTGTCCCCCGTTGAGGTTATAAAACTTTATTTTTTTCGAATCTGATGGATGGAAAATTCTGCCTTGTGTATTTGATTTGCAGTTAAGTGAACTTGAATATCTTTTCATGTGCTGAGTGTGCGTTTGTTTTCTTCTCGTGAATTCTCTCTTCGTAGCCTTTGAGTTGGGCTTTTCTCGTCAATTTATAGAAGGTAGAGTCTCTATTCTGGTAACAGACGATGGTCAGGTCCTGACCATCAACACACCTGTCACCTGTCTGTGGATCTATTAACCCTGGGATGGAATCTGGGCTTTACTACTGCCTTGTGACCTTGGGCGAGTTCCTTAACCTCTTTGGGTTTCCATGTCCAAGGACCCAGGGTAGGGTCTCGTTTATCAACATGACGCGGGACGGCACCTTTAAAACCGGGGAGTTGGCTAGGACATGTTTGTCAACAAAGTACAGGGCACGTTTTTCCGCGGGGAAATTTTGCTTAGGCACCGAGGCCCGCACGTAGCAACCCAACCGCGGAGTCCGGGAGTGCGCTGCGAGGGGGGGTGGGGGGACTGGCTCCGTAAAGCCCGAGTTCCCCCTTTCGAGAGAGCCGCAACCCCGGACGTGACCGAGAAATAAAAATCGAGCAAAGAAGGAGCCACTTTCTGCGGCGACAGTCGCCCCTCGGCCGCTCCCCTGCTCCCAGGCGCCCTCCCCTATCGGGCCGAGCGCGGCGCTGCAGCCCCGGCGGCCCAGACGCAGCGGGTGCGGCGCGGCCCCGGGGCCCGGGTGGGGGAGGCGGGGGTGGGCCCCGCGGTCACGTGAACCGGGCCAGCTGTTAGCGGGGGGCGGCGGGCCCAGGCGCCGGGAGTCTGGGGAGGGGGAAGCGCCCGACGGCCGCCTCCGCCACTGCAGCTGCAGCCCCCGATGTCTCCGCAGTAATCGCGGCCGCGGCAGCACGCGTACCCTCGGCGGCCGCAGCATCCGCGCCGCAGAGCAGAGCCCGGAGCCCGCCGCCCCGCAGGTAAGCCGCGGCGGGCACGGCTGCGAGCGCAGGGCGTCCGCAGCCCCTTCTCCCCGAGCGTTTCGGCCGCGTCCGCCATCGCCGTCCCCTGTGCCTCGTCGCCAGCCCCGGCCCCTCCGGACCTGCGGGAAGCGCTACTCCGGGCGGCATTCCGGCGGGTGGTGGCAAGGGCCGGCTGGAGGCTCGGGGGTGGGGGACGGAATCAGGGGAGAGATGGCCTCTGCCCGGGTGGTGGATGACTCGGGCTAGTAGGTTGAGGGGGCGCCGGAGAGGGACGCCCCACCCCGGGGCGCGGGCAGTGCCGCTTAGTTTGAGTCCGTCCCCCCGCTCTACACCCCAACCCCATCCTTTGCCCCGACCTCCGGGCGCTTTTCCTGTTTCCATTTCCTGAGAGCCAAGTTGCTGCCCCGCTGGGGTCTGTGCCCGCACCCCCCCCCCCCCCCACACACACACCCCTGTCACCCCTCGGGTTGCTCCCGGGGTTCGCAGCTCGCTCGGTGGTGGAATGGGCCTGGCACCTTCCCGGGAGGTAAGGCACCTGCTACCCGGGTAGCGCGAACATGGCTGCCTGGTGGGGCCCGCTGTCCTTGACCTGGCTCTGCGCCCACATCTACCCGGTTTGTGATCACGAATCAGGTCCAGGGCACTGCCCCCCCATTAAGGGCAAACGCGCAGGCTGTTGCTGTGTGTGCGGGCTGCAGGACTTGCCACAACTCCCCTCCCCCTCCCCAAGCCACCTCGGGGAGGTTCTTGGGGGTGGGGGGTGTCAGGGTAGGTACGCCGCGGCGCCGGGACACTTATTGGTAGAAGGCATCCTTGTATTTCTGCTACGGTTATACACTTCAGCCCTCGCTTCGCTTGTCCGTCCTGGAGCCGTTTACTTGGCGACATCGCTGGTGAGGTCTGAGACGAGGGTGGTTTGCAGAGCAGGAGGGACGCTTGAACTTTAGAGAATTGATGAGAACTCGGATTGAGGGGTTTAAAATGTCCATCAAACCCAAGTGCATCTAGGGAAGCTGTCATTTGCTGTGACTCAAAACCGACTTGGTAAGGGTTCTTTCTGGATTTGCTGTTTAATTCTGACTTGCAGTTGTCTTGAATTACACTTGTGTCCAGCCTCCCGGTGGCCTCCTGTGTTCCCAGCCTGACCAGAAGATGTCATGGGTTGCAGAAGAGACCTATGTTAATTTAAAATGGCAGCATGAAAAATCAGGCCAGGCAGAAGCAGTACAGACAGACCGCAGCTAACATCAGCTACCCCTGACTTATGCCTTGGTGGGGAAATGTGCAGCAGGGAAGGCTCTCCGGGGTGTCGCTGTGGCTGGTCCTAAGGGGTAGGGACTGATTCTTGCAGCAGGCTAAATTTTAGCGGGCGGCGGGGTCCTGGGGAGGTGAAGTGGCAAGTTTAGGGAGCTGTAAGTATCTTCTCTAACGTACCAAATGTGGTGCAAAGACCCAATTAAAACTCCGTGATTTTGATCTGATTTTCTCCAGGCTCCACTAAGGACGATTTATGTGGCTGCTTATGTCTGTTTGATGCATAACTTCTGTGTGTTTTGTACCTACAAGTGGCTCTAAAACGAGATAAGTGTCTAGTGTAAACATCACCCAAGAACAGTACATAACAAATGCCAGGTTCTTCAGAGCAAATTTCATTGGAAGTACTGATACAGCTCCATGAGCGAGCACCCAGGCACCAGAGAATGATACATTCTTGAAAGGTGACTCATTTTAAGATTTTTTTTTTTTTTTTTTTTAAACAGCGTTTCTTTCCGGTTTCACTGCTGTGCCGTCAGCCATCTTCTCATTTAGGAAGGAGGGGATGCCTGAGGAGGCAAGTGTTTTCAGGGGTAACGGAATAGACGAAGATTAGTGCTCAGGTCAGGAATGGCGAGCTGGAAGCAACCTAAGAGAGCACTCTCCTGTCACCCCCCCACCCCCTTTTTACAGCCTGGGAGGCTGATTCCAGCAGGGTGATTGGGCTGTGCCCAAGGTCAGATGGCTGGTTGGCAACTGGCAGTGAGGATCGAACTCCAGGTCTCATAACTGCCCAGGTCGTATTTAAGCACCAAAAAACATAAGTTAGGCATATTTTTTAAGGGGAGAAATGCGTTCTCGGATGAAAAAAATGAGTGGCTTTGTTTGTGGAGAATGATTAGGTGAATTTCTTTTTAAAAGAAACCAAAGTGGGATATGTGATAGCTTTTGAATACATCTCATTTTAAGTAAAAGGGAAATAACGAGCCTGTTTTAAAAGAATGTTGAAACGGCACTGGGTACAGAGGGTTTTCTAGAATCTGAATTTGAATTCTCTTGGTCATATACCAGTAACCACATTGGGAAGTGTGCATGGGTAAGTATTTGCGCAGAGGTGGTGAGGATATGAAAAATACTTCTGGGCATTCCGTAACGTTAACCCAAAGATCTGCAGAAGGAGAGGGTGCGTGTGTTGGGAACAGGGAGAATAGTTTGGGATGGTGAAGTGGATAGGAGCTAGGTATGGATAGATATGTGGAAGTGAAGACTGATGACGATGCCATGCATGCTGTTTAAAAACGAATAACTTACATTAGAGCATGGTTGTCAAGATTCATTCACTTAAATTCCCCTGGTGTGTCAAAGATATTTAAAGTCAAGCGTTTCAGAAATACGTAAACATGTGCAGTTTGTGTTTGTTGGAGAACAGTAAGCCAAAGTTATTTTATTTTTTTAAGTTTACGTATTTATTCTGAGGGGGGGAGGGTCAGAGAGAGAGGCAGAGAGAGCATCTCAAGGAGGGTCTGCCCCAACAGCGGGGAGCCAGATGCGGGGCTCGAACCCATAAACTGTGAGATGGTGACCAGAGCCGAAACCAAGAGTCGGACGCTTAACCTACTAAGCCACACAGGCACCCCTGCCAAAGTTATTTTTTAAAAAGTCACTCATGATCTCTTTATCCAGCAATAATCAGTCCTTAGGAAAGTTTGGGGCCATTTTCATTGGAATGAGAGTCTAGGTCTGTGCTGTCCAATTCAATAACCACTAACCACTAGCTACTACCCACATGTGGCTGTTGAGCGCTTGAAATGTGGCTAGTCCAAACTGAGATGTGTGAACTACGCACCAGATTTCAAACTTTATATGAAAAAAAGAATTTAAAATACCTCATTAATAATTTGTATATTGATTATATATTAATTTTTTTTAAAGTTTATTCTTGAGAGACAGAGATAGAGCGCAAGCAGGGGAGGGGGAGAGGGTGGGGGAGACGCAGAATCCGAAGCAGGCTCCAGGCTCGGAGCTGTCAGCACAGAGCTGGACACGGGGCTCGAACTCGTGAACTGAGAGATCATGACCTGAGCTGAAGCTGGACGCTTAACCAGCTGAGCCACCCAGGCGCCCCTTGATCATACATTAAAATAATATTTTAGGTATATTCCAGAGGGACTCTGGAAACATTTTGCCAAATTTTTAAAAAGTTCAACTGAACTTGGGAAACAAATGGATGGAAGAGCCAAGAAATGTAAAAGAGTTATTGGGAATGAGATAGGATCTGTACTTGCTTTACCTCTGAGGTAGATTGGCCACAACCCTGTAGCACTTTGCACCTGCCCTGTGCCAAGGATAGACACGTCCTTTTCCATCATTCTGTGTGTCTCTTCTACCCTCACTGTCATCCTTACCCCCAGTTGGGGCCTTATATGGAACTCTCTTCTCTGCAACTCTTAGGGATGGTTACAAAGCTCTTGTCAGTGGAAGGGATGGCTAAGATCAAGTGATCCCATTCCCTTTGTGACAGGGAAGCGACCTGGCATCCAAGACGGCAAGAGGGATGTAGCCATCAGTCACACCCTCCCATAGAAGCTCCCCACGTCACCAACCCAGTCTGGGATGGCAGTGCGCCACACTGGATGGAATGTCACATCACTCAGTCAGGGTGGCTGGAAGGGGAGGGAGGTGAGAGCCTCCCGGCTCGAGCCTTACCTAGAGAGAGGGAGCTTGAGAAGGTCAATGTTCCCTTCTTCTGTGCTTTTTTTTTTTTTATCTTAAATTTTTTTTTTTTTTTAGTGTTTATTTATTTTTGAGACAGAGACAGAGCATGAACGGGGAAGGGTCAGAGAGAGAGGGAGACACAGAATCGGAAGCAGGCTCCAGGCTCTGAGCCATCAGCCCAGAGCCTGACGTGGGGCTCGAACTCATGGACCATGAGATCGTGACCTGAGCTGAAGTCGGAGGCTTAACCGACTGAGCCACCCAGGCGCCCCAGCCCTTCTTCTGTTCTTAATAGTTATATGTTTAGCCTAAGTCTATCAGTGCTTGATATCCTCCGCTAAAGTGAACTACACCTGCTTGAAAACTCCCATAAGCATCTGCAGTCATTATTTTAATTTGGGTTGCTGCCCTTCTCTCTCGGTTGTGTTTATGAGCCCCTCTTCTAGGTGATAAAGATCTTGAAAACATCGTTTTAGTTCCGTTTTCCCTTGGGTTGAGCTTAGTGCTTGTAGGTTTGTAGGTGGTTAGGGGCTCAAGATGCCTATTGGTAATTCATCCGACTTCTTAAAAATTCTAATTAAAATAATGTAGTGACCGAGGCTCTTCTGAATATTTTTGTCCTCTCAAAGTAAAATCTTAGTGTATTTTTAAATTGCACTCAGAAGTGCCCTAGTGACCTGAAAGAATTAAATGAAATGTCTTTGTTAAGCACTAAAGGAATCAGATTTTTTAAATAATGAAAAACCCAATAAAGTAATATGAGCTTGCTATAAATTGAAAATGACATAACTAGATAAAGTAAAATTTAAAGCTTCTTACTCTGTATCCCATCTCTATTTTCACTGCCAATTCTTAGGTTAAAAAAATTTTTTTTTAGGGAGAGCAGGAGAGAGGCAGAGGGAGAGAGAGAGTCTTAAGCAGGCTGCATGCTGCGCATAGAGCCTGATGCGGGGCTTGATCCCACGACCCTGGGACCATGACCCGAGTTGAAATCAAGAGTCGGATGCTAAACTGACTGAGCCACCCAGGAGCCCTTGTTAGTGACATATTAATCCATTAACCCTGGTCCTTTCCTTCATTCTTTCTTCCCTCCCTCCCTTCCTTCCTCTCTCCCTCTTTTGTATATGCTTATATTTATATAAATGTATGTGTATACATATACATGTATATACACACCCATGCATATATTCACATATATGAATATAAGTTTCTTTTGGTAATAAAATGGGATACATTCCCTAATGGTAAAACAGAGCAAATGGCTCTAGCATTAATGGGTATTTACAAAGTAGTTTTAATTTTTTTTAATGTTTATTTTATTTTTGAGAGAGAGAGAGCATGAGCAGGGGAGAGGCAAAGAGAGAGGGAGACAGAAAATCCCAAGCAATCTCCGTGCTGTCAGCGCAGAGCCCGGTGTGGGGCTCGAACTCATGAACCATGAGATCATGACTTGAGCCGAAAGCAAGAGTTGGACTCTTAACCAACTGAGCCACCCAGGCGCCCCTACAAAGTAGTTTTTAAATCAAATTTTGCTAGACCTAAAAAAAATGTAATCTCTGGTTACTAGCAAGATTTAACTCTTGTTACTTTATGCCTTCTGTAGAAAAGGAATAGTTAGCTAATTTGTTTTACAGGGACAGAGTGTAAATCACCATTTTAAGAATGACTGAGAAGAGTTTTTAAATCCTAGTTTGCAGAGTTAACAGGTACATATCAAATTACATTAATGGGAAAAGACCAGAAGAGACAATGCATTATTTAGATGGGAGAAGAAAACAGATGGTGGGAATAGGAAGGTCATAATTCAAAGCAACCTTGCCAAATTAGTGGACACAATGGCAGCAATGTTAGAAATGAGAACAGAAGCAAATGAAAGGATCCTAGATGCGGCTTGCTTAGCAGCTTCTAGGTCTTTCCCACGGAGAGTGCTTTTGGCAGCTCACCGGATACCTGCCTATCTCGCACCCATTTTTCTTCCTTCATCTCCCTTATCATTATGTTTCAAGAACACTGTTCTTTAAGAACAAGTTAAAGGACCAAACCTTGAGTGTTTCTCTCTTCTAGATAGGCTGCGTATATTATCTCATTTAATCTCATACCAGCTCATCTACATTTTATAGATGAAGACTTTTATAGACAAGAACTCCACTTTTAAATGGAAGAACTGTACCTGGAATTGGGGGTCTGTCTGATTCTTTCTTAAAAAGCTATAACGTAACCTCTTAGAGAGTTTATCCTAACCGCACAGTCTCACCTGTATTGTTCATGCGATGCAAGCCATTTTCTTTCTTTATGTTACTATGAAAGATGGAAACCTTCTTCCAACCTATCATGTATTGGAAAACATCTTCTTTACCATGAACTCGATCTGACTATCTTTTTTCTAACTTGGCTAGCTTGAGCGGAAAATTAATCTCTCTTGTGCCGCTTATCTACTCTTTCTTGCAATTAAAAAAAAAATTGTTGTATCCATGAGAAATAGATGCCATTCAACTAATCTCTCCTCTTTCCTTCCCTCTAAAATCCCTAAACGGGTTCTTCTTTTTTCTAGCTCAGATTTTCACTTAGTATCCAAGGTAGAGGAGTCGTCATAGCCGCCAATCTTGCAGCCTGAGTTTTCTTTTAAGTGGTACCATATTTTAAATGCACCAGAGTGATGGACAGACCACTGGGTGTGGTGCAGTTTTTGAGATGGTCCTTGAATTCACGTGTGTCCCAACCTTGAAGGTACACAGACTAAATAATGAGCCATATATATCTGCACCACTGTTTTTCAAACATGTAAGGATTCTGTTGCCATTTAGCACATACAAATCCACTGGAAGTGTTATTGAATTCATAACATATATTCATTATGTCTTTCCCAGCCAACTGCAATGACTGTTAGGTGAGAGTTTCCATGAACATTTCTTGACATTGAAAAGTTGGAAAACATCATATTAGAATATTTTCTATTATAGAAAAATTCTGGAAGGATTTGAAGAATAATTTTGTAAAGTGACCATTTTACCACCTAACTTACCTTATGGATAAATGCAGGTTTTGACGTACAACGTTCTAATTGACTATGGATAGAAAGCTCTGCATTTCCTTCGTTATCAGTCTGTCACGTGAATCATTACGTTAGACATTTTGCTTTATTCATATTTCTCATTGTGACCATATATCGCAAATGAAGCAGAATCAGATGTGGCCCAAAGTTAAAATGAGTGTATTGGCCATGACTGAGCTATAGAGTTCTCCCTAATTCCCAAGCCTCGGCCCTATTGTAATATCATATTTATTAGCTGCAATGAGCTAGGATAATAGATTATTCTGATTGCCACTCTTCCTTTTCTTTTTTTTTTAAAAAAAATATTTTCATTACAAATTCTATACTTTTACATGGGAAATTTGAAAATGCCTGAATATATAGAGGTTAAGAAACTGTGATTCTTGGGGCACCTGGGCGGCTCAGTCAGTTAAGCATCTGACTTCTGCTCAGCTCATGATCTCACAGTTTGTGAGTTCGAGTCCCGCATCGGGCTCACTGCTGTCAGCAAGGGGCCTGTTTTGGATCATGTGTCCCCCTTTCTGTCTATCCCTCCCCAGCTCGCACTCTGTCTCTCCCAAAAATATACAAATAAGCATTAAAAGAAAATGAATTGTGATTCTACAACCCAGAGATACTGCTACTCTTAAAATTTTTGTTACATTTCCTTATGATTTTCTTGCAACATCTGTCTAGATAATATACGTAACTTGAATGATACCATATGTAATTTGTGTGACCTCTTCTCTTTCACCAGCTTGATTCTGTGTACTTATATGTTTTCCAGCTTTCTATGATATGTATAGATAGCCATTTACATGTCCTGAATCTGTTTTGTTTTGTTTTTTGATTCTTACGGTCATCTAAGTGGTTGTATTTTGGGGGAGGGGAATGCAGCAGGGGCGGTCCATTAAATTATTAGGGGTTAGGATGAAGTCGAAAATTCATTAATTACCTGAACATTTGGTTTTACAGGTTTTAAAAAATTTTTTTAATACATTTATTTATTTTTGAGAGACAGAGCACAAGTGGAGGAGGGGCAGAGAGAGAGAGTGGGAGACACAGAATCCGAAGCAGGCTCCAGGCTCCAGGCTCCCAGCTGTCAGCACAGATCCCGACATGGGGCTCGAACTCACTAACCTCGAGATCATGACCTGAGCTGAAGTCAGACGCTTAACTGACTGAGCCACCCAGGCGCCCCAGGTTTTACAGTTTTTAAATAGACACTCTTCATTTTTTCTAGCTAGTCGCCTTTATTGCAGTATTTTTGGAACGGATAACAAGTAAGTGTGTTTGGAAAAAATCATCCAGGAGATATTTCTTAGCCATCTTACCGACTTAGAAATATTCCGTTTCTTGAAATGACATTTAATTCTTCTTTTTTTTCTGGCTCAGATTCTCACTTTCTGTCCAAGGCAGAGGAGTCCTGATAGTCTCCAATCTTGCATCTATGTTAAATGAAGAACACTTTTTTTTTTAAAAGGCATTTTCATTTTTTAAATTAAAACTTTTTTTTAAGTATTTTATTTTGAGAGGGAAGGTGGAGAGGAGCAGAGAGAGAGGGAGAGAGAGAATCCTCAGCAGGTTCCCCACTGACAGGCTCCACTACCCCCGGGATCATGACCTGAGTGCAAATCAAGAGTCGGACGCCTAACCAGCTGAGCCACTCAGGCGCCCCTAACGGCCTTTTTAAAGAATTGGATGAAACTTTACTTCTTGAAAGTAGTAAAAATTGCAGGGGTGCCCGGGTGGCTCAGTTAGTTGAGTGTCCAACATGGGCTCAGGTCATGATCTCACAGTTGGTGAGTTCGAGCCCCACGTCCAGCTCTGTGCTGACAGCTCCGAGCCTGGAGCCTGCTTCGGATTCTGTGTCTCCCTCTCGCTCTCTGTCCCTTTCCCACTCGTGCTCTGTCTCTCTCAAAAATAAAAAAAATAAGAATGTTAAAAAAATTAAAGTGGTAAAAATTGCAAAACAGAACAGTTAACCATCCAGGTCTTCCTGATGATCATGTATTCTGATTTCTCCATTTTATTATTTATTTACTTTTTATTTTTTAACGTTTTTTTTTAATTTTTATTTTTGAGAGACAGAGAGACAAAGCACGAGTGGGAGAGGGGCGGAGAGGGAGACACAGAATCTGAAAGCAGGCTCCAGGCTCTGAGCTGGCAGCACAGAGCCCGACGCGGGGCTCAAACCCATGAACCGAGAGATCATGACCCGAGGTGAAGTTGGACGCTTAACTGACCGAGCCACCCAGGCGCCCCTGATTTCTCCGTTTTAAAGCTAGAGACCAAGAAACATAGCCTCCCACACCTCTGTTTGTCATACTAGGGAAGAGGAAATCCTGCTCTCGCAAGTTAACCAGGGGTCGGTTTCACCCGCCTTCTGCCCGAAGGCAGAGCGTATGGCCGCCATTGCTGTGGCTGCATTCAGCAACATGCGATTAAAATTAAGTGGTTTCCTTAAGACTAAAATTGAGAAGCAAGAAGGCAGCAGGCTGATGGCCTTTGAGGCTGGTGGATGCCTTCAGGGGCTTTGCTGCACTGTTCTGTGTGTGCTGAAACACATGGTCAAAGAACCAGGCACAAGAAACGAAGAATCCTTTTGAGGAGCACAGAGGTGAAATAACTTGTACCAGTGGGTTTTGCACACCCGTTCTGGACTGGCTGCCCCAGAATCACCGGGGCACTGGTTAGAAATACGCTTCCTGCGATCTCATACAGATGCACTGAACAGAATCTACAAGGAGGGGGGTGTCTAGGAATCTGCCATTTTAACAAACTCCCCAGATGATTTGGATGCGTGGTTAAATATGGATACCATGGATTGAACCACAGCATGGGAGCACCTTGGCCAAATTACGTTTTCCTGCCCTTTTTCTCTCACTGAAGATTAAAATACAGTTATGTCCCTTCCCCTTCGTTCATTCAACAGACATTTATTGAGGTCTTATTAGGTGCCAGAGTGCCAGGGAAATGAGGGCTTATGTAAGAGTCCTTGCCTCATGGGTCTTACAGTCTGGCAGGTATTTTGAAACTTGAGGGAGAGAAATAAAGCAAGGTAGTGGGATCCAGGGGCTCACTCCCCCCACTAATATACCTTGCACGAATTAATATACCATGGCAAACTAAGCTCCCTGCCCAACCCCCTGCTCCAGTAATCCTTCCTCAAAGAGGTATTTGAGCCTCAAACAAGTTACGAGTAATAACTCCAAGAAAATATTCCCTGTCTTTGATCAGTCCAGTGCTATTTCTAACCTTAACAGAATTTTAAACATCTTATCATGTGCTTTACTTTAAAAAGTTATTTATTATATGGGGCGCCTGAGTGGCTCAGTCAATTAAGCGTCTGACTCTTTTTAAAAATAAAAATTTTTTTTTTAACGTTTATTTATTTTTGAGACAGAGAGAGACAGAGAATGAACAGGGGAAGGTCAGAGAGAGGGAGACACAGAATCTGAAACAGGCTCCAGGCTCTGAGCTGTCAGCACAGAGCCCGACACGGGGCTCGAACTCACGGACCTCGAAATCATGACCTGAGCCGAAGTCGGCCGCTTAACCGACTGAGCCACCCAGGCGCCCCTAAAAAAATTTTTTTAATGTTTATTCATTTTTGAAAGACAGAGAGAGACAGAGCACAAGCAGGGGTGGGGTGGAGAGAGAGGGGGACACAGAATCTGAAGCAGGCTCCAGGCTCTGAGCTGTCAGCACAGAGCTCAACACAGGGCTCAAACTCACGAACCGTGAGATCACGACCTGAGGTAAAGTCAGACGCTCAACTGACTGAGCCACCCAGGCACCCCGTGTCTGATTCTTGATTTCAGCTCAGGTCATGATCTCATGGTTCGTGAGTTTGAGCCCCAAGTTGGGCTCTGCGCTGACAGTGTGGAACCGGCTTGGAATTCTCTGTCTCCCTCCCTGTCAGCCCCTCCCCCACTCATACGTGTGTGTGTGTGTGTGTGTGTGTGTGTGTGTGTGTGTGTGTGTGTGTGTGCGCGCGCGCGCGCGCGCACTCTCTCTCAAGATAAATAAACATTTAAAAAGTTACTTATTACACAAGGTTACAAACATATACAAAAGTAAAGAGAACAGTATAGTAAATCACTGTGTACCCATCACCCCATTTCAGCCATTTTTGTTATATAGCCAAACTTGTGACATCTGAATGTTCACCCTTCCTTCCCACCTTGGATTACTTTCATCCTATCATTTCACAGGGAAATACCCCAGATTGTATCTCTAAAAGATATGGGCTCTTTTTTCAGACATAACCAGTGTTATACTGTCTAAAACAAGAATTCCTTAATGACATCAAATATCCAGTCAATGTTCACATTTCCCCAATTGTCTTATAAAGTTTTTGTGTCATTTATTTAAATCAGGATCCAAATAAATTCCAGTCAGTGCAGTTGGCTGATACATCTCTTAAGTAACTTTGTCTCTTAATCTTTTTTTTTCCCTTGCAGTTTTTGTTGTTGTTATAGAAGAAGTCAGATTTGTCCTGTAATTTCTCATAGTCTAGACTTTCCTAATTGCATCCCTAAGATGTTATCTGCATTCTCTGTAAACTGATGGTTAGATCTGGAGGCTCTATCACCCTAATTTGATTTTTTTTTTATAAGTTTATTTACTTAGAGAAAGAGAGAGAGAATGAGCTGGGGAGGGGCAGAGAGAAAGAGAGAGAATCCCAAGCAGGTTCCACACTGCCAGCATTGAGCCTGATGCGGGGCTTGAACTCATGAACCGTGAGATAGTGATCTGAGCTGAAAGCTAGAGTCGGCTGCCTGTCTGACTGAGCCCCCCAGCCCCCCCGGCCTGATTTGTTAAGCACATTTTAGTCACACCATGGAACGTGTATCTGATGTGCCAGGGTGCAAACCACTGAGGGATTGGCGTAATGGTGGCAGACCATCACCAGTGAGTAAGAGCGAGGAAAGTAAACGTTTATTTGTAAATAAAAGTAAGCTCCGGTGCCTTCTGTATGCTTGCACATAAATTGGAGTGCTGTGTTGTATGTGGGGTATTAGTCCCATTTTCACATGTGGAAACTCTGTTTCAGAGAGCTCATGACCTGCTTGTCTCTTACAGGTAGTGGGTAGATTCAGGATATAAACAAGGGCCTATTTATCTTAAAGTGTATCATTCTCTTGCCTGTGTACACATGGGGCTGCAGGGCCAAGCAGGCATTGTAAAGGAGGACAACTGACCTGACAATGAAAAAAGAAAGAACAAAAAAAGCAATATCCCATGGGGTGATGCTAAGTGGCATTTTCATTGGCCTCCGTGTCAGGGAGTGGAGGGGACAGTGGAGAGGACCCCCTCCTCAGCTCCAGTCTTGATGTCACACGGGAATGTGTGCCCAGTGTTGGCAGATCTTTTCTGAGATTTCAGAAGTCAAGTATCTGAATTTCTATGAAAAATCTCTAGAATTGAAAATGTTCTATTTTTTAGTTGTTTTTTTTTTTTTTTTTGAGAGAGAGAGAGAGGGCACGAGTGAGTGAGGAGAAGAGACAGAGGGAGAGAGAGAGAGAGAGAGAGAGAGAGAGAGAGAGAGAGAGAGAGAGACTTCCACGCAGGCTCCTGACTGTGAGCATAGAGCCCGACGTGGGGCTCAAGCTCACAAACCGCGAGATCATGACCTAAGCCAAAGTCGGATGCTTAGCCGATTGAGCCACCCAGGCGCCCTTAGAATTAAAAATGTTAGCTGCTAATTCAGATTAAACAAACAAACAAAACAAAACACTATCTAGGACAACACCCTGGGCCAAACCAGACAAATGTGCCGCCTGCCGCCCCTGTCCCTCCTCATGCTGCCCTAAGTATGTCGGTTGAAGATTGGTTCTGCAGACCGCAGCAGGCAAGTGTCGCAGGGACGAGTTGCCCCTGAAATTAAAGAAAGGGGATATTAAGTAGCTCTTAAAAGGCATACACTGGCAACGAGGCAAATCTTCAAAAGATGAAAGAGCATTTAATACTTCAAGGAAAAAGCCAGTTTCTGAAGTCTGAACAGATCAGACATTAACAAAGGAACAGCCCTCATCATCCGTGTACCTTTTCTCATCCTCGTGAGGCTCGAGCCCTTACGATGACCCACATGGTGTTCTGAGCACTTGGTAAGTATTTGCAAGTCTCTGCTCATTTCAGCCCTCACCATAACCCTGTCGTTACCCCGTCAGAGAAAGGTGACACGGGCCTGAGATTCACACCAAGGTTGGCCCCGAAGCCTGCTTACTTAACACCCTATATGGTCTTTCTTCTCTCATTCAAAGCACAGAGTATTAGAAGCTGGGATTTCCTGGCTGTGGACTCCCAAAGCATATGCCCCACTATCTTGAGCTTTCAACAAAACACTTAGTAGGGTATTTCTTTCAGGCAGAGCTCGATGAGCCTTTCATCAGCTTCTGTTAGCATTTACATCCAATGTCTAGCTAGAGAATTCCTTTCCCGAACACCTTATCTATTCTTTACCATTCCCACAGTAGATACCCGACAGAAAAACCAATTTGTAAGCGATTATTAGCATTTGTCCTGTTTTCAGTTCAGCCAGAATGTCGATCATTTAAAAAATGAATTTATCAGGAAATAAAATAACATCATAAAATAAGGTCTTCTTGGCTTTTCTGGAAGCCGGTAATTCACAGACACCGGATTTAAGCCTACCTGGTCCGTTCAGGAAAGCTGGGAGCTTGGGGAGTAAGGAAGCCTGGCCGGACATTTGGGTTTTGTTTCTATGTGCAAGTAAAGGCACTTTGTTACAGTTACTTGTGAGACAGTTAATAAGCTCCTAGCTTGTAGAGGTAGTCATTTTCTTCCTCTCAGGCAGTTTAAGCCTCTCTTATTACTGGGTAAGGTGACTGATGAGGGACACTCAGGAGCTTCATTGGGACAAAAGGGCAGGGCAGTCTGGCAGTCAGGCGAAGAAAACCCCTACCCGGGCTCAGAGCATTCATGCCCTTCAGTAACAACTCCCTGAACTTGAGGACAAAGACCTCTTCTCGCTTGCGGCTTCCTCCCTCCTTGTCTAGACATTCTGCAAGTGGTCTCCTAGTTACAGGGGTGCGGTGCGCCAGCCCTGCACGCCTGTACCCAGCCTGTGGGCACCAGCCAGAGGGCGAAGGTGCAGATTCCGCCCCCGCCCCCGCCCCCACCCCCTTCCTGTGCAGTGAACTCCAAGGAAGCTCAAATATCTTGTTCCCACGAGGAAGTCAGGACTCCTAAGAAAAGTTTGATAAGGAGGACAATGGTGGTTAGAAATTGAGCTCTGGGGGACCTCACCACAGCTGACAGCAGCAATCTCTAAAGCTGTGCACCTGCAGTACTGTGGCCTCTAGCCACATACGACCGTTTAATTAAATTTTTTAAATTGTGGTAAGATACACAGAGCATGAAGTTATCATCTTAACCATGCTGTTTAAGCGCACAGTTCAGTCGTGTTAAGGATAGTCGCATTGTCATGCAACCAATCTCCAGAATTTTTTGTCTTGCGGGGCTGAAACCCTGAAACCCTATACCCATTTCCCCTCCCCCCACCCCTGGTAACCACCTTCCTCTATGAATGTGACTACTCTAGGGCCTCATATAAGTGAGATTATATAGTGTGTGTGTGTGTGTGTGTGTGTGTGAGAGAGAGAGAGAGAGAGAGAGAGAGAGAGAGAGAGAGACGGGCTTATTTCACTTAGGGTAATATGGGCTATCTTAATTTTAAGTTAATTAAAAATTCAGCTCCTGACTTGCACTGGCCATATTTCAAGTACTCAGTAGCCCCATCTGGCCAGTGGCCACTGTATTGGACAGCACAAATACAGAACATTTCCATTATCGCAGAAATTTTTTACTGGACAGGGCTCGTCTGAAGGAAGACAAGTGGCTTATACAGAGAAGTGGCTGGAGGCGGGGGCTGGGAGAAGGAAAAGTACCAGCTATTTTTTTTTCTTACCATTCCAGCTGGTGAATAATCCGACTCCTTTTCTCCCCCACAGAAACAATAGCAGCTACCTTCTGTTTTAATAGTTGCAATTTGTATCCTTAGCCCAGCCTCCAGTCTTCCTGTAGCATAGGACATGAAGAATAATCCAGTTTGAGAAAATACACAATACAGACTACAGATAAATGTACTTTAAAACATTCTTAGCAAGTACGTTTTAGGAAGCACCTGTCAGTTTAACTATCCATGGGAGATAAATTGCAGTGTTTCATTAATCGGAACTATTAGTTTATCGCTTACTTGGCAAGAATCCTAATTGGTATTTACCACAAAGAAGCCTTATTCAGTAGACCTACCCTTTAAGCCTGTTGCTTTTAAAGATTTTTGCTTGAGACCCGCAGTAAGAAAGAGAAATATTGTATCTCCTCCCAGTTTATGCACACACTTACATGTTTACATGTATATACCTGAACTTAAAAGTTTCTTGTAACAACACTTACCCTTATTAAGTGTGATGCATATATTGTTTTATTAAAAAATGTTTGTCTATTAAAAAAACAACAACAAAAAACCACTGATCCTATCCACTGAGTCGATTTCGTAACCCTCAAAAGGGCCACAACATGCCGTTTGGAAAACACAGCTTTAGGTACAGCTAGGTTCCATTTCAGGCCTGGGGTGAATGCTGCTCCCCATCTCTCATGGGATGACTCAGAAAGTGGCTAAGAATTGCATCTCAAGGGGCGCCTGGGTGGCTCAGCCTGTTGAGTATCCGGCTTCAGCTCAGGTCATGATCTCACGGCTCGTGAGTTTGAGCCCCGCGTCGGGCTCACTGCAGTCAGCACAGAGCCCACTTAGGATCCTCTGTCCCCCACCACCCCCCCCCGCCCCTCCCCACTCCTCCCCGCTCATGCTCTCTCTCCCAAAAGTGAAAAAACATTTATAATAATAATAATAAAAAGAATTGCATCTCAAAACAAGCAAGATTTTTTTTTAAAGCCATCAATCAGGCTTTATTTCTGAGGAACCTCTGTCCACTCATTTTAATGCCGGTTTAAGTAGAGAGTAGTTATGATAAAAAAAAAAAAAAACAACAACCCATTTTCAAATGGTTATACTGTTTTCTAAAGCCAAACATAAACAAATGAACACTTTTTCATGCAGTAAATTTCTATATTAGCATGTGCGATTGGGAGTTCATTGAATTTTAGTTTACTTTTCTTTGTGGAGGGGAATATCACATCATAATACTATATAAGGTTATTGAGGGAAAAGGCAAAAAAAAAAACCCTTAGTTTCTGGTGTCATGCATGAAAAATTGAATAGTTTATAAAAAATCTTGTAAACACAGATGTCAAAACGCATGTTTTATACGGTATGTAGATGAGTTAACTTGTCCGATTTTTTTTCTTTCGTCGTGTAACTCTCTGGTATGTTGACTAGTGTTTTTGACAGATAATAGGGACAAAATGGAGTTTCCTTGAATCACGTCCAGAAGCATTTCATCTCAAGGTCGGCAGAGAATTGGCTTCCTGAAGAGCCCGTTTTTCTTTTCGCCTCAACAGAGGGGCAACGCCGCGAGAGGCCTCCCCACTATTTATGTGAATAATAGTAATGAAAATTTGTGTGCTCCTTGAGGAATTCTGAATTAGGCAGGCTGTAGAAAAAAGTAAAAGAAAGTATCAGAGAATAATTATGATAATGCCGAATAAAAGGTATCTATCATTCTTAGGGAATGAGGGATGGGCAAAATGGGTGAAGGGGGTCAAAAGCATGAACTTCCAGTTATAAAATAGATAACTCCTGGGAATATAAGATACATCATAGCAACTATAGTTAACAATATATATTATACAGTATTGCATATTTGAAACTTGCTAAGAGAGTAGATCTTAAAAGTCCTCATCACAAGCAAAAAAAAATCTATGTATGGTGACAGATGTCACCGAGATTTATTGTGGTGATCGTTTTATAATGTGTCCACATACTGAATCATTGTCGTATACCTGAAGCTAATATAATGAACGTCAATTGCACCTCAATAAAGAAATGTCGTCCTGGGGTGCTTGGGTGGCTTAGTCGGTTGACCATTCGACTTTGGCTCAGGTCATGATCTCATGGTTTGTGAGTTCGAGCCCCACACTGGACTGACTGCTGTCAGCCCAGAGCCTGCTTCAGATCCTCTGTCCTCCTCTCTCACTTCCCCTCCCCTGCTTGTGCTCTCTATCTCTCAAAAATAAATAATAAACATTTCTTAAAAATGTCATCCTGATAAGAATGTCATAACTGATAAGAATTTGCCGGTTTTGAAATTTTAGATGTGTCAGGACACAGAAGTAGAGACAAAGTGTTTTCTTTAAAATAAAATTCTAAAATCGGTACTGTCCCTTGGATTTATTTTTTAAAAACTCATTTTTGTGTGTGTGTATAAGTGTAAATACTTGTAGGAAAATTAGAAATTAAGGGAAAATATGAAAAAATTAGAAAGAATTCAGTGGTCAGGCTCCTACTATTAATATTTTGGGCACATTTCCTTTTAGTCTTTCCTATGCATAGTTTTACATAATTAAAATAATTTATTTTGGATCTCCCTCCCCAGCCATTTCTCCATGCAGTTAAAAATTCTTCGGGGCGCCTGGGTGGCTCAGTCGGTTAAGTGTCCTACTTTGGCTCAGGTCATGATCCCGCCGTCTGTGAGTTTAAGCCCCATGTCAAGCTCTGTGCTGACAGCTCGAAGCCTGGAGCCTGCTTTGGATTCTGTGTCTCCCTCGCTCTCTGCCCTGCTTGTGCTCTCTCTGTCTCTCTCTCTCTTAAAAATCAATGAACATTGAAAAACTTCACAAACATTTGTAATGGCATTGATGTAGCATGAGTTTTCAGCTACTGTGATGCTGGACACTTAAGTTTCAGTTTTACACCTGTATAAGTACTGCTGTGTTGAACATTTTTGTGCATAAACCTTGTCCGTGTTCCTGATCATTCCTTAGGGTGAATATATGGAAATAGAATTACTTGTCAACCCCTTCATTTACATCTAAGGAGCTCTTTCTGTCACAGCCAACTTCTTTGAAAAATTGCCAATGTGCACTGGCTCCACCTTCTACCTAAAACTCGGCTTAAAAGCCTCCAGTGGGAAAAGAGGTTAGAGTGGGAGAAAGCCAAAGCATAAGAGACTGTTAAAAACTGAGAACAAACTGAGGGTTGATGGGGGGTGGGAGGGAGGGGAGGGTGGGTGATGGTTACTGAGGAGGGCACCTTTTGGGATGAGCACTGGGTGTTGTATGGAAACCAATTTGACAATAAACTTCATATATTAAAAAAAAAAAAAAAAAAAGCCTCCAGTGGGTTAGACATCCGTGTCTATCATGGGATAGACACTGAAATCCTTGCCGTGGTCTTCACGGCTTAACATGGACTGGCCTGTCTCCCTGCTTCTCCAGCCTCTTCCCCATTCTCTCTGGCCTCAGCTCTGGCTTTTTGACTGATTAGCTCCTTGCCCTTTCTCCAGCCATAGGACCTTAAAAGCTGCTTATCCTATATCTGACACCGTCTTCCTCCCCCAGCCATCTCTTCTTTGTGGAGGAGGAGGTGAGATGTCTGCTCAGAGGAGGTAGTTGGAGGTTTGAAAAGAAGTGAAAGTCTCAAAAGTTCATTTAGGAGATAAAAAGTGGAATTGTTCATTTAGTTCATTTGGCGGATAAAAAGTGGAATTGACCAGAGAAGTATCCATAAGATTAGGAACACACACATGGTGTTTTCAGGGTTAGGAATATGAGACTCACATCAAGGGAAATGAATTGGTACGCAGGGCTTTGATCACCCTCAGCTTCTTGAGAACAAGTTTGCTTAAACTCAGTCCACCAGGTGAGTTTGGTAGCTACTTCCTAACGTTTGTTTTCTGGGGTCTTCTCGAAGCGTGCTATCTCCTCTTTGGTAATTCAGTTAATATGGATGAGAGCATATTTTGTCATTAGAATATGTGGAGCGCTTCCCAAGGAAGCACTTAAGGGATTATTGGAAGGCTTAATATGAAAATCTTCATTTCTGGGTTTATTGCGAGGTTATGGTGACGCTCTGTCCAATAGCATTCCTATTACTTGGTAATGAGATGTGTGGCTAATTACATTTAAACTAATTAAGGTTGTTAATAAAAATTCATTTCCTTAATCACACTAACTGTGAGGCTAATGGCCACCATATTGGACACTGGAGGTAGAACATTTCCATCAATGTAGAACGTTCTTCCGGACAGCATTGATCTAGAGAGTGGAAAAGGATCCAGCTAAGTCATCTCTGGGGCTAGTAAGTGTCTCGAATGGTGATCCAGGAAAAATAAATGGACAATTACCCTTGGCTGGTTTGCTACTGGGTGTGTTACACAGTTTGCTGGTTCATTTAGCATTAAAAAAAAAAAAAAATAGGCATTGCAATTCTGCTCCCTTCTGGCATTCCCAGGCTTTCACAAGATTCAGTGGAAAAGCCAGCCTCTCTGGGCCCACAGACCCCTGGGCTTGTGTTGCCTACATCCAGGTCATGGTCACGTGACCCATACATCTCGCTGACCAAGCAGATGTCCTGACAGAAGAATAGAATAGGTGCTTGTCAAAGCCCTGTTTTATTTATTTTCTACAGATACAGCTTCATAAATGCAAGACCAGTGCATTGCTACCATTTTTAAGGACCCCTGCTCATAGGGGAGACACCAGCACTTTTGAAATGACCCAATGATAGGGGAGGAAGGGGAGTCGTGTCACATAGGAGAGGCATTACAAACACAGGTAAATGCACCCCTTCTCCATCTTATCTTCCGGATTTGTTTCACTTTATCTGGCTCAGCCAGCAATTCTTCCCACCCTCAAATTCTAGCAACCCGCTATTAAAGCATTTTGTCTTCTAATTATTCTAGGTCTTTCTTACACATACGGAGTTTTGGTTAACTTCTCCCTGCTTCTCAAGTCTGAAGATAATGCAGTTCTTGTGAAAATAGAAAAGGATAATTGGAGAAGGAACTGGAATTTTTTTTTTTTTTTAATCTCCCTGCCGGTTCTTTCTCACAGTGTGAGTGGGGTAGTGTTCTGAGCTCGGAGGGGATTATTTTAGAGCTCTGGGCTCCTCCACTTGTCGGTGCCCTCAGGTGCCCAGTGCAGGGAAGGACTTTGGACAGCCCAGGGTGTGCACATACAGACGAATCTGAAGCAGCCTGGATGCAGACATAGCAATATGGTCCCTCACAGAGATGTTGCCGACTCTGCGACTGGGTAACTGCCCCAGTTATGAGTGAGGTGGATTTGACTGGCTTGACTTGTAGAAATTTTGAGATGCCGCTCTGTTTGAACAGTCAAAACCCAAAGAAAATAGCTTATGCTCGCCTAGCTTTCACAGCTTGTGAAGTATGTTCTCAAGCATCACGTCATTTGATACTCACGATAACCTTATGGCCTGGGGCAAAACAGTTGCCGAAGGGAAAACCTAGGCCCAGAGAGGGAAAGTGACTTGCTCAAGCTCACACAGTAGTAGGTGGTGCGGTTGAGTTTTGAATCCCAGTGGCTTTGCTGGGATCATTGCTTAACTTCTCACTTGCATTTGGAATCATTAAATAAAACACATTGACGACACACATATGACAGTTGGCTTAATAGATAATGTTTGTCGAGGGCCTATAGTAGGGGTTTGGGAAAGGGGCTGCTGTGGTTGGGTGGCCTGCGTCCTGCCCTCAGGCATCTTTATTTGAAACATTTGAAGCAGTACATTTACAGACAAATGCACATCATCTTAGAACAGACTGGAGGCCTTATGGATGCTGAGAAAATGAGAGTCCTTTGTGGAAGGCATCCTGAAAGGAAGGGATTTTGAATCAGATCCTGAAGGAAAGGCGCAGACCCGGGCAGGGAATTCCAGCCAGGTGCAGAGGCATGGTGGTGAGAAAGAGCTGTAGAGAGTTGGCTTCGGTTTTAAGAAAGACGAAAAGAGCACTCGTTTCTTATTTTTTGAAAACCTACCCTGCAGAAGACATTGCGCACAGCTGGGTTTACGGCGCTGCAAGAGAGACGTGGTTTCCCTGCCTTCATATTGCTTAGCCTTTGGGTGGAAAGACCAAGTGTTGATTGTTGGTAGTAAAATCATTACATAAAGATTTCAGGTGGAGATTTGCTATAAAGGAAAAGGAGGGGATTCTGGGAGAGCATACAATACAGCGATGTAAATTCGACTGATGTTTGGTGCGTGAAGGAGTAGGAGTTCACTAGGCAAATGGTTTTGGTATAAGGAACAGAGAGAGGAGTGCTCAGGAACAGGGGTGAAGCATGTGCAAAGGCCGTGGGAGGATCGGAGGGGCTGGAAAAAGGTCTGTGTGCTGGAGTTGAGAGAACAGAGTGGCGAGTGGCATGAGACGGGGCTGGGGAGGAGGCATGAGCTTGATCAGATTTTGGTTCTTTATTCTAAGAACCATGGGAAATCACTGAAGGATTTTAAGCAGGGTGACACAACTGACATGATCAAATCTTCCTTTTAAAAAACCACTTTGGGAGCGCCCGGGTGGCTCAGTCGGTTAAGCGTCCGACTTCGGCTCAGGTCATGATCTCGCGGTCCGTGAGTTCGAGCCCCGTGTCGGGCTCTGTGCTGACAGCTCGGAGCCTGGAGCCTGTTTCAGATTCTGTGTCTCCCTCCCTCTCTGACCCTCCCCCACTCCCACTCTGTCTCTCTCTCTCTCTCTCTCTCTCAAAAATAAACATTAAAAAAAATAATAAAAAGATCACTTTGGCTGGCATGTGCCAGTGTTTTGGAGGGGGAATAATGGTGGCTATGCAATAACTTCTTACTACTGGTGGGGATCCAGGCTAGTATTGGAGGCTTGGTGCAGAGTGGTGGTAGTGGAGATGGGGAGAAGTGGATACTTTCCAAAGAGATTTACAAGATCGAATCTACAGGTGGAATTTAGTGGTATGTTAGATAACAGAGAAGCAGATGATAAGGATAGTTCTTGAGCTCCAGATGTTCCAGTGACATGGATAGTTCATTGGATGGCCAATGAGATAGAGATCTGTGGGAAGGGACCCAGTTTAGGGAAGAAGAGGATGAAGTCAGCTTTGGGTATCAGGGAGGCATTGGGCCTATGGGTCAAGAGCTCAAGGAGAGAACTTGGCTGGAATCAGATGTGCAGGTCATGGGCACCTAAGTGACCAATGGTCATGGATGAGTTTTTCCAGGAAGAAAAGAGCATTAAATGAGGAAGGAAGAATCAAGCAGTGAGGACGCTCAGTGGCCAGGTAGAAGCGCACAAGCCAGCCCAGAAACACTGGAGAGGTTGGAGGAAAACCAAGAGATCCTGGAGTGTTATGTCATGGAGGTAGAGTAAAAATATATAAAATAGGGGGAATATCTTTCACTTTATCTCTAGACCCATTTCCCCATCACCACCCCAAAATCCGTTACATCCCGAGAAGCCACACATCTCGAGCTCCCAGACAGTTGGGGAGGACACTGTTACGAGTACATTTAATGATTTTTCTATTACTGGGACAGATTGCCATGTGTGTTTTCTGCCGGGAACAATAGCCTCCTTTCCGTTCTCTTACATCATTGCCCTTTGGCTGCCACTGCAGATTGTTGCAAAACTGAGCTAGTTTAATCCCACGGAGCACCAACCACTATCTGGTCTCCGCAGTTCTGCTCCAGGCGCCCTACCTTCCTGTGCCAGCTGGGATCTCTTAATGAACTAGCCGCACACAGCTCGACACTAACACTGCTTTCACTGGTGAAACTGTTGGAATGTTCCACCTTAGGGCTGTTTCCATTCTCTCTCTTTGCAGGATGGCTGTCGCTCCTCCAAGTTACTGTTTTGTGGCCTTCCCACCACGTGCTAAGGACGGTCTGGTGGTATTTGGGAAAAATTCAGCTCGGCCCAGGGATGAAGTACAGGAGGTTGTGTATTTCTCGGCTGCTGATCATGAACCCGAGAGCAAGGTTGAGGTAAGTCCTGTGCTACAGTCTCTCGTTACCACTCACTCTTGCCTCTGACTTTGTCCAGCACACTTTCCTTAAGCCTGCTCACTGGTCAGGACTGTCCTGTTAGTTCTGTTGATTCCTGTTCCCACGTGGCTTTGTTCATAGCCTTAGAAACAGGATCGCGTGGAGAATACCACGTTCATTGCTGTGACCCTTGTTCAGTAAAATATTTACATGGCTCCAAAGTCGAATGTACAAAATAAGGTATATTCGTAGAAGTCTAGTATCTATCTTTGTCTCATTTACTCTACTTCCTTTTTCTCCTATAGATGTTCCACGTTTTGAAAAATATTTTAGTTGTCTGCGCACCTAAAAAACTACATATGGGGGCACCTTGGTGGCTCAGTCAAGTCCCACTCTTTGATTTCTGCTCAGGTCATGATCTCCTGGTTTGTGGGGTGGAGCCCATGTCGGGCTCTGCGTTGACCGCACAGAGCCTGCTTGGGATTCTCTCCCTCTCCTTCCTCTCTCCCCCTCCCTCACTTGTGCATGCTCTCTCTCTTGAAATAAGTAAATAAATTTTTAAAAATTTAAAAGAAATTATCTATGTACACAATTGTGCACGCGTGCGTGCGCCTGCGCGCGCGCGCACACACACACACACACACACACACACACAATTATCCCAGTTCCTCTCCTTTCTTGAATGGGTAGCATGCCCTGTACACTTTTCCCCACTTTGCTTTTTTTAACTTCAATCATATCTTGGAGATCACTCCATACGGTAACTAGGGGTAGTATTTATTACTCACTTAGAGCTGTGGAGTGTTGGAGTCTATGGATGTATCATAGTTTAATCAGTCCCATGTTGCCGGACACTTGGGTTGCTTTCCAGCCTTTTGTTATTGCAAATATTTTCTTGTATTTTGAAGTGAATAATAGTCCGGTGTATCTGTCACAGTATCTGGTCTTGGTTTGTGTATGTGTATCATTGTTAAAAAATGATCTATCCGTTCCTGTCTTGAGTGCTGAAAAATCAGTTTTTGTCAGTCCTTCTTTGGGATATGTGCCTAGAGATGGGACTGTTGGATCACATAGTAGATAAGTCTGTAATTGTTTGGTTATTATGACGTTGCCTTGCCTAGGTGGAGTACTTGCATTTCTACTAGGAGGGTGACAGTGCCCTTCTCCATATGCTCAATGTGCATCGTCAAACTTTCGTGATGGCTATTTTAGTCTGCTGTTTCACTACATTCTTTCACTGGTTGTCTCAGCTTTTATTGTGCATTCTCTTGGGTGTTCCAGGTTGATTGTTATCAGCACCTGCGAATAGAGTCTGAGTGTTCTTACATCTCTGCTTTCTTGTCTGATGGATTGGCTGAGCTTGGATCCAACGTTAATATTTAGTGGAGATAGTGGGTATCTTTGTCTTTGTTCGTGACCTGAGTGAGGCAGCCTTCAGCGTCTCTCCAGTCACTAAGGGGCTGGCTTTAGGACAGAGATTTACACAGTTTTATTTTAAGTATTTTAGAAAGTATACATCAGTTTCTGTTTTTAGTGGTTAAAAAGAACCCCTCAGGAGCAGGTGTTGAATTTTGTTAAAGTTTTTTTGTTTTTTTCCAGTAACATGGATTTTTTTCTTTCAACTTATATGACAAATGGAACCATCTTGTGTTCATGGAATAAACTTCTTGGTTATGGTATGTTTATTTGCGTGTGTGTGTGTGTGTGTGTGTTTTAATGCTAGGTTTTTTTTAAATTTTTTTTTGAGAGAGAGAGGGAGAGAGAGAGAGAGAGAGAGAGAAAATCTTAATCAGGCTCCATGCTTAGCATGGAGCCCAGTGCAGGGCTGTATCTCACAACTCGAGAGATCGTGACTTGAGCCGAAATCACGAGTCAGAGGCTTAACCGACTGAGCCACCCAGGTCCCCCAAGGATGAAGAATTTAGAGAAAAAACTTTGGGCGAGTAAATTAATAAGCTGTTTCCACTGACACAACTTCTGCTCTTTGATGTTCTGTGTCTTGGAAAATAAGCTGATTTTTCTGCTAAATGTGCTGGGTTTTAAACAGGCATCCGTCAATGCGTATTTTATTTTCTTACCTGAATCTTTGTCTGTTTCAGTCCTTTATTTTTTTTTTTAATTTTTTTTTAACGTTTATTTATTTTTGAGACAGAGAGAGACAGAGCATGAACGGGGGAGGGGCAGAGAGAGAGGGAGACACAGAATCAGAAGCAGGCTCCAGGCTCTGAGCCATTAGCCCAGAGCCCGATGCGGGGCTTGAACTCATGGACCACGAGATCGTGACCTGAGCTGAAGTCAGACGCTTAACCGACTGCGCCACCCAGGCGCCCCTGTTTCAGTCCTTTAAAAACAGCTAAGCAGCACTGGAGAGCAACAGAACTTTACAAGGAGCTGCTTATGTTGGGTGAATGGAAGAGGGGCGAGGAAGCGGCCGGGCAGCATGGGGCATGACTTGGCATGGGTTGTGTGCCGTGGGGGAGGTGCAGACTGTGTTCCCAGGACATTCACCAGAACCACTCGCCTCTCCTCTCATGCCACTAACTGGGTCCAAGCATCTAAGCTTCAGTAGGACATTTCTTTTATATAGGCGGAGAAAAACACTGGGTTCTCTGGCGACCATGCTAGGTTTCGATTCCTGAATGTTTGACTGTCCGTGTCATTTGGATTTGAATGTTTCTCTCTTCCTGGAACAGAGTGGACTCTGCGTGGATGAAGTTTGCAGGTTTGAGTTGTGACAGGTTTGACTCATCAGTGACCCTCCCTGCCTGTCCTCCCTAAATGTTTCTTTTTTTCCGAAGAGTCATACAGACTGAAACAATGCTTGGATTTTCACGTGGGCAGATTTAATTTCCCAGAGATAGCTGCACCAAATCCCATCCTACATGCACTTCTTACGGTGTCATGAACACTCCTCCGTGGAGAGGTGAGGCTGATGCCCCCCTCCCCTGCCATGAGTCTGGGTGAGGGCTTGTGTTTGCTCTGACCTGTGTGGCATGCTGGAAGTGAGTCTTTGTGACCTCCAGGGCTGGGTCACGAAAGGATTTGGCGCCTACACGTGTCTCTGTCTCTTGGGATCTGGCCCTGAGAATCCAGGCACCAGACTGGAAGGAACCCAAAACCAGCCCACATACAGAGAGCACAGGGAGGGGCCCACATGGAGAGGAACTGGAGTCCTTCAGCCAGCGACCAGCGTCAGCTGCCAGATGTGCGAGTGAATGGCCCTTCAGACGGGTCCAGCCTCAGACAGTGTGGAGTGGAGAGTGTCGTCCGATCTCCTGACCCATCGAGTTCGTGAGCATAATAAATGCTTGTTTTACACCACTGCATTTGGGGATCACTTGTCAGTAGCCATAGTAACCACAGCATCACACAAAAGCCACTTATAAATATGTCTGAAATAGAGGTTTTAGAAAAATTTGTTTTCTTCTGGGAGGGATAGGCTAAATAACGCAATATTTTCCTTTCACGGGCACCATCAAGTTTAGAAAACGAACTAGATTTCTTTCCCTTGTTGACTCAGAGTATATTGTCACTCCCATGTGCTGGAGGTTACGTGATGTGGTTCGACACACATCAGAATCAGTTTCGAAGGCAGCCTGACCTCTTTTCTGTGCTGCCTACCTGTGTCTGGAGCTGCCTCTGTGCGTTTCCACATCCGTATCCTGTGAGAAATAAAATAACGTCACGGTCAAAAACCAAGCTCATCTTCCCCATCTCCTCTGTTCTTCTTCCTCTGTCAGCACCACCATTGTCTGCCCCATAGTTTAATGTAGAAACCAGAGGGAAACGTTGACCCTCATTTTCCCACACACGTCTGGATGCATGGGGACGGCTGTCGCCAAGTCCTGTGGCTTCCTCTGCTGTGTCCCCATCCCCTCCCCACGGCCCCTAGCTCATTCGGACCCACCCCCACCTCCCTGCTGCTATAATCTGCTTCTTCGTCCCTGGCTCTCTTTTTTCCTAGATTCTTCAGCCTGCAGGGTCACCAGAATTTTCTTTTCAGAGCAAAACTCTGTCACTGCCTTGTTTCAAAAACGGTTGTGTTTACAGGATGAGAGTCCAGGCTGATTTGTATGCATTTCAGAACTCTCCCTGACTGGCACCCGGCTCACTTTCCCTTTGTGTTCTTTTCTTTTAAATTGGTAGACTTAATTTTTTTTTTTTTTTTACTGCAGTTCGCAGAAAAATGAACAGAAAGGACAGAGAGTTCCCATATAACCCTTCACCCTTTCACCTCCCAGTTTTCCTTATTATTAACATGTTGCATCAGTGTGGTCCAGTGTTACAATCCATGAGCCAAGACTGATACGTTATTACTAACCAACGTCTATCATTTGCCTTAGGGTTGGCTTTTCGTGTTGTGTATTTCCATGGGTTTTGACAGATGTAGACAATGACATGTATCCACCATTATAGCCGGCGTAAGGTATAGAAAATATTGTCTACAGAATACTTTCTCAGCCCCAAACATCCTCTGCGCTCCCCCGATTCATTCCTCTCTTCCTGACCCCTGGCAACCACTGATGTATATTCACTGTCTCCAGAGTCTTTGCCCTTCCTGGAATGTCATATATTTGGAATCCTACAGTCTGTGGCCTTGCAGATTCTTTCGCTTAGTCGTACGCATTTAAGGTTCATCCATACCGTTTCCAGGCTTGATAGTGCAAGTTTAGTTCTGAAAAGTATCCCCCTGTCTGCATGCACAAAAGCTTAGCCTTCCGCTCATCTGGTGAAGGACATTTTGGCTGCTTCCAAGACTGGGCAGTTATGAACAAAGGTGCTATAAACATTTATATGCACGTTGTGCTTTGTTTTGCCTTTTAGCCCTGCTCCCCTCCTATGTGCGGGTTTTTATACGGACATAAGGCTTTTAACTCCTTTGGGATACTTTTAACAAGTAAAGATGCTTTTTAATGTAATTTTACATTTTGAATAGGTAATGTATCCGTGTGGTATTAAAAAGGTTTACCCTCCCGTATTGCTACTCAGTCTGATTCCCATCCCGCATCACCCTTTTTAGTAATTACTTGCACATCCTTCCACTGTTTCATGCAAATGCAAACAAGTGTGAATACTTAGCCTTATTTTCTTACTTTTTGCCACAAAAGTAGCGCATTATATATACTCTTCTGAAACTTGATTTAAAAAAAATTTTTGTAATGTTTATTTATTTTTGAGAGAGAGAGAGAGTGTGAGTGGGGGCAGAGCAGAGAGGCAGACACAGAATCCGAAGCAGGCTCCGGGCTCCGAGCTGTCGGCACAGAGCCCGATGCGGGGCTTGAACTCACAAACTGTGAGATCATGACCTGAACCGAAGTCGGATGCTTAACCGACTGAGCCACCCAGGCGCCCCTGAAACTTGATTTCTAAATAGAAAATTTCAAATGCACAAAAAAGGTCTACATTTTTTAAAATTTAGTAACATTTTCTAAAGATTCTTCTACATTTGTACACAGAGATCATCTTATTATTATTTGTTAAGGATGCATAGTGTCCATTGTGGAGATATTCCGTAATTTTTCAATCAGTCCTCTATTGGTGGACACTGGGCCTGTTTTCTAGTCCAGAAGTCAGTCATGAAGAACCGTGTATGTAAGTCATTCTGTACATGTGCGGGTATAGTCTCTAGATACACCTGGCAGATGTAGGATCGCTGGGTCGTGGGGTAAAGTTTTTGTACTAATTGCCCTCCAGAAGGGTTGTACAATTTCCTGCTTGCTTTTCTGCCCTCCTTCTTAGTCTTCCTCTCCCAGCTTGCACCATAGGCTCCAGCTACATTGAGCTGCTCGTCATTTCTTGAACAAGTAACACATTTGCATTTCTTTGTGCTTTTGTTAAGAATGCTCTTCCTGTCCTCTCCTCTCCTTGGTAGATGCATCCTTCAGGGCCCACGTACCAATATCCTCACCTCCCTCTGGCCTGCCCTCCTTCTGTGAACATGTACTTTGTGCCTGTTCTGCCATTATAAATCAATGGAAATTTACAATTGCCTGAAACCGGTGGGATGAGTCTGGCCTCAGGTACAAGGGTCTTGGCTTCCAGGCTTGTCTTCCCCATTTCCTGCATCTTGGGTCTTTGAGTCTCTTTGAGACTCAGTTTACTCATTTGCCAGATGGAGATCATAACACCCACTGTGTCTGCCTTACAGATTTTTTGGTGAAACACATGGGAGCTGATATTTGTAAGTACTTTATAGACTCTAAGGAGAACATTGTAAAAAGAGATTTTTTTTTTTTTAAAGAATTGACTAGTGTTGAGAGCTTCTGTGACTCCAGGTCTCAGTTCCCAGACTATCTTTAGCATTTGGTTCTGAATCTGCTTTTCAATTTGACTCTTGCCTTCTCTCTGCCCCCTTTTTAAAGTAAGCTCTAAGCCCAACATGGAGCCCAACATGGGGCTTGAACTCAAGACCCTGAGATCGAGACCTAAGCTGAGATCAAGAGTCGATCGCCTAACCAACTGAGCCACTGAGGTGCCCCTACTCTTACCCCTTTAATTCCTTTTGTTACTTTCCCAAGTACAGAATGGTGGGCTCTTTTCCATAGGTGAGCCCACCAAATATCATGTAACTTTCATAAAGTTGTATGAGCCCAACAACTATCATGTAACTTTCATAAAAGCTCTCATTAGCATACAGAAATTATTTCTCTAAACTGTGAAGAGTGAGAACTTCCTATAAACTCCCATCTATTTCTTAGCCATTTCACAACATTTTAAACGTATATATTCTGCAGTTTCCCTAGAAACCTCATACTTGAGTTTTGAGGTTCCAGGAATTCATTTTCTGAGAATAACCGTGCACTAAAAGTCATCCTGATTACTCATCCACTGACCCGCCTACCCTTCCAGCTGGCCCGTCCTTCCAGGCGGTCCTCCCGTCCAAGTTGTCCACTCACACACCCGTCCTCCTTCCTTCTGTCTGTCCATCAGTGTACTCAGCCACCATCTACTCTCCGTCACATTCTCTTTGCTTGAGACAACGGATAAAAGAATACAGAACAGGATCCTTTAACAGAGTTCCTCCATTTCTAAAATTACACTGCATGTTTTGTTTAGCTCCACAGTTGGAAGATTGGAGCATTTTTTAAATGTTCTTTAGTTTCTCTCTCTCTCTCTTTTTTTTTTTTAACAATTTCACTTTGGATGCAGAGTGGCATGGATCCGTGTATATCCATTTGTGCTCTCTGAGGATGCTATACCACTACGCATCACAGAGCACATCTCGACTTTTCCTCAAGCCCTGCTCCTTTCTGTAGATAGGAGTGTTGAGGAAGCAAATGAGTAATTTCCTGGATCATGATGTTCTCTGTGTGTGTGTGTGTGTGTGTGTGTGTGTGTGTGCGTGTGCCTTGTAGGTGGGTACGTATGCCTATTTTCATATGGTTGGATTTTCTATTTAGGAAAAAATGGATCCAACATTAGAATACTGCTCCCAAAACCAATGCATTTCTTTGTTTTAAAAAATGTTTATTTTATTTTTCAGAGAGAGAGAGACAGCGCCAGCATAAGTGGGGGAGGGTCAGAGAGAGAGGTGGACAGAAGCTCTGAAGCAGTCTCTGTGCTGACAGCAGAGAGCCTGATGCAGGGCTCCAGTTTGCGAACCGCGAGATCATGACCTGAGCCTAAGTTGGATGCTTCAGTGACTGAGCCACCTGGGTGCCCCATACAAAAACCAGTGAATTTCTTTTTTTTTTTTTTTTTTTAATTTTTTTTAACGTTTATTTATTTTTCAGACAGAGAGAGACACAGCATGAACGGGGGAGGGGCAGAGAGAGAGGGAAACACAGAATCGGAAGCAGGCTCCAGGCTCCGAGCCATCAGCTCAGAGCCCGACGCGGGGCTCGAACCCGCGGACCGCGAGATCATGACCTGAGCCGAAGTCGGATGCTTAACCGACTGAGCCACCCAGGCGCCCCAAAACCAGTGAATTTCAATTAAGGTTGACCTGATTTATATTTGGTGCCCAGAGAATAATTATGTCACCATTTGTGGAGACAGAATTCTTGATAGCCAAGTCAGATTTGACACATCATGCTTTTTAAAAGAGTCTCTTATTATTATTATTATAATATAATAACCCTCTTCTCCATTTTCCCCCTTCCTTTAAAGTTTAAAGTCTTCATTGTTTCTTCCTCTCTTTTTTTAAGTTAGGTTTAATTTATTTATATTTTCCTCTATATAAAGTTCTGTTTGGGTTCAGGACCCCCAGTGAGATTATACAACTTCCACAGTTTGGGGCAGGTTTTTGGTAGATCACTTCCTTTTTTTCTTGCCCAATGAAAATACTTTCAAGAAGAATAGAAAATTACCCATTAATGATAGCTGGTGACATTGTTAGTAACATTGTCCAGATGGCAGCTATATTTGTGGTTCGTGGGATGTGTGTGTGTTTTGCGGGGGAGAGCGTCTGAATTTCATTTCCGAAGATTCCCTCTTAAGGTGGGAAAGCACGAGTTATTCTGGAATCAAAGAGAGCTGAACAAAGCTCTATGTGGCCACCGGGGGGGACTGGGTGCCGGTCTTCCTATCTGCTCTTTGTCCCCAGAGCAGGAGCCTCCAGCCTCGTGTAGAGCAGGCGCGTCCCCCTCACCTCAGGGGAGCGTGGCTTAGCAGGGAACTTCCTTCCACCAGTCCCCTGTCCCAAGCCTGTTTCCGACCCCAGGCCTTTGCATTTGCCCATTCTCAAAGATCTTAAGTCCTCAAGGGAGTATAAGGCCCTGCTTCTAAAATGTGGCTGACACTCTTTTTTTGGTCATTATTTAGAGTCATATGAACCTTAAGGGCACATTTTCAAAAACCGGTCAAGTAGCCGGCAAGACACTGGGCTAAAGAAGATAAAAACAAACCCCAAGAACCTCAGTGATCATGAGCAGTGCTGCTTTAGAGTTGCAAATTTTCTAAACCTAAAAATATTCCTCCAAAGCATCCCATTTTCCCTGTTCCCCCCCCCCCCCCCGCCCCCCCAACCCTGGGAAGTCTGGCTGAGTCATCAGCTCATTTCAGAGTGCTTTTTCACTGGTGGTGCCAGGGCTGTGTTCACCATCTGAGTACAGTAGGAAAGCACAATGGTTGCATTTCATTAATTGAAACGTCTATTGTGTGAGTGTCTCTGTTCCCCTTTCACTGGGTGATATCCAGGAAGGGTGTGCACCGGAATGTGCAAGGGGTAGGCACCAGCGTGAAGCTGATTTTGCTTTTTCGTTTTTGACACAATCACAGAAAATAATAAAGGGCTTGCCCTGCAGGGGAATTGTCTTTTGTCGCCATCCCCAGGGCTTTGTCAGGCAAGGCTCATCTTTTCTATCCTCCAACCTGGCACGTGTCCCCTGGAGCCACCTGAAAGAGTGACAGGCTCAGTGCAGGCAGTACCTTTAAAACCTCAGTGATCAGCAGCAGACAGTGCCGACATTTACAAGCCTGCCTCACCGTGCTCCCCGCTCCAGGCAGCCTTATACGGTTATGTGGCCTTGGCACCCAGAAGTCACACAGCTGACAGATTTGTTTTATGAGAGGCTGGTTGGGAGTGGCCGTGGGCAGCAAGACAATTTGCTCATCTCTGTCGCTCTCTCTCTGCAAACCTCTTAAGCGGCTTAATCACCGAAGCTGAGACCAGAACCATCCCTGTAAAGATTGAGCTTTTGCGTGGTGAACGTGTTCTTTCCCCTTTTTGTTTTGGGTAGGAATTCTGGCCAGGAATTTTGACTTGAGGAGCGAAACTGCTTCTGTCACGCTGAAAGAACATGTCAGGTGCATTTTGGATTTGCTTTTTTTTTTTTTTTTTGGTGAGACCTTCCCTGCTGCCTGAGATCCCACTCCCACTTACCGTCTGCCTCCTCAATAGTGATGTGGCCGTTGTGAAGATGAGTGAATTTTATTAAAAAAAAAAGAAAAACGGTGACGGGGGCACCTGGGTGGCTCAGTCGGTTAAGCGTCTGAGTCTTGGTTTTGGCTCAGGCCATGAACTTGCAGTTTGTGAGTTCAAGCCCTGCGTCAGGCTCTGTGCGGACAGCGCTGAGCCTGCTTGGGATTCTCACTCCTCTCTCTCTCTCTCCCTCTCTTTCTGCCCCTCCCTGCTCTCTCTCTCTCTCAAAATAAATAAACTTAAAAATAAAAAAGAAATGACTGCCTGCAGAGTTCATGTTCTAGATGGCTGACTTTACACAGTTTAGCTAATTACATCTTGTGTTAACGTTCCCTATTTACGAGGTTTGCTCCCAGACGAGGATTTTAGATAAGCAATCGTGACCATCCTCTTTGATCTGGGTGTGATTCGTCAGATTTCAAACACAATGGAGTGTGTGTGAATTGTAGCCACAGAAGGGTCCTTGTTAGGCTCAGGCTGCTGCAGTCCGTGACAGAGATGCCCTAAGGGTGTGTGTGTTACAGGCTCCGAAGGGCTTGGGTGCACCGCCCCCCCCCCCCCCCCATCTCCATAACCCCTTTGCTCTGTAGCATATGAGGGGGATCTGTCTGGTGCATTGGCTTTCCGCCTGGTGTTTAGGAGGGGCCGATGTGGCCCATCTGGCTACTTGGGCATCTCTTTTCTTCCTCCTCCTTCCGAGTTTGGCTAAAAAGTGTCAAGTTGGCTGCAAATATTTTGAACTCCCACGAAGACCATATGGTCTTTTGGATTCAGTTTTCAACATTTTTATCAGTCAATGCTTACTGAGCTCTTGCAGTGCTGTTACTCAATGCCTTCGCAATAGCTTCTGTGAGTGGCACAGAGGGGGGAATGTTCCTGGCCCCGTCTCTGTCTCTCTCTTCTCTGGCTCTTACCTCTCTGTCAGGAGCGCCTCGATGTCTGGCCCGTTTTTTCAAGATCAGCTCAAATGACACTCATTTGATAAATCCTCTGGCCACTTAGATAATTTCCCTCTTTCTGTTGAACCTGTATTGTGTCCCTCTGTTCTTTGTTGTTCACTTATTCCTTCCTTCCCTCCTTCCTTCCTTCCTTCCTTCCTTCCTTCCTTCCTTCCCTCCCTTGAAAAAAGATCTGTTGATGCCTAGTGTGTACCAGATTTGGGATATATCACTGAACTAAACCACAAATATATCTCCTTGCCCCTATGGAGCTTACCTTGTGGCTGGGGGAGATAACATACATAAATGGTATATGCAGTACATAAGCCAATTATACAGTATTTGGAAGGGGATAAATGGAATGGAATGTGGAAGAAAAAAGCAGGAATGGATTGCTCAGATGTACAAGATTGAGGAGGGGGAAAGATGGATTACACATTAACTTGACAGGCCTCGGTGATACCTGCTGAGGTTGGCCTGGTGGTCATGGTAATTTGCATGTGTGCTTTCTCCTTGTTTCCCAACTGAAAGAACAGGGATTAGGCATCCTTCCTGATTTATCTGCAAACAGTGCTTAGCACAAAATGCCTTCTGTGTGGTTGGTGCTCTGTAAATAATTGGCAAAATGGAAACGAATGTGTAAAAACGAATTTGAGAACAGATAAATAAACCCATTCTTCTTTTTGCTTCCTTCTTGCCCGTAAAAATAACTTTATGATACGTCTGCGCTTAAGAATCTTAAATTCCTGGGGCGCGTGGGTGGCTCAGTCGGTTAAGCAACTGACTTCGGCTCAGGTCATGATCTCGCAGTCCGTGGGTTCAAGCCCCACGTCGGGTTCTGTGCTGACAGCACAGAGCCTGGAGCCTGCTTCGGATTCTGCATCTTCCTCTCTCTGTTCCTCCCCTGCTCGTTCTCTGTCTCTCAAAAATAAACGTTAAAAAAAAATTTTTTTTTTAAAGAATCTTAAATTCCTTCCATATTTACTCATTCTTTTCAAGACAGAATTTATCACTGGAACTGACTCAGTGTACACAGAGGGGTTTGGAAAACGTTGGTCGATGCCTGAACTGCTTTTTACATGAAGAATACAATTTTAAGATATAAACTGCTATCACATTTAGAAGAGCACAGAGGACCGTAGTTTGTTCATGGCTCTGGCTAGGTTTTTGCTGTAAAAGAAGCGTTTTTCAAAGTAAACAACGTTCAGGAACTAGGGAAAACATTTCAAGAGTGCATTTCATTATCAATTTGCCGTGAAAAACTCAAGAGCCTCTTGACAGCCTCTGGATTTAATTAGCTTTCAGTCTTACCAGTATTTATCCAGTGGAACAACATCATCCCAGCGCAGAGCAGCACCTTCCATGGATTATGAAGACACATATGTCACCTGACCAATGAGTGTGCATGCCGCCCGTGTTTTAGCTCTTACCCGAGGCTTAGACGTTATGGAAGATCAATGCAGAATAACGTCCCGGGCTGTGTTCAGTCGACACAACTGGGTCGCGAGTCAGAAAAAGATCCGAGGCCACAGTTGACCGATGCTTTCAGTGCCCAATTTAAAATGTAAATGGTTGCCGCAGGTGACGAATTTCTCCCTTGAGAGCCAAATAGCGCTGTGCAGCTTGAGCCCTGGATTCCATGCCATAGTCAGCAGGTGCCTTATGGGCCACCCAGGTTAACGTTTTTCTCATTTCTCCAAGGGAGCTGTCTGTGCCGTGGGCCCATCGTGGGGAGGGAAAGGGTAGAACCAGCAGGCCGGGCTTTGAGTTAGCTGGTCCCCCCCCCAACTTCCATTTGCCTCAACGCACCGTGACCGCTTTTACTGTCTTCATGCTTCTACGTAAGAGTTCGTGCGAAGGCAGGGTTCTAAGGCTAAAAATATTTCGAAAAACAAAATCGCTTGTTCTCGATTAGCTCACTCATTTTCCAGGTAAAGACACAGCAGCCTGGAGAAGGTAAGATATACAACACCACATGGTGTGGGTCTTGCTGTCCTGATCGTAGTTAGAAACATGCCCTTCTGGGACTCTCTTCCCCTGTGTCCGCTGCATAGGCTTAGTGTGAGAATCAGATGGGACAGACGGGGAAGCACAGTGTATAAGAGAGCATTTAATGCATTAGTTAAATGTAAAGCTTTATCATCACGTTCCCTTTTCTACCACTAGAGCAAACGTGAAGGTTATGAAACTAGGTTCCAGGGAGCCCTAGGGATCATTGCCAGGAGCATAGGGACCCCCCCGGCCTCACCCCCATCTTCGTCAGGCAACACATTTTCCTTTAATCTGCTTTCTATGTTAGGCCTCCGAGTAAAGTTTCTTCTGTAGTAAGGTTCAATAACTTTAAAGAAGTTTGAAAGCCACTGATCTGGAAGGAATTTTGGAGATGGGAATAAATGGTTATGTTTGTTTAAAATGCTTGTGCCCTGAAGCATCTGTGCCTGCTGAAATGACCAGACAGCGTATTCAGGGCACAGATGGGCTGCATACCTGGTTCAAGAAGCTGATTGCTGGGGTGCCTGGGTGGCTCGGTCAGTTAAGCGTCCGACTTCGGCTCAGGTCATGATCTCACAGTCCGTGAGTTCGAGCCCCGCGTCGGGCTCTGTGCTGACAGCTCAGAGCCTGGAGCCTGTTTCAGATTCTGTGTCTCCCTCTCTCTCTCCTCCTCCCCTGTTCATGCTCTGTCTCTCTCTGTCTCAAAGATAAATAAACGTTAAAAAAAGAAGCTGATTGCTATAAATGCGAGAGCACTGTGGATAAACTGGGCTTGAACTGGAGACTGAAACCTGATTGGCACAACTGCACCTCACTCTAGAGACCTCTGAGCTTGCGTTGAGACCTGGGGTATCTTTTAAGTCTTGTGTTCCCAAGGCCTTTCATTTTCTGGCTCTGTTTGCAACTGATGTAGTGGTTCCGGTTAACTACCAAGATGGAAACTGAGTGGTTCCTGACGGGTGATGGTCCTTTCTTTCCTGTCTTTGTTTTCTAGTGCACGTACATTTCAATCGACCAAGTTCCCAGGACCCATGCTATAGTGCTAAGCAGACCTGCCTGGCTTTGGGGGGCAGAAATGGGAGCCAATGAGCATGGAGTGTGCATAGCCAATGAAGCCATCAATGCCAGAGAACCAGCAGCTGAGACCGAAGCCTTATTGGGGATGGATCTGGTCAGGTACCACACAGTCATTCTTTGAAACAACTGCTCAGAACAGGTGGGGGAAATGGGAACGGGATTTATTTCCCTCCAAACCTCATATTTTTGTAACACGGTCCTCCCAAAGGAGACATGTGTCTTTTGATAAGTTTGAGGTGATAGGAAAAAACAAAAAAGGTGGATTACAGTGGAATATTATTGAGCAATAAAAAATAACCGAGTGCTTACACATGCTTCAGCATGGTGGGTTTTGAAAACATCGTGCTAGGGGCGCCTGGGTGGCTCAGTGGGTTGAGCGACCGACTTCGGCTCAGGTCATGATCTCTCGGTTTGTGAGTTCGAGCCCCGCGTCGGGCTCTGTGCTGACAGCTCGGAGCCTGGAGCCTGTTTCAGATTCTGTGTCTCCCTCTCTCTCTCTGACCCTCCCCCTTTCATGCTCTGTCTCTCTCTGTCTCAGAAATAAAGAAATATTAAAAAAAAAAAAAAAAAAAGAAAGAAAGAAAACATCATGCTAAGTAACAAAGCCAGACACCGGAGGTCGCATGTTGTATGATTGCATTTACATGAAATGTCCAGAACAGGCAAATCCATAGTAGCAGAAAATAGATTAGTGATTGCCTGTGGCGGGGGTGGGAAAATGGGGAGTGATTCCTTATGGATATGGGGCTTCTTTTTGGGGTGTTGAAAATGTCCCAGTTAGGTTGTGGTGGTAGATGTGTGAATGTACTAAAAATCACTGAACGGTGTATTTTAAGTGGGTGGTTCATGGTTTGAAATGTAGCTAAAATATACAAAAGAGGGAAGGCTGCATATAAAATACATAACATACCAAGGAAGAAAGAAGAGATATATGCCCCTCCTATCCTTCTTCATCTCACTTGTCCTTTTCCCTTTTCCTTCTCTACCGGGCACTACATAACAGGAGGCAGCAGACGCGTCATGGGCTCGGTGGGATGGGGGCCTCTCCTTGGTCACCACCGTGCCGTGAGCACCGGGACTTGTGTGCCTGGCCTGTGGTGGCTGATCAATGACCGAGTTTGGAGTGAACCACCAAAGGCGAGGGTGGGTGGGACCGAAACGACACTCTGAACTGGCTTTCTTTTTTTCGGAGATGGTGAAATGCAACAGACTCATGGCCTCGTTGAAAGAATATTGGGCTGGGAGCCAGGGGCCTTGGTTTTCCGTGTGAGTACACCCAAGTTACAGCACCCCTTGGGACCACAGTCTCCGCATTTATTCGAGGGGAGGCCTTAGATCGGATGACCTCTAAAGAACCTCCCAGAGCCAACATCTTACACCAAGCATTCGCGGTTTTGACACTTTGTAGGACTTCCAGGGAGAAAGTGTGCATTTATACAGAGACCTCTGTGGTCCATAGCTTCCGCCAACCGATGGATAGGTCTATTGACCTTCCAGGAATGGGCACACTGGGCTTGACATACCTGTGTGAGAGTCATGGACTGCAAGTAGGGATCCTTACAAGTAGTTTTCATAAAACAAGAATTTGAACTTGGGTGCATCTAACTCCAAGATCCAGAAAAACGTGGACTGAGCTCATAATGTTCAAAGGATCTGAACTGCACTGAAGGTAGATGTCAGAGTGAGACTCTAACCTTGGCCCAGCGAATTCCATCCCTTTTCCTGCCCCGGTCATGCCCATAGTGAGGTGACATAGCCAAAGGGAAAGTAGGCATGGGACCAGAAAGATGGTGTTCTCATTTTGAGTCACGTGAATTTGCCCCATCTATGGGGCCAGAGCACTGTGAAAGGCTTTGGAACGGGTCTCTTGATATCGGGTAACTTGTGGCCCTAGACTACTGTAGCCCGGGTGCACCTGTCCCCTCAGTCTTGCTGTTGTTTGCATCCTGATACAGTGGAGCAGGCTGTCCTGTCCTTGGCCCATGGCACAGAGGCTAAGTGGGAGTGGCCAGGTGTATCGTTTTCCTTGGTCCTGGCACAGAGGGTAGGAGGGTCTGATCAGAGTGGTGTCTGTGGATGAGTGCTGAGGTCCCGCTGCCGATGCCATATGCAGAGGGCACTAGGGAAACTCCCGGAGCCAAGGTTCTTGCCTTGTGGGAGGGCAAGTGCGCGTACTGGCGCCTCAGTGTGGAATGCAGCGGGCAGAACGACAGGAGAATGAGCTAGAAGCTGCAAAAGAGAAGTCACGGCTTCCAAAGGTGGTGTGCCCCTGGCTAGGTATTCCCACGCTCCTAGCACGTGTTTGCCTGGGCAGATTGGAGCCCTGTGAAGGCCTCGGGACAAGGCTTCTGCCTGGAATGCGTGCATGAGGCAATGTGACCAGAGGCTGCTAGGCATCTGTGAAAGGAAGAAGGGGGCCCTCCTCGGGGCACAGCTCGGGCAGATCAGAGAGGTGCTCATATAGCATGCTTGTTTCCTCTGGATCCTCAAGAGCAGGTGAGGGCTTGCTTCTGTCGGTCCTCTTTGGAGAAGATGACACCCACCAACAGAAAAGTCTGCTTAAGCCAACCGTCTCCTAAGTTTATTTTGTATCACTCTGCTAAGGTCTTAGGGTTCAGCTTTGCAAATCAGTGCCTTTTCACCAAGTCTTCCTAAATAAGCTAAAATTGAGAAATGCCCAATAAATGGATATATAATTATCTGACTACGAAGATAAGCCTGTCACGAGAGCAAGTCTGTCGGGGCGCCTGGGTGGCTCACTCAGTGAAGCGACCGACTCTTGATTTTGGCTCAGGTCAGGATGTCAGGGTTTCGCGAGTTCAAGCCCCACGTTGGGCTCCCCTCTCTCTCTGCCCCTCCCCTGTTTGCATTCTCCCTGCCTCTCCCAAAATAAATACATAAACTTAAAAAAAAAAAAAAAGAGAGAGAGAGAGAAATAAGTCTGTAGCATTATCTTTTCCTCTTCCTGGCAGGACAGTGGAGGTTCCTTCAGCAAGAATCAGGCTGGGTGAGTTTTAGAGACGATTGCTCGCATGATGAAAATTCCCACAGAGCTGGCTTAGGCTGCCATTTTAGCGGGCACCGTCGTCTCTGTTCTGAGGCGCTTGTGTTCCTGCCGCCAGAATTATGATTGGAAGCAAGAGATGAGTCAGTGGACACTTACTGAGTACATTTCAAGTGCCATCCTCTTTCACACCAGCCCGAGAGGGGCGTAGTCCCGTTTTGACATTACAAATGAGAAAATCACGTTCCCGAAAGGTTATGTTACTTAAGGTCACACTGCCAGTGGGTGGCACACATAGAATTGGGAGCCAGGTCCCCGTATCTCTGAGCCATTGTTTTTCGGCCACAGCGTGCTGCCTCTCAGACCTACGGACCCCCTTGGTCCTGGGCAGTTGTGTTTGTATTTTCACAGTCAGTATCTCGTACACCTGTCTTCATAGAGCCCAGGGATTAGGTACCTGTTTTATAGGTGACATAACGCGGAGTTCAGACATATTATGGGACTTGCCCGAGGTCACGCAGAGGGCTGTTTCTGTGCCCTCTGTAGGGGGCCGATTACTTGGAAGGGCTGGGAGCAGACTGCTGTTTCATTTCAGAAGAAATAGGTACTTTTTGATAAGTGACGCTCTAAGCCACACCAGGAGAGGCAGGCTGATAGGTAGGAGGAGAGATACGCAGAAAAGGATGGATCACGTCCCACCAGGCACCCATTCCCTGTGAGATGACGGAGTAAAACATATGTACCGAGGACAAGGGCTGGCAATGGAACCCTTTGTTACCAACCAAAATGCCTGGTGTAGAGTAACAGAGATCAAGGCTGCCCTGCTCACAGGTGTCCTTTTGCCCGGAGGCAGGAGGGAGAATAAGCCACAGAAAGGGGGTCTTGACACGGCTAGAGCTGAGCTGGCTGGCATCATGGGAGTCAGAATCAGAAAAGAAACAGAGCGTTGGCTGAGCTGCCTTTCACGAGGGAGAAGCCACTGGGTTCCTGAGTCTTCTGTTTGTGTGTGTGTGTCGGGGGGGGATGGGGGGTGCCCAAAGACAGAAAACACCCCCACGATTTGGAACCGAATGCGTGAGAGACGCATCCTGAGCTCAAGTGCCGTGAATCCGTGTATCGGCCTGCATATTTCATACATTTACACGTGACAGCGTGCTTCATAACTCAGCTGCACCCCAGGCTTTGGTTACTGTGGTGAGAACCATAGCGTACGAAGGGACTGAGGGAGACTTCCGGTCTTCTTACTTCAGGCTTGGTTTGGAAAGAGGGACAACAGCCAAAGAAGCCTTGGATGTCATCGTCGCCTTGTTGGAGGAACACGGACAGGGTGGCAATTATTACGAAGATGCACACGCCTGCCACAGCTTCCAAAGCGCGTATCTGATTGTGGATCGCGAGGAAGCCTGGGTGCTGGAGACCGTGGGGAAGTACTGGGCTGCTGAGCAGATCACAGGTGAGCGGTGTGGACGGGCGGGGGTGGGGGGGGAGCTTCGAGGGCAAGAGAGGCTCGGGCGGATGCTGCCTGGACGCGTAGGAGTCACCCTGGTGCGGCAGACCCCCTCTGTGCCGTATCCTCACTTCTGGGCTCTGCTTCTGGAAAGAACCTGGGCTGCAGAGGTGTCAACACTTGGGAGACACGCTCGTGACATTTCTTATTTTCCGCTTGCTTTCTGGGCAGGACCCGGCTGTGGCTACCGGCCGTTTCGTGACCCAAATGGTTACTCTGTGACTTGGCCAAAGGAATGGTGATTATCCCATTCCATTCAGTGAGTGAACCCCTACAACAGGGAGCTGCCCCTCATCACCCGTAGCCCTGTGGCTCCTCGCACTTGGAATGTTCCTCTAAAAGAGGCGCTCGGATCTGTGTGAGGACCGTGGACTGCCTCTGGGACAAGCTCATTTCTCTGTGAGACAGTGTTTCTAGAAGCGCAGAGGCCTAGGGGATCCATTCGGAAGGATCTTGTGCCCACACAGTTGTGGCTCTGTGCTCCCTGCAGCACTTTGTTCTGAGACAGTTCCGAGGAAGGAGATGTTAGAGGGGGTTGTGGTTGTCCTGTCTCATCACTTAGCAGCCTCATATTGGAGACAGGATGAGGTCCCAGCATGGGTTAAAGGGTTTCCGAGAGGACGAAGGAATTCTAGGAGAGAATCGGCCAGTGAAGCCCCCCTGACGCTCCTCAGGACTGGATGACAAGTACCTAGACGGTGTGCCGCCATTTCTCCCCTCCTGTGCTCACGGCACACGCGGCTAGTGGCTCGCCACCCTCTTCTCGTGTTGAACCTAAACTTGGGCTTCAGTTTCTCAACTGAATTTGTCAGGAAGTCTCTTCCAGTTCCTCAGAATTGATGATAGGGATGAAACCTGTTTTCCAGACCTACCCAAGGGGTGATTGGAACCAAAGCTGACCTGAGTTAGAAGCAGAAGATCTACTGCGATAGTTGAGAGTCAAGGTTTTCTGTGGCCTGAGTCAGTGCAGTGATGAGGGTTTCTGTAGACGAGGGGTGTGTTGGATGCTCTATGTGGCTGGCTTGCGGCGCTTGCCTGGAGGAGGGTGGCTTCTTCGCATTCTCACAAGGGCACCGAATGGGCTGGTGGCACCCTTGCAACAGTCCCAGAGAGTTTCTTCACCCTCACGTGCCCAGCATATACCTCCTGGTGCCTGTGCCCCATCCCTATGGCACTTACAGAACTGAGACAGCCGGTGTGGCCGCTGGATCACTGAGCCTGCTGCAGTGCAAGAACTTTAAACTTTTTTATCAAAAAAGTTCTAAGCTGAAGCCTTACTCTCCAACGTTTCTGGCAGGACGGCTAGTGGTCCATGCTGAAAAAGCAGTCATATATTGCTTTTAAATAGAACTTAAAACTTTTTGATCTATACCTGCATTTCAGAAGCTTAGTTTCTCTTCAAGATGCAGCTTAAAAAACCCATCTCCTCAAAATGCGTGCTTTCACGAAACATTGAAGTAAAAGCTCAGCCATTCATTCCTTGGACTCATTGATCTCATGTCCTCTGATCCCAGCAGCGGTGTGAGTGCAACAGGACTTGATGAAACTAGGCCCTGAATGCTAACATTCTTGGGAGCAAACATATATTATTTTTAATGTTTTTTCCGTACTTTTGAGAGAGAGACAGCGAGTTGCGGGGGTGGGGGGGTGGGGAGTGGAGAGAGGGAGAGAGAGAATCCCAAGCGGGGTCTGCACAGTCAGCACAGAGCCTGACTCAGAGCTTGATCATGAAGCGTGAGATCATGACCTGAGCCGAAATCAAGAGTCGGACGCTTAACCTACTGAGCCACCTGGGCGCCCCGAAAGCAAACATACATTATAAATCAGCCCTTTAGGAAAATAATATCTGTGGCGTTGCTCACAGGATTTTTTTGGATAGCTTAGCATGAAGAATGCCAAAAGCCCCTTTTTAGGCCAAAGCTCCTTTTTATTTTTAATTTTTTTTTAAGTAGTTTTATTCTTGTGTTGTCCTCTGAAAAGATGAGCGGCAGAAGGCCAATGCCCATCAGCTAGGAATACTTATTTTGGAAGAACAAATCAGTGGAGCAGAACATACTGGAAGAACCCTGTCCAGCACTGACCTTGTCTCTAGAAACTGGTTTTTAGGCAGTAACGGCTTGCGGCTTGTGGTTTGATCTCTCTCTCTACTTGATTCTCCCAAGAATTTAAAAGATCAGCACGCTCTCTGGAAGCAGCAAGTACGGATGGCCTCTTTTGAGCTACAACTCATAACTTCTTAGTGTTCTAGACAGCATCTTGAAGAATGAAGTCATCCTCAGTGGATTTGCAGCTGAGGCTTTGGAAGAAGCCACAGGAAGCCTGCCAGCCGATAGGGGAGTTTCATCAAGCTGGAGTGCACTCAGCATTCATGCGCTCCCGACTCTAGACTCTTTTAGCTGCACTTATATTTTTATGAGAAAAAAATTCCCATAGAATTTCTGCACTCATATACACGTACACGCATGGACACACACACACACACACACACACACACACACACACGCTCATACTGATATCCTCAGAGACGTATATTCGCAGGTACATTCCGTTCTTTTAAAACAATTCAGTATCAGTGCCACTGTGTTTTTCTAAATGTTGGGACCTGGAAAAAAAAAAGTTGAATGAAGAGGTGCCATCTTTGTATTTTCCAAAAGTGATGTTACTTGGGCAGAGGGTGGAGGTGTAAAGTGTTCCTTCAAGTGGAGGAAGCCTAAATTGGGGAAGAAGCAGGGCTATAGTTGTGATGTTCATAAGTCTTGTAAGTCGCGTCATGTCTCTTTCAAGAAACCTTTCATTTTTCCTATCGTTAATAGATGCCTAGGGTTTATTTAGCCCTAATGAGAGCTGCACAGGTTTCCTTCCGAGTGTGAATTTTAGATCCAGCGACCATTGCTCCTTTAAAATGTGGTAGTGCCCGGTCAGGACTGGTCAAACCTTCTGGGAGGTCTTCTTACAAGAGGACCAAGGATTGTGTTTCTCTCTTCAAAAATAGAGTCATTTCCTCTCTCTAAAGTCGAATCGCAGAGAAGGGATTCGCTGTAAATTTCCATTTCTTGATTAAGTCCTTCTAAGTATCTTTCCAGCTAACCGGACTTTGCACTCTCTACAGAGGGAGTGAAGTGTATTTGCAATCAGCTTTCGCTCACCACTAAGATAGACGCGCAGCATCCTGAGCTCAGGAGTTATGCTCAGAGTCAAGGCTGGTGGACGGGAGAGGACGAGTTCAATTTTTCCGAAGTTTTTTCTCCGGCTGATGACCACCTAGACTGCTGTGCAGGCAAAGACAGCTTAGAAAAGAAAGAAGGTGAGTTAGTATATCCCTTACGATTCTCCCTCTCATGCCTGTTGTCTTGCAGCTGTGTTTCAGAGAACTTGTCTGAACTTCGGGGGGTGAGCAAGGAGGTGGAAATGAGAACGGACCTTGTACATAGAGACGAACTTGTGTTGATGTCCCTGATGTGCAGGCAGGATGACGTATATCTATTGTTACAGGATGCTTCCTCATCCACGAGGGTTTTTCCTCCTTCTGATTCAAGTCATTGTGCTTGTCTTCGTGATAACTTACTGTAGCCTTCCTTCTACCTCAGCGTTTCACTCATTGCCTTGTCTTCCTGTATTTTCCTTTCTCAGTGGCCTGCTGAGCCTGGAGGGCAGGGAGCTGTCTTTCACTCATACTGGGATCCCCTCGTGGTGTCCATTATAGTCTTTTGCTCCGTGAACATTTGTTGAGTTGGAACTGTTGTTCTGAATTCTCTTCCCGAACCCTCTATCTCGCACCTAGCTGTTGACTTAATCAGAATCCATGTTGAGGCAAACGTGGTGACTGGATAGCTTATTACTTCTGTGCCCGAGCGGAAGCCCTTCCAAGTAAACCACTGAGGCCACATTTTATAGTTGCCAGTGATACATGCGTTTTGTAAGTTAGACCTGTGATCATTTAGAACAGGGGTCAACAGACTGGGACCTGTTGGCAATCCCCTATTTTGCAAATAAAATTTTACTGGAACACAGCCGTGCACATTTATCTAGGTGCTGGTTATGACTGCTTCCATGCCATATTGGCATAGTTGCAGAGTTGCGACAGGTAAGTTACAGCAAGGTGGTGGGGCCCATAAGCCTGAAATATTTACTGTCTGGTTCTTTAAGAAAAAGCTTGCCGGGGCGCCTGGGTGGCGCAGTCGGTTAAGCATCCGACTTCAGCCAGGTCACGATCTCGCGGTCTGTGAGTTCGAGCCCCACGTCAGGCTCTGAGCTGATGGCTCGGAGCCTGGAGCCTGTTTCCGATTCTGTGTCTCCCTCTCTCTCTGCCCCTCCCCCGTTCATGCTCTGTCTCTCTCTGTCCCAAAAATAAATAAAAAAAAAAAAAAAAGAAAAAGCTTGCCGATGCTTAACGTAGAAGAACATGTCACGACTTTGGCTGTAGAACTTAATGTATTAAGGGTAGGAAGGTAGGACAGTGATCCATTTTAAAATGGGAACTTCATGGGGCGCCTGGGTGGCTCAGTCGGTTAAGCGTCCGACTTCAGCTCAGGTCACGATCTCGTGGTCCGTGAGTTCGATCCCCGTGTCGGGCTCTGGGCTGATGGCTCAGAGCCTGGAGCCTGCTTCTGATTCTGTGTCTCCCTCTCTCTCTGCCCCTCCCCCATTCATGCTCTCTCTCTCTCTCTGTCTCAAAAATAAATAAACGTTAAAAAAAAATTAAAAAATAAATAAAAAATGGGAACTTCAAAAAAAAAAACTCCAAAAGTTAACAAAAAAACAAACCCAGCTTGATAAAAGTATATAATACCATGTATGAAGCAGTCTTGCCAGAACATCAAATCTAAATCTGATGAAGCCTCTGGACCTAGCTACGGGTTTACAGGAAATGCAGAGGATGGGAGGACATACTAAGTAACACCAGGGGCTGCTGTCTGCAAAGTGCAGACTGTGGGAAACTCTACAGGAGAAATGGCCCCACAAATAAAATGCAAGGGGATAAAGTGAGAAGCAGAGGTCAAAAGAGATTTCAGCTGTTATCAACCGACTGGGTCCTGATTTAAATCAATAAACTCATTCGTAAGACAATGAAAAATGTTTAACACCGGGTAGTTGAAGAAATCAAGGCTTTATTAATCCTTTTAGGTATGGCATATTACAATTGGAAATGTACAAAGAGGACGTGAGTTGTGTTAGTGAAGTTTAAGGCACCTCTTCTTTATGTGACGCTTTGATTCCATCTATGTGAACATAGACGGAAAGAATAGTGTTTTAACGAATCATGATCAGAGGGAGAAAACGTAAAACCGGGGTCCTTTGTAGCCAAGGAGTTGTTTACGCATTTATCTGAAGTCAGAGCCAGTACTCAAAATGGCTGTGAATGTTCTGAATATTTCTCTGTGTGTCTCTTTCCCACTGCAGACAGGTCATTCTCCAAATACAGTGCTGACTGTAACCAGCAAGTGTGTATGAGAGAACTTGCTTAGTGGATTGTGCATAGACTGCAAATACTTTCCTATGGATATCGTTCTATTGCATACTGTACTGGTTGAGAAATTGCTAAGTGCTACTTAGCGCAAGGAGACTCCAAAATAATATGGCTTCGAGAAAATGGAAGCTTATTTTTCTCCCGTGTTATGGTCTAGATGTATACGGCCAGTCCAGGGCTGGTGGGTTACCCGGCACCAGAGGACAGCCATACGCGACGTTTGACTTCCGGAAGCCTGTGGTCCGACTTGCGGGCATGTCCTGGGCAGCAGAAAGAGGGGCAAACAAAGTGAAGGGCGAACCGTCCTTTGTATGGAGGTGACGAGGAAGTTGCACGTAGCATTTCTTCTCCCACTGGTCGGGATTTATCATGTGACCCCGCCCGAGCCACAAGGGAAGCTGGGAAACATAGTCTGTAGCTGGGCAGTTATAGTCCAGGGTTCTGTAACTAAGAAGAAAAGGAACAAATGGATTTTGGTTAACAACTTGCCGCTATTAAAGCTTCTCTCTCTCTCTCTCTTTCTCTTTTTTTTTTTTTTTTCTTTACAGAAAGCATCACTGTGCAGACTATGATTGACATCTTACGGGATAAAGCCAGTGGAGTCTGTATAGATTCCGAGTCCTTCCTTACCACAGCCAGTGTAGTGTCTGTTCTGCCTCAGAATAGAAGCTCGCCGTGCATTCACTACTTCACTGGGACCCCAGATCCTTCCAGGTTTGTTTGAGACACAGCCGTGCTGGCAGGAAGTATGTGCTCCTCGAAAGCTCATCCAATGCGCACGCGCTGCGTCCCTGCACCTCTCTTTCTATAGCCGAGTCACATTTTTCAGTCGGCCCCAACGTGGCCAATGCAGCACAAAGAGCTTTGACAAAGGGGAGTTCTTGGCTGGAGTCATATCATTTTTATGACATCCGTGGAATCAAATTGGTTTAAATTCAACCGATATTTATTGAGTTGATATCATGGGCCAGGCGTTGTGCAAACATGCATGAGGGATGCAAACATACATAACACACAGTGAGACAGATGCAGGAATGCCCAAGATTGATCAAAACAATCAGTTCCTGTAAGTTAGAGGACCAAATAGCCCGGAGGCAATGCAGATTGAGGCAACGTCAAGGGCACTGACCACTTCTTTTTTTTTTTTTTTAAATTTTTTTTAATGTTTTATTTCTTTTTGAGACAGAGAGAGACAGAGCGTGAGCAGGGGAGGGGCAGAGAGAGAGGGAGACACAGAATCGGAAGCAGGCTCCAGGCTCTGAGCTGTCAGCACAGAGCCCAACGCGGGGCTCGAACTCATGAACCGCGAGGTCATGACCTGAGCCAAAGTCGGACGCTTAACCGACTGAGCCACCAGGCGCCTCCGGGCACTGACCACTTTGTAAGACATTGTGTTTTAGGGAGTTGCTTTCTGCCTACGTTCAGCAAAGGCATTGTACTGCCCAGTGTTTAAGAACCCAGCCTCTAGAATCACCTGTCAGGATTTTGAGTTCCATCTCTCTCACTGAGTGGCTGGTAAGTTACTTAACCTCTGTAAGCTTCAGTGTGCTGTACAGACCGGGGGTCCTGGGGATAATGTCAGCTCCTACTTCGTATGCTTGTGGGGAGGATTAAAGGAGATAATCCAAGTAAATAGACAGTAGGCTTAACTTTTCTTTTATTAAGACTATCTCTGATTTGCCAGGCAGACAGCAGCCCCACTCCCTGGTAACGTTCGGTCACATACACTGCAAGTCATGGCATCAGTGGCTTAGACACAGCTTTCCAGCGGTTTCTAATTCAGTTCATTATCAGAAGCACTTGGAGTTTTTGAAAAATACAGGTGCCTTGACCCAAACCTGTTGTATCAGAATCTTTAAGGTGGGCTTACGAATGTGTCAGGTCAAGACTGACCCTCAGCCTGGAAAACCATGAAGATGTCCTATTCTGATAGTTTCAGTGGTATTTTTTAGGGGTTCTCTTGGCTGAAAACACTCATCATTGTTTGTATATCGGGTGTCAGATCTTTGACTGCTATCAGGAAATCTGCAGCTGTTCAATTTCATTCCCTTTTCAGCTAAACATATTTATTCTCCTCTTACTGTTTCAGGAATAGAAGACAATGATGGTGTCTAGCTAGGGATGGTTTCTTAGATGACTCAGGGGAAAAGCCGAGTACCTCTCCTGACCTGTCGGACTTACTTGTAAATTACTGCCAATATCAGTAGATCCTTCTAGCAGGACCTGACTATTAAATTCAGTATAAGCTATTCCTAGTTTTTCGTCCACTCATTTATTCATTCAACAAGCATGTATGAAGCACCTACTGTGTACCAGATATCATGCTGATTGGGTATTAGGGATGAAGTGTATGCAAGGTAACAGGTGGCTTGGAGGAGATGATGAAGGAGCACGCTTCACTGAGGAAGGATCTCTTGCGCGCCGGGCATTGTGGGAAGAGGAAGAGTTTGTTAGGAATGAAAAGCAGGAATGACTTTTTGGGTAGAGAGACAGCATGGACGCATGCAGAGAGCCATGAAACGGTACCCTGTTGTAGATTATGTTTCCATCTCTCCTCTGCCCGCCAGCCCCCACCCCCCACTCTTCCAGTAAACAAGCCTGGCCACCCTCTCATGGCCTCCCACGGTGAACCTCCTCTCCATGGTATTCCAGTCGGCCTCCCAGGGTGCACTCCTGGTTGACCCGGCTGCTTCCTTTTGACCTTATCTCAAAGCTCTGGATGCTTGCTCTCATGGATGGCCCTGCTCCCGCCCTCTTGTCCATCCACCAGCTCTGGGGCTCGTCCTTCCTCTCCCTGTTGTCTGGACCTCCCTTCATGGACTCCGACTTAGCTTGCCCCGAACGCTGGTGGCTCAGCTGCCTCTTGGGAGCGCTCTGTGCCGCACCACAGGGGTACACATGGGCACTTAGAGCCCTTCTGTAGAGTGACTAGAATGCCCTGCCGTGTTCTTTAGTGGGCAGGAGCCTTTGAAGGAGTGGGTTGAGCTGAGGAAGGCCTGAAGTACCCGCCTTGCTCCTGATGTCTCAGGCACCGGCCCCAGCTGTGCTTAGAAGACGGGGCTGTGTGAGGCCAGGACACTAACAGAAAGGAATGCCATTTCCTAGACTGAAGTACATGGCCCAGTACGGTTCTAAAAATGGGCTGGGAAATAGCCTGCTTATATTTAATCTGGAAGATTTCAAGTAATTTTAAAAGAAAGTTATTCATGGTTAAATTAATTGAAAAGACCTTAAAGAAGATTAAGGCATTCATTTTTTCTTTCAGGGCTAAGGGAGCTGCGTTTCCTACTGTGACTGTTAGAACTGTCACAGAGTCTTTTCTCCTATTCACCATTTCAGTGTTTCTCTGTAATTGGGCATGTTTAACATTTTCTATTTTGTCAGCAGGAAGCATAATTACCTCCTCTTGGGTTTTTAGGTAGTAAATGGGGGAAATTTTAGCTGGCTTCTGCTGACGCTGGAAACAGTAGAGAGATGTTTTCAGGAAATCATTTCAAAGCAGGGGGCTCGCGAAAGATTATGATTTAAGAGCGGGACTGTGTTCTTTATCCCTCCCAATTAATGTTCGGAACCAAAGGACACCATCTGACTGTTGCTCTGTCTGCTTCGACACGTCTCTGCCCTTTGCTCGGTGGACTCATTACAGATCCTTCTCTGGAAATAACTTGTTCTCGCGCTCTTTTCCTCTTTCTCCGCCCCTTCCAGGATGGACCAGGTTCTGTGCAAGTTTGAGGGCTGGATGGAGGTGCAAAAGTCAGAGTTTGAGAGCTAAAGAGGGAGATGCAAAAGACCTTTAATTAATTTTATTGAGGAGGCAGATTCTGTCCTATTAATATTCCGTTGAGTCAGCTGGTGCCTCAGTTATCCACGTGGTGACAGCGACTGACTTCAGTGCTCTGGTTCTGACCTTTGGAAGCCGTTTCCTTCGTGGAAGCTGGCACTTGCCAAAGCCTCACTGATGTGAAGAATTGGAGAGGGAAAGGGGAGAGAGGTACCTTAGCACACTGAGACTGTGAAATTCGGGGTCCTGGAGCCCGTGAGAGCCGAGCAGGTACGTCTCTTCCCAACCCTGTGTTCAGTGACGTCACACTGGTAACGTGACACGGGTCACAGTGGGCATGTTCACACCACAGAAGCCGGCAGACGCCATGGATCGGGGCTTATTTTTTTCAGATACGGTTGCCAAGCCGGCACATCGCCAAGAGGCCCCCACATCTGAGAAAGCCCACAGAAAGTCCACTCGGTGTACAGGATGGAGAAACCAAGAGGGGGAGAAAATTAAAAAATTTTTCCATTTTAAATATCAGAAGGCTGTGTCCCAACCCATTTCTCTCATTGTATGAGGCTGTGGACTTCGGCCCAGGAAACAGAAAATAGGGAAGAAATTCTAGGAAAATGGGATGTTGGGCCTAATTTAACTAGCGGCAAATAGCTGGGGAGTTGCAGGGGACCTGGTGTGTGTGTGTGTGTGTGTGTGTGTGTGTGTGTGTTTCCTTCTCTTCTCCCAGTGTGCTAAGTTTGAGAGGCTAAGCTGAGTCAACTGAGACTGTTTCATCTGGTTAATTCAAATGTAGTGACGAGCGGCCTGTCTGTTGGTGGAGATAACACTTAACAAACCTTAGACGCGGCCGCGTAGGTAAATACGATCCCTGGTACTGTTCAGGGAACAGCCAGCAGAGACGTACCCAGAGGTGAGGGCCCCGTGTGAAATAGCACCCCCGTCAATTTCACTCTGAATGCGTACAGCACCAGATTCCTCTCTTCTGCCCTTTGACCTCACAACCTTCCAGAACATCTGGATCCAGCCCGAAGCTCATCCTATGCCCCAAATGTACGAGTTCTCTTTCCCTTTAAAATAGAAAGGCCCTTCACTGATAGGTCCTGCCCTCAGCCAGATGCGGCTGAGATCGTGTGATTAAAGTGACCGACAGTGAAGCTGGAGCGACCCATTCAAGAGACACCTGCAATTGAGAGAAAACTGGTTATTTTGGGTTATTTTGAGCTTGGTTGAACGTTTAGGAGATTCACCCACGCAGGAGCCTTGTGCTGCCCCGCTCTGTGCCAGACTCCCCTCAGTGGATCTGGGGGACTCCAGGGCACGGGATAAGCCTGGCTGAGTGGCTTGGGGAGTTTCTGCACCTTCCTAAGGATAGAGCCATATTTGAGGTCAGAAGTGCCGGCTGGCCACTGATGATAAAATCCCAAAGCACCAAAAGGGTTTTATTTTTCTGCACAGTGTGTATGAAGAACCAACAGAAGGTTAATATAATGGTGTGAGGTCGTGGGCGGAAAACTGACCTCAGTTTAGAAGACCTGAATTTAGTTCTCCGTCTGCCACTTACTAGGAATATGCCTTTGGACCCAACACTTAGCTGCTGTGAGCCTCAGTCTTCTCATCTGTAAAATGGGATGGAAATGTTTTCCCTGCCTTGTTCATTGCTGTGTCCCTAGTATCTAGAATGGTGACGGGTACTCAATCATTACTCAACACGTATTTGCGTGTTGTATGGATAGAATAGAAAAGTGAGCGAATAGAAAAATAGGGGTACTAGGAGAACTGAATGCAAGCACTTTGAAAGTTATGACACGCTATAAAACGTCAGGGGTTTCCATGGTAATTATGCTCTCTTGCCAAATGAGAAAACAAATGACAGGGAAACATTTTTTACACTGGCTCGGCGCGTGCGTCACAAGATTCTGGAAGACAAAAGGGACAGATGAGGCCAGGACGCCTCCCAGGGAGCAGGTCTCTGGGCTCGAAGGCTAAGATTCTGCAGACTTCTGAGACAGAGCGTGGGAGAGCACGCTCTGGTCCCTGTCATCAGACCATGCCTTAGATTTGTCTCAGGGAGAGCTGAGGGTCGTGGTCATACGGTTTCCTTTATGTCGCTCATGGCTTCCTTTAATCGTCCCTCCTGACGGTGGATTGTCCCTGTAGAGTCGCTCAGCCGGCCTTAAACCTCCTCACTAACCAGCTGATGGGAGACTCTTTGCCGCCGGAAGCACTTTCCCCTTTTGGGCCTATTATCCTGTGTTCGTGTCACGGCACGCAATGCAGGGGCCAAGTGACCCGGGGTGAATTCCGGGTTAGGAGGCTTCTTTGAACCAGCTTTCTGGAGCCCTCTCAGGTGTGCCTCACGTCAGGGCCATCCCTGGGACACTCTGGGAGGGTTCCACAAGTGTGACAAAGTGTGCCCTGCCCTGTCCCGGTGGCCTGGGAGGGGTGTGCCTTGTGACTCAGATGACAGTTTCAGCTTTGCCGCTGGCTGCATATGTGACCTTGGTCAAGTCATTTAATGTCCGGGTCGTTACTTAGCATACATTTGATGAAGTGGCATTTAAGAAGCTACCATCTGGGCTTTTAAAAAAAAAGTTTATTTTTGAGAGAGAGAGAGAGAGAAAGTGGGGAAGGGGAAGAGAGAGAGAGACGGAGAGAGAGAGAATCTCAAGCAAGCGCCGAACCACCAGTACAGAGCCCGATGCAGGGCTCAAACTCACGAACTGTAAAACATGACCTGAAACGAAGTTGGAAGCTTAACCGCCTGAGCCACCCAGGCACCCCCCTCGATCTGAACTTCAAGTGTGGGAAAATGTCAGAAATTCTCCTCACCTATTTGTATCGTTCGTGTGATTTTTTTATAAGGCTTGGCAAGAAATCAGAAGGTTTGGGAACCACTGAGTTACCCACATTCTGCTTTTTTTGGATACATAGGCACAAATAAACCCCGAATTATAATTCCCACATTCAGGTTTAAATAATTATTAGTGTTATTGCAATTTGTTATCAGCAGTAGTTTTTTATTTATTCAGTCTCAAAAACTCTCCCTTTAACCACTCGACAAATCTGTGCTTCATGTTTGTAGCAGTTGAGGGTGCTGACTTCCTTACAGACTTTGGGGGAAAAATCCTTGGAGAGCTTTGGCTGCATTAGAGTATTATGGGAATTCCATCGTATTTGTTATTTATTTTGAGAAAGAAAACTGATAGATGGGATAACTAGTAAACATACGGTACTTTCTTGCTTTAGAAAAGCCACTGGGCACCTTTATTGAGGTGGAGTGGGTTGGCAGTTCCATCAACTGGAATGTTCTGATTTTTACTACACTGTTATCCTATGTATTGGATGCAAAAGACCATGACTGTGCTTAGCATGAACTTCTTGTTTTTAATGTTTATTTTTGAGAGAGAGAGAGAGAGCGCGCAGGGGAGGGCCTGAGAGGGAGAGAGGAGGACAGAGGATCCGAGAGAGAGAGACAGAGAGAGAGCGCAGGGGAGGGGCAGAGAGAGAGAGAAGTGGACAAGGGATCTGAAGCAGGCTCTGTGTTGACAGCAACGAGCCCAATGCGGGGCTCGAACTCACGAACCGTAAGATCGTGACCTGAGCCAAAGTCAGATGCTCAACCGACTGAGCCACCCAAGTGCCCCAGCATGAACGTCTTGAAGTCAGAGTCACAAGTTCATGAACTGCATGACATACAAATAGAAATTTATAGGTTTGGAAGCTGGAAGGGAACTTCGAGATCATTTTAGTCCCAATCAGAGACAGGGAGCACGAGTGCCCCCACAGCTGGTCAGAGTAGAGAGGAGTCGCGTACCCTCATTCTGAGGCCCAGCCCAGTGCCCCGCCGCTGCTGTCATGAGTCAGGCAGATCTGGGATCCGTGCTCAGCCCGACGAGTGATACCAGACTGTGCCCCTCCTGGCCCCCCAGAACCGTGGCTCTCGCCCACGGGGCCACCGCGTCAGAATGGTCCTGAGATGTAAAGTAACGCCCTCCCAGTGACTGAGCCTGGCCACCTCATTGCCCAGCGTAAGCCTGTGGAGGTCACGACTCTGACCCTTTCTGGCCACGGCACAGACCCTGCGGCCCAGAAGACGTGAACTGTGTGGGCTTGGGGCTGCACAGCAGGAGCCTCAGAGCCAGGGTCCCACAGAAGGGTCTCTGCGCCGGGCCAGGAGGCTGCAGATCAACGTCTGCTGGCAGGCGGCACGATGGGCGCCAACTTTTCAGGAACCCCTTGTGCTATCGGGTCCTGAAGGATGGGATGCTTGCCTCCTGTGAGGCCGCTGTGTTGTAAGAGACCAGAAGGCCCCAGAAGCCATGTCTGTGCCGGACTCTTTGCTCCCCCCCGTTTTCCTCCCGCTTCCCCACCCTTCCCCGTCTGTTACCCTTTTCCTGGGACCCCTCACCCTGCAGCCCTTTTGCAGAATCAACTGAATGACTAATTGGATAATGCAGCATTGTATTGAGCATTCGGTAGAAGGGCCAACGACCCATGGATGTTCAAGAGGCTGTAGGAGGTGGCACTTCGTGGTCCCTCTATGAAAGGCAGCCCCCCCATGTCCTGGGGAGGGGGGGGTCCATGAACAGGGTACCTGGTGCCCATCCTTAACCAGGCCCACCCCACTTCCCCAGCTTGGAGTATGAAGGTCTCGCTGCTTGTAATAATCAAATCAACTTAGCCTGAGCCCGGTCTTGCAGAGTGAGTTCTGTGTCTTGACTCTCTTGAGCCCTCTTTCCCGTGACCTCCTCAGGGAACTAACCTAAGAGGTTACTTCTCATGACAGATCTCCCCCGCTATCCGCAAGTTCTTTTTCTGCCACGTCCCTTTTACGAAAGACGTGCGTTAGTACAGTACCTGTTTTCACTAACCGAAAGAAATCCCAAGAGGCTTCTCGCTCTTATGAAATGGTAACTGCTTCTTTGCTCTGTACCATTTTGGCTTACGAGAAGTTTCACAGAACATTCTACCTCCAGATAGCGGGCGTGGGGTGGTTGGAGGGGGGGGGTGCTTCAGATGGGGGAAGAGCCCGTCCTGTTGTCCCTGTAGCCCTGCTCCTCAGACTTGGTCTATCGCCAATCCCCTGGGGACCTTGTTGACGCGCACATCCTGATTCAGCAGGATGGGGGCGGGGCCTGAGGGTGATGCCGAAGCCCCGGGTCCAAGGACACAATTCGGGGAGCCAGGGTCCCCGGTTCCCAGTTCTTTTCAGACTGTGGCGCACCTGAACGTGTTTGTGTGGCACACTGGCAGGGCTTCCCTGGCCGCCTCGAGCCCCGCCACCTCAGGGCTGAAGGAGTCAATATCCCAGCTCACTGCTAACCCACTCGAAGCATGGTGGCCAGGGCACCGGCGTAGAGGAGAGAAAATAACCCGGATCCGACCCGTACACCTGGGGGCGTGTTTGTAGCCCTCTCTCTCCTATTGTTATTGCAGGTGCTGCCCCAGGGTAGAGAAAGGCAGACTCCTTTCAGCCTAGATGGATGGCCCGTTGCACCCTTTTCTCCAAACGCCACGCGTCCGTTCGCCTTACTTTGTACAGCCGAAAGGGGCCTCCCAAATGTTCTTCCAGGAACAAAGCAAGTCTGTTTTGATGTCTCCTTGCTGCTCATAGAAGAACTTGCAGCTGGCAAATGACAGCTTTACTAAAATATTTACTAAAATACGCAGTTGTGTCTGTCTCGGCCCCCACCCGCCAGCCGCCAGGAGCTGGCTCAGGAAGCGATGGCCTAATGAAAGGACAGCCTCTGATGTCCTCACGCCTCAAGCTCAGTTGGGCTGAAGCACCTCTCCTTTCCCTCCAGGTCCATATTCAAGCCCTTCATCTTTGTGGATGATGTGAAACTTGTCCCCAAAGCACAATCTCCCTGTTTTGGGGACGACGACCCTGCCAAAAAGGAGCCTCGGTTCCAGGAGAAGCCAGATCGCCGGCACGAGCTCTACAAGGCCCACCAGTGGGCACGCGCTGTCATCGAAAGTGACCAGGTGAGCCTAGGGGTGGGCTGGCGGAGGGGGGTGCGGTCTGCGCTCGAGGAGGCAGGAAGGCGTTAATCCCGCACATCGTTTCCCTCCTTGCCTGTACGCCTCCTTCCAGAAACCCGGGGACCTGAGGCCTTCCTAGAAGGCTGCTGTTCACTTTTCTGGCCAGTCCCCTGAAACGTAACGAAATGAAGCCTCCACGTCTAATGTTGTCCTAGCACTCAGTGGGCTGGGAATATCCCTCTTTCGTTTACTGTTTCCCTGGGGATGTTCCCTGGGAATAATAGATGTGTGCAGTTCTGGTGGGGGTAATTGCTTTCCTGCTGTCTAAAATTCTTTGTGTACTTTTGGGGGTAAAACGTTGGTACGAGATGGCAATACCTTAAAGACGCAATCATGTGTTGTTTAAAAAAAAAAAGTAATCCTTCAAAAAAGTTCTGTAGACAGACCGGGGGGGGGGGGGGGGACGGGGACGGTGCACAGTAGTGCGAATGTCCTTATGCCACTGACCTTGTACACCTAAAAATGGCTGCAATGGCAAACGTTGTGTTATGCGTATGTTACTATAATTTTAAAAGAGTTTTTCAAAAAAGATTCTCAAAGTCCTAGTTTTTTAAATTGAATTCAATTTTTATCTGAGAGAGTGTGTACACGAGCAGGGGAGAGGGAGAAAGAGAGAGAGAACCTCAAGCAGGCTGCACACTCAGCTTGGAGCCCTCCACAGGACTTGATCCCACGACCCTGGGATCATGAGCCAAAATCAAGAGTCAGACGCTCAACTGACTGAGCCACCCAGACGCCCCAGGTTCCTAGTTTTTAAAAAAAGTTATTCTCCAAGGTGCAGCTCACCCACCCCTCCCCGCAAAGCTTTGGCAAATAAAGTTACAAGACATCAATTCAAACGAGACCTACACCCAGTATATGCCCACAGCAGCCACTAGTGATGGGTTGCGTATAAAATCCAAGACTCCGTTTTGCTGAAGGGAAGGGGAAGGAACGTGGCAGTTAGACGCCCATCTACTTCCCAAGCATGTATTTGCCAACTTGCAATGAGTCTAGTTTGTCCTGAAGAAAGGGACACCTTGTAGGGAAATCGGCTTTGCATTTGCGTGGACCGGGTGAGCTTTTTTTCTTGTGCTTGGCATGGTGGACTATATAAAAAACATAGAAAGAAGGGTGCCATCAGCAGTAAACCCAAGGGATTTCAGAAAGCATCTCAGAGAAGGGCAGTCTCACCGTCCAAAGGCTTTGCACTTCCGTGCCACAGAAATGTCCATTTTGACATGTCAGAGTCACCTGGTGTTTTCACCTCCGTCTTCCCTGCCGGATGTTTCCGTGGAACCGTGAGTGCTTCCGCTCCACCGCACTGACTTTTGTCCGGGGCTGTCTATTGCGGTTCCCAGCAGTGCCTGTCTTCCAGGTGGATGACAGTAAGCCCGGAGTGAAAATGCCACTCGGTGCGTCGTTTCGGGGCTCTCTGGCAACTAGAAGGCGGAGGGAGAGAGGGGCGTGTGTTTGAGCCCTTCTGCACAAAATGCCACGGAGATGAGACGGACGAGGGTGGGTGGGCTCTGACATTGAGACATGACCGTTGCTTTGCGTCAAGGCCGTGTTAGAAAGTGGGGGACGGCTGCTGACGGCGGCTTCTCCATTCTGGGACTAACTGGGCAAATGGAAGCTTTTCACTGTCCCACACTCTAAGCGAGTGGAAGAAGCAATCTCAGCAGCTCAGAAGAAAGTACGTCGGGCGATGGACACGGCACGTGTTTATTCACTGATCGTTTGTCCATTCAGCAAACATTTACTGGGGGTGCCTCCTGTGTCCCATGCCTCCTGTGTCCCAGGCATTGAAGCCTGGTGATGAGCCCAGTTCTCACTCCCGGGAGATCGTGGTCTAATGGGGGACACGGGCAAGTAGACAGACCCTTACAGGACAGGAAGAGAACAACCACGGCAGAAGTAAAGGCACGGACAGGGAGCCCAGAGGAAAGGTTCAAAGAGGCCCGGAGATGGGTGCCTGTTGACCAAGTGCCGAGGAAGGGCAAGGTGGAGTATCATGGGTTGGAAGAATGCAATTAATTCAGTTTGGCTAAAGAGAAAGGGAGACTCTGGGGGGCCTGGCGGGAGGTGAGGCAAGCAAGAGCCTCGTACTCAGGTTACAAAAGGCCTTTCCTGAATATCACTCAAGAGTCTGGATTTTATCCTAAAGGCAGTGAGGAGGTAGGTATGCCAAGCAGAGCAGTACCATAACCGCACTGGCATTGTAGAATGATCCCTGCGGCAGCCCTGGGGAAACAGATCGAATGGGGTGGGTAGGCCCCTGAGAGGCTTTCTTGTCCATCGTAGTGACTCTCGCTGTTCCCCGCCCTTCCTCAGGAGCAAGGTCGCAAGCTGAGGAAGACCATGCTGGAACTAGAGAAGCAAGGCCTGGAAGCCATGGAAGAAATTCTGACCAGCTCTGACCCTCTGGACCCCACTGAAGTGGGCGATCTTTTCTATGACTGTGTTGACACTGAGATTAAGTTCTTTAAGTGAAGTAAGCATTCCCTCTCCCCTTCTTATTTAAACGTTCCCACCTTACTAAATTACCAGCAAAACAAACCACTCTCCTGTTTGAGTAAAACGAGAAAGTTCAGACGTGTGAAAGTCACACTCTTGTGTTCTGCCCTCAATCCCAGCAACGTCCCCTTCTTCTACAACGTAGCTCCCCCTTTGCAGTGTAACGTGTATCCATTTGCCTGTCTTTCGATTGTGTGACTACTTGTGGATGTTCAGCTGCTATCGTTGTATTTCAGTGACCGTGGACACACTAGCCTTCTCACGGAGGACGAGCATTTGTCAGGCCTTCACGGGGGCTCCACAGTGCTGAGTGTGTAAGAAAAGCAAAATCTATTGAAGTCTTAGTCTTTCTTTCAGTAATGGTTCCTTTCAGGTTACCAAAAGGCCCGGGGCTTTTGTGTGTGAACTTGAGCGGGAAGCTTCCCGGCCTCCCCTTCACACGAGTGCAAGCCCGTCGTGCAGAACGTCTGCAGATGTGTCTGCTGAAGGACACAACCAATGGGAAGGAACAAAGGGGGCTCCTCTCTAGTCGCAGCTCATCCTGATTCTCGTGGTTCTAAGGGGCCTGTCCTCTGTCTGCTGCGCTTGTGCGCAGTGGACCCACAGACGGCTCCTGAGCACGGGAGAGCTGGTTAGCGGAGTTAGCTAGAACTGCCCGTGTTGGAGATTCCGAGGCAGCCATGCGCGTGGCCTCCCCACATCCCCACGTGGCTCTCCCCAAAGGCCCGAGGCTCTCGCTGTACAGCAGCACGCCCACCCCTTGGCCTTGCGTAGAAACGATTTCGGGCCTGGTTATGGCCATCTACTCCGGGATTAATTAAATGGCCCTGTGGCGTGGTTCGCCCCCCCCCCCCCCCAAAGCTGCGTATCTCTCCACTAATGAGGGAGAGAAAAGGAGAGACCGTTGGCTGTTCAGATGCTAGCTAAAGTAGCTGGAATCCGAGCAGCGACTACATTATCTCAGCGGAGACTTTAATTAAACTGATTTGTTTCCAGTGTCGCGTTCACACGAAGTATTTGACTTACCACCAGAGCACAGAAGAGCATGTGAGGAAGACCAGATGGGCCGGGCATCGGGGAGACAGAGGGCAAGGAGGTGGCAGATGGAGGCAGAAGCAGGTCGCCGCAGGGTAGCGATCCAACCCCCAGCCTTCCTGCCCGGCTTGTTATATCCCACAAGGCTGTGTACGATGCACCTGGCTCTCCCTGGCCCTCCCTTTCTTTGTTCCTCGTGCCCCGTGACCTGGTAGCTGCCCTCACGGCGAAGGCAGCCGCGGGGGCAAGGGTAGGGGGGCTCCCCTCCAGCTAGCGAAACTCTCACCCACTCCGGAGATGGACAGGGGGCAGAGATGACGAAGGGACGTATATGCGGGTCAGCAGCTCCTGGAAGAAGGGCAGCCCCACTATTCCAGCCTCACCCCCGCCGCTGGGGCCCCGTCGTGCTCCGTCACTGGTAGGAATTTGCAAGTGGAAATACTGGGAGTGTCAGTAATCTTCGAAGTGACCTTGGGTTCGGGACTCTGCACCGACAGCGGTGCACGACAGGCAATAAGGGCCGGAGGGGACGTGGGTCTCACACACAGATGCGGACGCGGAGGGTCACGGGTTTTATCGGGACACAGCTGGTTTCTCTACCAGCTCCCCTCCAAGGGTGTAGGTATAAAGGCACCACGAGCTTTTGGTCCGGCAGTTTTGTGAGTTCTGTACGTAAAATCACAGACGACAAGCGGTGGGAGATGGGAGGGACGTTTGAGAGCTGACAGGGTCAACACGGCCATTCGTGGCGGCTCGTAGCTGCCGTGACCCAATCAGGGCTTTCACGGGTGACGAACTCAGGGTCTTCTGGTAGATGGAGCAGCCATTCTCAGAGCATCTGTCTACAGGTGCTAAGTTGGGGGAGGGGGAGGTTTGGAGGTGACGTTTTCGGTGCCTCACCCCGCCCAAGTCCACCTGCTAGGTGGTTATTTAAAACAAGGGGATGTGTTAAGCCACCCCAAGATTTCACCAGGTGGTTTCACCTCTACCTATTATAGAAACATCTCATCAGACCTGACGTGCCTGAGATACCCAAGGTGATTTGGGGTTTACCAAAAGAAGTCTGGTGAGAATAAATTACACGGGGGTCCGCTTTCATTATTATGGGCCAAACATTATTGTGGGCCAGCCAGTCTATGTGATTTCCTAACCACCATGAAGTGGGAAATACAATGGCTACTTCTCTTAGGGGACACTGACCTTTGTCCAGCGTCTCAAAGAAGGGCCAACCCTAAATGAGAATTGTCTGGGCTAATGGTGTGCATCACAATTGTGGTGCCCCAGTCTTGGGCCACCATGGGCCATGGCAGCCCTCCATGGCTAGGCCGGGCAAGAAGTTCAACGGAGGCTGGGACACTTCTGTCAGGCACAGAGGGGGTCTATGTACAGTCAAACCCCCAATAATAGCGTGGGTGAATTCTTTGCGCATTTGGGCGGTGTGGAGAAAGACGAGAAGAGAGTAGAGAATCTGTTGATGTGGCTGGACCCCCTTCTAGTGACTTCTTTCTACTTACGTCCACTGCTTGAAATTCGTTCTTGGATTTTGAACAGGCTGTTGGGGGAAGGTATGTGTCTTTTTAAATTCTCCAAACAGACCCCGCTTTTGAAAAATGCTTATCATTACATGGATGAATTCTTGACCAGGGATTGCTTTTCTAAAGGCAATATGGAGAAAATGAATATTCAAGAGGAACTAAGAAAACAATGGTTAAAGGTCAGTGTGTAAATAGCTTCCTGAAAGAACCATTTGTGTGTCCCTTAAGACTTGGACGGGGGAGGTGTGCGTGCTTTGTGCAGCAAGAAGACATGGCTGTAAAGGATGGAATTTCTCCCCCAATCCCATGCCCCGTAACCAACCATAAGCCGCTTAGTCTTGTCTAGTAGATGGCATTGCCGTAGATGAAGACAGCCCTCATCCTCTAAGGGAGCAGAGGCTCCAGTAAAAGTAAATTAGCGAAGCAGAGGTAGTACTCTTCCTTCTTGGAGGTGGTTTGGAACTTTCAGTAGAATAAGCATATACTTGAAATTCTGGTGATTCTTTAGTGCCCAATAACATAAGACACAGTGTTCTTATTAGACGGTTTTCCTTACAGGCTAACAGAGCAGGTGTGTGCCTAGTAGATACTAGCAGTGAAGTTCCTTCACTATTGGGTGAATTGCTAGGTATAAAAAAAAGAATTGCCAACCAGGCAAACTACTTTGCTCCCTAACTTATGTCATCCTGCACTGGTACAGGTGTCACACAGCTCTGGCCGGCCCCAGCAGGGAAGCCGGGTGGGACCAATGTGTCTGCAATGAAACCACTCACTGCATCCTTGACTAAAGAACAGTCAAGTCATTTGTCGGGGAGGTCTTCAGCTGAGCTCGCAGGTTTAGGAAGGAAGCACACGGAGGAAGGAGGGGGGGGGGGAGCCCCCTGGCTGGCCGTTCCCGTACGGAAGGGGTGGGGTGGCAGGTCACATGCATCTGCTGTCCCAGGACCACCCTGTGCCTCCCTGTGGCTGTGGCGTTTCATTCTGCACGGTCCCAAGCCCCAGCTCTCCTCCTACGGTTTGTGCCAAACGTGCTGTATCTGACCGACTCCCAACATTCCGAGATGTCACCTGCAGATTTCTCATGGGAATGCATTACGTATGTGTTTGCAATCGTGCTGTGAGAAGTTCCATGTGTGAGCTGGAAAATGCTATTGGCAGGGAATACTAACAAAGAAAATCTTTCTGTTTCCTGCAGTGGGAACCAACCGTGTAGTCTTAACAGCCTTTTGTACAAATATCAACAAACCAGATAACTTCCCTATCCAGTGCTTGCCCTTGGAATTGTCTCTAAATACATCAAGCATACAATAAAAAAAAAATACTGAAATTAATGTCCTTGTGTTTCATGAATAAATGTGGGCATCGGTCACAAAAGAGAAAAATGTATGAAGGGGGATGTGTTTTTCTGACCGGACTCGTCATCAAACCCAGTCAGCTCAGTGTTTCCAACATGGTATACTGTTTGGTGAGTAACTTCACTCTTTGCAAATAAACACAAAAGCACAACCCATTGGGTTGGCTACCATCAAAAAGCAGAAAATAAGTGTCAGTGAGGATGCTCAGACATTGGAACCCTGTATGGTACTGTTGGCCATAAAAAATGGTGCAACCGCTGTGGAAAGCAGTATGGCAGTTCCTCAAAGAATCGGAAAAATTGGATTAGCATATAACCAAGCAATTCTGCTTCTGGGCATATGCCCCAAAGACCTGAAATCCGGGTCTGAGGTACTCTTACGCCCGTGTTCACAGCAGCAACATTACGTCCAGTAGCCACGGTGTGGAAGCAATGTGAGTATCCACTGAGATTATTCTGAGTGAAACAAGCCAGTGTCAAAAAGGCAAACATTGGGGCGCCTGGGTGGCTCAGTCGGTTGAGCGGCCGACTTCGGCTCAGGTCGTGATCTCGCGGTCCGTGAGTTCGAGCCCCGCGTCGGGCTCTGTGCTGACAGCTCGGAGCCTGGAGCCTGTTTCGGATTCTGTGTCTCCCTCTCTCTGCCCCTCCCCTGTTTATGCTCTGTCTCTCTCTGTCTCAAAAATAAATAAACGTTAAAAAAAAAAAAAGAAGGCAAATATCGTATGATTCCACTTACGTGAGGTCCCAAGAGCAGTTAACTCACAGAGCCAGGAAGTAGAAGGGCGGCTGCCAGGGGCTGGGGAATGAGGATTGTTGTCTGAGAGGTAGAGTGTTTTAGTGTAATTTAATTTAGTTTTTTTTTTAAGGTTATTTATTTATTTTGAGAGACAATATGAACAGGGGAGGGGCAGAGAGAGAGGGAGAGAGAGAATCCCAAGCTCTGTCAGTGCCGAGCCCGCTGCAGGGCACGGTCTCACGAACCGTGAGATCATGACCTGAGCTGAGATCAAAAGCTGGACGCTTAACCGACTGAGCCCCCCCAAGGCGTCCCTGAGCTGTGCACTTAAACGTGGTTATGGCGGTAAGTTTCCCTGACGCATATTTTACCACAATTCAACAAAACCACACTAGAAACGGAAGTCGAGCTCGTTAGAACGGCTGCCGCCTTCTGTGCCGAGCATCTTCAAGGCTAAAGCCAGAGCAGCCCCGAAAGAGGAAACGATGCCACGTAAGAGGAAGGCCAGCTCTCTCCACTCTTGCGACCTAGAAATGCCAGGTTGCTTCCATGATTTGGTCTCCGCCGTGACAGGCAAAAAGCAACTGAGTGTCTTGTTTGCGAAAATAGGACTTAGTCACGGTCACAAGGTGACCTGTGTCAAGGTCAGAGTAGATGACTGCCTCGTTGATACAAGGGACTACTGGCTCTTTAACCTGTATCTCCAACTCTCGTCTTCCCCACAAACGCGACATTGTCCTGCGAAGCTCCAAGGTGACAGAGCACGTATTAGTTTGCTACGGCTGCTGTAACAAAGCCACCACGAACCGGGTGGCTTAAACAACGGAAGTTTATTGTCCCACAGTTCTGGAGGTGAGACACCCAAAACCCGGGTGTCGGTGAGGGTGGGGTTCCCTCGGAGGGCTGTGAGGGGGAATCTGTCCTGTGCCTCCGCCCTGGCTTCTGGGGGTTTGCTGGGGGTCATTTGGCATTTCTTGGCCTGCAGCATCGCCCCAGTCTCCGTCTTCGTCTTCACACAGCGTTCTCCCAGTGTATGTGTCTGTGTCCACGTTGCTGTTATTACAAGGACACCGCTCATACTGGATTAGGACCCGCCCTGCTTCGGTACCCCCTTATCTTCAGTAGCTACATCTGCTACCTGATTCCCCCATCAATACCAGAGATGAGGGAGCGAGGACTCCTCCATATGGATTTCTGGAAGACATCATTCAACCTATAACAGAACAGGTTGATGAAGGACGCCCAAAACTCTGGGATGCGGTGTTAAGAATTCAGATCTTGCTTCTGGAGTCCACAGCCCTTCCTATGAAGCTGCTTCCCTCACCCTTCTAGGTACCACCTTTCCCACCCTTAAGTCTATCAGAGGTGCCTAAAACGACAGCTTCTTCACCTCTGCAGCCCATGGCTTTGAAGTTCATCATCCCCTTTGTCAAGTCTCTTCGGCCACTGCTTTCCTTCTCTACTCACGCTGGCCCTTTGGGTCATTAAAGGGCTTATCTCTACCTCTGCTAATAAGAGGGCAGATAAAACAAGTCAGGTCCTTAACTAATTCAGATGCAAAGTGTGTGTAGCCGCTAGCTTTGAAATTCGCTTCTAGATGAGATTTATTCTGGGAACGTCTATGAATTCTAACAACTGCGCTCTCCTTGTTATCCAACGGCAGAGCCAGTGGAGTGTGGTCTTTGAGCTTCTTTGCTACCATCTAAGCCGAAGGGCTGGGGTGTGGGTAGCCAGTGACGGCTCTGTTTGTGACTCGGCATGTAATGAGCCCACTGCTTGTACCCTAGAGCTGGGCTGTGCCGGTACCTGGGTCTCTTGGGACCCAGGGGTTAAGGGCTTGTCTAGGTCTAACTTCACTTCACCACTGTATGCTTAGGTACCTATTTGTGCCCCCATTTTACAGGTGAGGAAACTAAGGGGCAGATGGGGTCACATAACTTACATCCTCCAACTCGTAACAGGCAAAATAGAGACTCAGATCTCTGTTTGGCCCCAGGCCAGCTTACCTAGCAGGTGAACCGCATCTCCTCTGTGCCACAGGCCCCCTGAAAACACCACAGGGCACATCAAGGTGACACTGCCTCGTAAAGATTCTGCGAGGGGTTTGTGAAGTTGGGGGCAGGCACGAAGTGCACTTAAGAGCAAAAGTGGTTTCGTTTTGACACGAATCAGAGGAATTCCATAAGCAACGGTCTCTGCCCATTTTACATTAATAAAACAATAGAGCGTTACCGATTTTTTAGGGCAATGTATTTGAAGGGCACCTTGTGGCTCAGTCAATTAAGCGTCTGACTCTTGATTTCGGCTCAGGTCACCATCTCACGGTTCGTGAGACCAGTCGAGCCCTGTGTTGGGCTCTGTGCTGTCAGCTCAGAGCCTGCTTGTTATTCTCTCTCTCTCTGCCGCTCCCCTGCTCATGCTTGCTCTCTCTACTTCAAAATAAATAAATAAATAAGCAGTGTTTTTTTTTTTTTTTTTTAAAGGGAAAATACATTTGAGAAAGATTTTCCCTTGGTTGCTTTTCCCAAATACCCATCCGTTCCATTGAGCCACAAAAGCTAGGAAAACACCATGTCGTAGGTTACTGAAAAGCGTCAGCTCAGAACAGAAACGCCCCATTTCGGACACAACATGTTGCAGCAGGTGTTGGTTCCCGTGTGAGTATCTCCCGTTCCCTGCCATTCTTAGAAGCCCTTCTAACCCTTAAAAATGGTTGGCCTAGATTGGTACTGGTGTCCCTCGACGGGTTTTAACAAGGACACGAGCAGAAGCATTTCCACTTATTAAAGTTTATTAGGTACAAAGAAAGGAGTCTGCGGAGGGCACATCAATAAATACAAAATACATATGAAACACGGGGTGGGGGTGGGGCACAGGCGACAGTGTTAGCGAGACGCTTGAGAGCAGTGAGGGTGCTGTGATTCGTCGTCGCCTCTGCAAAAGTTTACGGTCAAGGGGCTTAACCTGTCCTGCCAGAGGCAGGCACCACGTGAGTTCGAAGGGTGTGAAATTCAGTGATAGGTCTCGAGGAGAGGTGTGATGCCAGATTCCTGAGATTTCTCCCTAATTGCAATTTTTGGTTTCTGCTCATCCCTTCCCTCTGTCCTTGATGGCTTTATTTTTCATTTCTGTCCCAGTGGCGTGGAACATGAATGTATAAACACCTCATCAGGGCAGTCAGTCTACTCTGAAGGTGGAATTGTCTTTGTCTTTGGCCTTCTTAATCGTGATCATTAAAACCCTTGTAATTACTTTACGCAACCGGGAGGGAGACGGAGGGGATGCCGTTATAATAAAGAAATTCTGACCTTTTGGAAAGCTTCCGGAGCCAGTAAAACAAATCGGCTATGCCCAGAGCCAATGACCTGCAAAAGCTGCTTTTCCATTGATTTAGCAGTTACAGTTTGGCATGATTGATTCCCCAGAGAAGGGCACTTGACCTTGCTCACTTGTAGGACCCCATCTTACTCTTTACTCTGGACAACAGCTGAGCGTATGCACTCACGTCTGCCAAAACCCTCCTCACCGGAAACCTCTTTTGGATGGCTTGGTCTGGGCACGCTGTCCTTCAGGTGTGAGCACCTGAGAGGGTTGTTCTAAAGGACATTAATTTTTCCACTGCTCTGCCCGCCTCTCCCTCTCGATTTCCTTTCATCTCCACCTGTTTTGAGCACGGACCCCGGGGTCAGTCTGTTTCCTTCTATGTTCTGTCCTTCTTCTGGTATAGCTTCCCCTCCAAGGACAGGGGGCATTTGGGGGTCAGGTGCAAGCAAAAACACACTTCTGTTCTCTTCCCAGCTCAAGAAAAAGGGTGCGAGAACAGCAGTCAGAGCCCGTCCAGACCAGTTCCATATTCGGGGGCCGCTGTACTTCCACCCTTCTCCCCCACAGAGAAGTGCCTGCGGCAGGGAAGGGGGGATTTGCTCTCAGACCAGTCAGGTCCTCTTGAGCTCAGAAGGGAGCTGAAGAAGGGAAGGGAAGCCTGGCGGGTGCTTCCAGGGTCCCTAAGGGTGGGGGTGAGGCACCAGGTATGTGAGGCAGATATTTGCTAATATGCTTCGGTCTGTACTTTCTCGTGTCATATTTTCCGTGGAAATCCTGCTCCCGGGGCGAAAGATAAAAAAACAAAAACATCTCTGAGATAGACTTTGTAACTGACTATAATAAGGAGTCACGTATGTTTCCAACTTGCAGAAAAAAATACCAAAATCTCATAAATCTCGCCTTACCCCGGCTGCCAGGACTGGGGCTAGGGGCTTCGTGGGACAGGAGGAATGGGAACGTGGGTGGGGAGGGGCACTGTAAACGGTAAAGAGCACTGGCTACTTGTAGGGTCATTCAGTTACAAAAGGGCCCTGTGGTTGGCATTGGAGGGGCCACGCCCACTCTTGCCTTAATTTTGCGTTTTATTTACATTAGGCAGAAAAAAAAAAAAATCCCTGTACTGCAAAACGAAGCGAGACATGGCATCTCGTTCACTGGAGGCTGTGTGGCATTGTCTGGGTGTGGGGATACACTACTCTCTCTGAGCTGCATCATTTATAAGGCATTATTTGGTTTGATTTTGCGGTTTGTACGATGAGAATAAAGAATCATGCCAATAAGAAGCTGTCATGGATACTGCGACTTTGGGACTACTTGCAAACTAAGGAATCTTCTAGAAACGGTTCAGAATCTAGGAAGGGCCAGCCTGCACGCATATGTACAGTCATGGAATGGACACCACGGGGTGGGGACAGGGCTCTGTCTGTACCGACAGATGGAGGACAAGATGCGTCTTAAAAAGACTGGAGAAACATAATGTGTGTGTGTGTTTAAATTACTCAAAAGTCGACTACCATACTGACTTAAAGCCTGTGCAAACTACGTATTTACAATAAATAAATGCTCCACTCTGAGCTTGTGTGTCAACCGAATTACAACTCGAGTGTGGTGAGGACAGACACGTTCTCCTGGGGATGCCCATCTGGCAGTATGGAACCCCAGGTGGCTCACAGGACATGGGCTTCATCTGCCTTCTCACCGGAGGGTCTTTAGAGATAACTGCGGAAAGACAAGAACATTACCAGGTGGACCGAAAAGACGCCTCACACACAAACAACCCACCCTGGGACTGGGCACCAAAGCCTTTCTGCATCCACGTAAGGCTGCCAGGGCCTGATGTGTCATATGCAAGGGGCTGATTTTTACCAAGGGGGTTGTGGGTGGACGCGGGATGAAATGGGACATGTAATTGATGGCAAATGAAGGCTTAATGCCATCTTACATTTATGGGACCAAACACCAGTACCTGGCAGAAACTCAAGAAAAGCAAAGAACTTCTGGGAGATCCCAACACAAGGCAATGGGAAAGAGAGAGGGCCCCAGGCCTTCAGGTTTCCAGCCCAGGTCTCCCACCCTCGCATGGATCACTCAGGCCTCCTAGCCGGAAAAGAGTGCCCACTGGGGCAGTTTGCTTTGTCTACAACCCTGTGATCCCTCCGGGTGATAGCTTTTTGTCTCACTGAAGTGAAAAGGAATTCACACGGTGTCCAGCTAGACGTAAAAGAAGATCATCTTGACTACGGGATGCCCAAGAGAGACTTCACAATCCATCCTGGACTAGACTTTCATGGGCTCTGGTGAGTTAAGTGTGTGCCTGCCATGAGGCCAGAGACGGGACGCTGCACCATGGTTAATCATTCTGGCTGTGCCTGAGGGTGAGGATAACTCCTATCCTGGTGATTTGAACACACCAGGAAAAGCAGAGAGGTATTGTGGGAGGAGCACCGCACAAGGAGCCAGAAGTCTGGGCATGTGACCTCGGGAAAGTTCCTTAGCCCTTTGGGGCTCAGTTTCCTTGCCTGAAAAAAAAATGTCATTAAAGGCATCTCTCCAGCTTACATCAGAAGGTACCTAAAAGGATCAAAGGAGATCACATATGCAAGTGATCTGAAAAAATGTAAAGAACTGTATAATGTGGGGGCTTTTATTTTGATTATTACTATATTTTTTCTGACCACAAGAGTAATGTATTCTCTGCAGAAACTTCAGAAATTCCAGAAATGCGCTAGGAAGAAAGTAAAAAATCAACTCTCATCTCCCAGAGTGCCTGCCTGTTAATTCTGTGTCTATTCCCTCTGTCTTTTGTCCTATGCATATACGCTTCTCCCTTAACTGCAACCATACACCCGGTTTTGAGCCTGTGATCATTTGAGTGGTTATCACAATTCTTAGACGAGCCGTGGTTGGTTAGAAAAGGGGGTGTTCGTCCTCCTGCAAGGAAATCATCCTGGCATCCAGGACCTTGTTCCCCTTCTCACGTCCCTTGCCATGCTGTCCCATGTGGCTGCAGAAGGGGCCAGTTTAACAGGAGGCCACCCTCTTTGCCACACAGAACTGTGAAACAGGAGGAGGCCAAGGCAGGACTAAATGCTTGTTTGCAAAGTGATAAAGGGCCTTTAATGATGAGACCCTGTTGTGGGCAGTGAGAGATGTCACTTCCGCCCAGGGGCAGGAGATAGTCTGTCCAAGCTGCCTTGCGTGAGAAGGAGGGCATTTTGTCAAAGACTCTTATCCCACAAGAACCTGTCTGGTTCTCTTCCCAGCTTTCCTCTAGCCACCAGGACTTGAACTGTGACTAAATTTGGCCAAAAGAAGCTATTTTGTCAATGGGAGAAAAACCCCGATGGGTGCGCTAAGATACCCTGCGTTCTGTGGACAATACAGAATCTGAATTCAATTGGATACATGTCACAGGGTTTTGTCTCCAGGCTTCTCAAGCCATTGGAACCAGGGAAGAATGAAGTGGGGGGGGGGGGGGTGAATGGGGGCACTGTTGCAGAATGACTCGCAGGGGGTTCTGGGTTGTCAACCTTGCTTCTGGATGTGATGGGGATTCCCCCTTTCGCTCTTCAGAGCTTGAAACTGTAAGCGTTTCATTCTAGCTGCAAAGGTGCACCAAATGGTCTTCCCTGAGGAAAAAAGAGTCTGTGCAAAGATGTCAAGTTTCAAGGAGAAAGCACACGCTCAGCATTTCTGGGGGCTCCCGGTTTTTACATTCAGAGACCCGAGGGACGCGTTACCTGAGAATTTCTGCCTTTGATGTCATCCGAGCTCTGCCCTGCCGCCTCGGCATGGAGCCAGGGACCAGGTGTCCGGCCTGAAAGAAGAACGATCTCACCGTCTCTTGGCCCGGGGACCGCCGTGCGCTACACGGAGGAAACGCAGACTACACGGGCGCTTAGAGCAACAGCAAAGGAATCAAGGGTAACATGAGCCCGTCAACCTGAAACCTTCGGGCTCCTGGCCCTAGACTGCGTTTCCACCCACTGCTTCCATGTCACAGACCGGATGCCCAGGCATCTCGACCAGTCTGCTGGAAGGAGAAGAGGTTATTAAGGCCTGTCGTCTAAATGCACGTGAGCGCTTCTTAGCTCCAAACGAGCCACCCCCTCCAGACTCGCTCATTTGTCCAGTAGCCCAAATGTGCCAAGCACCGTGCTGGGGTTGGTTAAAAAAAAAAAAAAAAAAAAAAAAAGGTGCAAAAGGTAAGTATATGCTGAATAAATCAGGCTCCATTCCGTGAGGATCCAACTCGTTCTCTAAAATACACTTTGTTTAAATATTACACGAGTTACACATAAATATATTCTCATTAAAGGTTCAAAGAATATAGGGAAATAGGAAATAAAAACGCAAAACAACCTCAAGTGCGTCTTTGCCTGCCCTCCTTCTCATCCCATTTTCTATCCTGAAGTCACCACAATTTAACGCTTGGTGTTTATCCCGCTAGATTTTTTTTTTGGCATTGACTTACATATATGTGTGTATGTGCATACATATGGGTTGCTTTTAAATCCACATTCCCAGGCCTTCCGGGACTTTTCCTGTGAGTCACGTGTTCCAAATGGTGTCCCTGATGCCTCTTTGCTGCATGAAGTACGAGGCTTTTCTGTCCTGCCTCTGTCACAGACTCCGAATTAAACAGGCATTGTCCCTCCAAACAATCCAGGCTGCTGTGCTACTTACAAAGCAACTGAAAAGCAGAACTACTCATCACAGATCATTTATGGTAGTGAAATACTGATAACACCCTGTGTTCAACGAAACTATTTAGGAAATCCAGGGTTCACAATTTCGGACAGGGTATGAAGTAGCCATTTGAATGTTTACAAAGGCCCAAGTAATTTGGGGTGATATTTGAAACTTAGGAGAAAAAAAGCAGGCTAGAAATTGTTTAAATAGGATGACCGGAACTATTTTAAAAATGGAAATGATATATTGATTCCTCCTGGATGTACTATTTTGTTTGAATCTCTTGAAAATACTTTAAAGTTTTCTACAATGAACATGTAAGTCATTTTAAGAATCTGTTAAGATACAGGTTTTTTGGGGGGCGCCTGGGTGGTTCAGTCGGTTAAGTGTCCAACTCTTGGTTTCGGCTCAGGTCATGATCTCAACGGTTCGTAAGTTTGAGCCCCACGTCGGGCTCCTGCGCTGACAGTACAGGGCCTGCTTGGGGTTCTCTCTCCCTCTCTCTCTGCCCCACCCCTGCTCATGCTCTGTCTGTCTCAAAAATAAACAAACATTAAAAAGATTTTTTAAAAAATTAAAAAAAAAAAAAAGAACTAGTTTATATCCCTCCCCGATCCCATGCGTCTAGGGCCTGAGAGCAGCCTGAGTGACCACTGCTGAGGCCTCCTAGCAAAGAGATGGCCCCCAAGTTACTGACAAAGCGTTGTTTATTTCATAAACCAAGCCAGCCTGTGCCTTTTTGCAGGCATAGAGATACTTTCTTTGTCTTTTTTTGGGGGGGGATGGTGGTTCCTGGTTTATTGTATACTAAAGGATAAAGATGAACAGTGAAATGAAGAGGTATGTATATAGGATGAGGTCAGGAAGGGCCCAGGGAGCAAGAGTTTCTGTCTTCATGGAGTTGGGTGCACCATGGATGCACCATTTTCCAAACACACGGATGTGTTCACCAACCTAGAGGCTCTCCGAACCCCCTACGTTTGGGATTTTTATTGCTGGCTTCACCTTGTAGGTAGACGTGATCGTTCATTAACACAACCTCCAGTCCCTCTCCCCTTCCAGGAAGAAGGGGGTTGGGGCTCAAAGTTCCAAGCTTCTAATGATGGCTTCATCTTTCTGACGACCCACCCCCACCCAGGATCCCACCAGGCATTGCCTCATTAGAACAAAACATGTTCCTATCACCCAGGATATTCCAAGGGATTCAGAAGCTCTGTGTCAGGAACCGGGGTCAAAGACCAAATATTTGAACAAAAGGTGCTGGTAGTACTCTTATCCCTTAGGAAATGACAAGGGTTCTAGGAGCTTTGTGCCGGAAACTGAGGGCACAGGTGAAATATACATTTTCTATTATTTCACAAAATACAATTCAATCCATCACATTCTCCTTTCGAGAGCGGGCTCCCGGAGCTGTATTTATGCCAGTATAGCTCGGGAGGCCCAGGAAAGTCACATTTTTCAGGAAGGATGCCTTCGGCACAGAAATACTTTCACGCCAGAGGGGGGAAAAAAGTCATTCTGTAGCCAACGGGAGGCTGGACTCTGCAAGACCTGGAGAAGGGCCAGGGAGGATTTACAGACGGGGCTGGCCGTTCAAGCTGGGTCTCTCTGAGAGCCTTCCAGAACTCCGGCCAGCCTTGCAGCGACTCAGCATGCTGAGGGGGGTGGGTTAGCACAAGGGTGGACTCCTAGGAGAAGCACAACTAACTGGCAGCCTGGGGCCAGGATGGGCTCTCCAAGCTGAGGTCCACGTGGCACCAGGGGGAGAGGTAGGAAGGTGTGCAGAACACCGGACACGGAGCAGAGACCTTGGTGCGAGCCCCAGCTGTGACCAGGGGCAGGGCACTCGATTTTTGCCCGGGTTTCTTCAGCTGTACGTGAAGGAGTTGGTCTGAATGACCTCAAAGGGCCCTTTCGTTCCGATGCTGGAGGCCTCTCACAGTCTCCAACCAAAGCAAATGACAGGTTTCGCTGGAAATGACAATTCTAGTATTTGCCAGATTTAAACCTTAGAAAGTGCATATCTGGCCTTTCCTCTCCTTCCCCGCCATGACGTCATGGTTGAGGTTGGTGTGAACCCCGCCACTCCTTCCTGGACCACATCCGCTTGTACAGAACTTAGTGGGGTCACCCTGTGTACCGTGGGGCCACACTTCCCCTCCACAAGTGCTCAGGCCAGGGACCGGCCAATCAGATTCTCTCCCCCAATAACCTGGAGTTCTTTTTTAAGTTTATTTATTTATTTATTTATTTATTAAAAAATTTTTTTAATGTTTTTATTTCTTTTTCAGACAGAGACAAAGCGTGAGCAGGGGAGGAGCAGAGAGGGGGGAGACACAGAATCGGAAGCGGGCTCCAGGCTCCGAGCCGTCAGCACAGAGCCCGACGCGGGGCTCGAACTCACGGACTGTGAGATCGTGACCTGAGCTGAAGTCGGACGCCCAACCGACTGAGCCACCCAGGAACCCCTATTTATTTTGAAAGAAAGAGAGAGTGCACGAGTGCAGGAGGGGCAGAGAGAGAGAGAGGGAGAGAGAGAATCCCAAGCAGGCTCTGCGTTGACAGTGTAGATCCCGTGGGGCTCCAACTCAAGAACTGTGAGATCAGGACCAGAGCGAAACTAAGAGTCAGACACTCAACCGACTGAGCCACCCAAGCGTCCCTCCCAATAAACTGGAATTTTAAAATTAGCATTAATGATCAAAAAGTAATAAGTATTTGTTACAGGAAACTTGGACAAAACAGTGAGGCATAAGGACAATAACCACCACCCAGCATTCTACCTCTGAGTGCTAACCACTCTCAACACTTAGTGTATATGCTTCTGGCCTCTTCTCTCTTCTGTTGATTTGGTCAACAACTTATTCTCCCTCTCCATATAGATTCACAAAATGATTTCTATTTAAAAAAAATTTTTTTTAATGTTTATTCATTTTTTTTTGAGAGACAGAGAGAGTGAGCAGGGGAGGGCAGAGAGAGAGACACACACACACACAGAATCTGAAGCAGGCTCCAGGCTCTGAGCTGTCAGCACAGAGCCCAATGTGGGGCTGGAACCCACGAACGTGAGATCATGACCTGAGCCAAAGTTGGACGCTTAACCGACTGAGCCACCCAGGCGCCCCCACAAAATCATTTCTTAATTGAAGAAGATGATAAGGCAGAAGGAACAAAAGTGACGGGGCAGGGAGGGCTATCAAATAAAGAGTGGTCAGGGAAGAAGCGTCTGATAAAGCACCATTAGATCAAAGACCCAAAGGAGGCAGGGAGGAAGTCTCATGGATATCAGGGGACAGCGTCCCGCAGAAAGAACAGCAAGTGCAAAGAACCCAGAGCCCAGAGGTGGGAGTGTGCTTGGAGTTTTCTACAAGCTCCAAGTTGTCTGTGCTGTTGAAGCGAAAGGAGGTTCTGTGGGGAGTGCGGCTGGTTGTGTGGGCACTTCACGTAGGTCTGATGAGCCAGGTGGGAATTTCTAATGGATACAGAACGAGACAGGAATTCAGTGGAGGATTTGAAGCAGACGGTGGCCTGACTAGACTTGGGCTCTAGACAAATCATGGGGCCTGCAGTATGGGGCAGGGAAGCCTGTTGGTAGGTCGCCTGCAGTCTCCAGATGAGAAATGACAGTGGTTTCGGCCGGGCTGAGGCTGAAGACGAGGCCACAGAGATCAGATCGAAGATATACTTCAGAGGAGGAGCCCCAAGATTTTTCTGGTAAGTTGGATGTGGAGCAGGAGAGAAAGAAAGAAGCCAGAGAGGACTCCAAAGTATTTGGTGTGCCAAAAAATGGGGAGGCAGCAAGCACAAAGTGGAAGGAGGGAAGAAAGCGAGGGATGCCAGAAAATCTAAGTGAAGATGTGCTTCAGAAGGAGGGTGTGACGGACTGTGGCTAATACATCTGACCACTGGCTTTGGTGACATGGAGGTCCCCTGGAGGCCTTGCTAAGGTCTCTTTCCATGGGGTAGGGGTGGGGGAAAATGCCTGAAAGGGCAGAAGGGGAGGAAGAAGGCATGGCACTGTCTGTGAGCGGAGACATAGCCCAACGACCAGAGTAGGCCAAGGGAGACGCTTTATAGGCACGATAACACCTTTGCCGGTTCAGAGGAATAAAGGAATAATCTAGAAGGACAGGAGTAGTGGTAACAGAGTGGGATGTTGGAAGATAGCTTATGAACGAGTGAGGTCAACAGTGATGATCAGGCACGGCTAAGATTAAGCCCAGGGCAGGCTCCTCACCGCCCTGCAGCCCTCTGCAAAGGCAGTAATAGATGCTCAGCTTCTGGCAGAGTCTACGGATTCTCTGTCTTGGGACATCTAATCCTTTGATTTCATGACACGAACCACCCAGTACTGTTAGGGCAGCACTTGGTGGAGAAGTTCCTTTGCTAATGGAAATCGTGGTGGCTAGTTTTGCCATAAATGTAAAGTAACTCTTTTATGTATTATTCTTTAAAATTTTTTAATGTTTATTTTTAACAGAGAGAGAGAGACATCGTGAGCAGGGGAGGGGGAGAGAGAGAGGGAGACACAGAATCCAAAGCGGGCTCCAGTCTCTGAGCTGTCAGCACAGAGCCCAACGTGGGTTCAAACTCACGAACTGTGTAATCATGACCCGAGCCAAAGTTGGACACTCAACCGACTGAGCCACCCGGGCACCCCAGTAACTCTTTTAAAATAGGAACTGGATCATAACAAGGTACCACTTCACGACTGTTAGGATGGCTACTATAAAAAAAAAAATGAATAAATAAGTAGAACAAAACAAAACCCAGAAACTAACAAGCGTTAGCGAGGATGTGCTGGAGCCCTTGTGTGCTGTTGATGGGAATGTAAGATGGAAATCAATATGGTGGTTCCTCAGAAAATTAAAAAATAGAGTTACCATATGATCCAGCAATTCTGGGTATATACACAAAAGAATTGAAGGCAGGGACACAAAGAGGTATTTGTACATCCATGTTGACAGCAGCGTTATTCACAATAGCCAAAGGTGGAATCCACCCAAGTGTCCGTGGATGGATGAATGGGTGAACACATGCCATACGTACATACAATGGGATATTATTCAACCTTAGAAAGGCAGGGAATTCCGACAGATGGTACAAAGTGAATAACCTTGAGGACATGGTGCTAAATGAAAGAAGCCAGTCTCAAAAAGTCAAATATTAGAGGATGCCACTTATATGAGGAACCGAGTAGTAGTCCAACTCTTGGAGCCGGAAAGCAGAACGGAGGTTGCGATTTTAATGGGTTTACTGGGTACGAAGCTTCGGTTTTGTAGGATGAAAGGATGAAAGGGGAGGGGCAGAGAGAGAGAGACAGAGTCCCAAGCAGGCTCCACCCTAACAGCGTGGAGCCCAGTGTGGGGCTCGAACTCACAAACCACGAGATCATGACCTGAGCCGCAACCAAGAGTCAGACGCTTAACTGACTGAACCACCCAGGGGCCCACTAATGCATTTTGAGAACATTAAGAAATTAGGTAAAATCACCCTGTCAAAGGAAGAAAACAGCTAACACCTGCAGGGCGGAGACAGTGAAGAGAACAGGTAGAAAAGCTAAGCATTAGGGGATCTGTGGGCTGTGTGTGTGTCAGGAGCAGAGAGAGAAAGCGAGCAAGCGGGAGGAGACAAAGCCAGAATTGCTACAAAAGAGTGTGAAACAGAACCAACACCGTCCCCCAGACATGAAGAACGCGAATCTCGGGGAACCAGGTCAATGGGGAGAAGGAAGAAAGCTGTAAGGAGAGACGTAACCAGACAGGCATGAACTGTATCAGACTCACACTGATAGAATTAACAAGGTTCTACCCTAACCGCTCACAGGGATGGCAGGAACATGCTAATTTAATTGTGCTAGGAAGCCACGGGAGTATTTTATGCCCGTCAATGCCTCATCAACCTAAAACCATATTTTATTTTTGAAATTGCAAATACCCTTTCCGGTCTGTGGGATGTCAGTTCACTTTCTTTCTCGTTTCCTCTTTTTTTTTTTTCTTTTTTAACTGCATCTTCCTGAGCCTCAGATTATCTTTTTTGTGCGTGGGCACTGATTTGACCCTCTCTCTGAGACGAGAGGAACGCAGTGCAGACTGCCAGCTGTGTCCTCCTGTGGTGGCTTCTCTTCCGTTCTCAGGGAGGAGACTGGGCACCCAGGGCTCAAAGTACGGCTAACTTTAGAACTTGCTGAGTCTGAAGGTCGAAGGACTGCACAGCACGCTACTGAGAAAGGCCGCATAAAAGAAGGAGATTGCGAAGAATCCGCTTTTCTGGAACAATTTAGTGCAGCGATCAGCAAAGTATGGCCGGCAGACCAAATCCAGCCAGCACCTGTTTTTGTTAATAAAGTTTTATTGGGAGACGGCCGTGCCCATCCATTTATGTGTGGTCCGTGGCTCTTTTCAGGTCAAAATAGCAGAATCGAGTCGTTGTGACCAAGAACGTGTGGCCTGCAGAGCCTCAAATATGTCGTTTCTGGCCCTTTAGAGAAAATGTTTGCTGACCTCTGGTCTAGGGTAGGGGCCACGTGTCACATTCACGTGTTACAGTCCGGGTATAACAAAGAACGGTGGGATTTGGGGCATGAAGGTGGCCGGTGAGCAAACCCTTGCTTAGGGAAAGGAAATGAGCCTTGTACTGACTTCGTCTTTGGCCCTCCATTCTGTCTTGCTCTTCTCTTCCTCCTCTTTCTCTTTAAGTTCACAGCAGTAGTCTTTACATATTATTTAAAAAACACACAAGGCCACTTCTGTCTAAATGTGCAATCACACAGGCCAGCAGAAAAAGACCTGCCCAGGCTGATTCCAAGGGCACCTGTGACCTGAGCAGGGCACAGGCTCGAGCTCCCTGGTCTGCCTGCAGGAAGATGAACGCTGGAGAAGAGTCCTTACCAAAAGTTCCTCTGAAGGAAGAGGTCAAAGAGCCCAGTTCATGGTCTTGGGCTAACCCAGGACACTGACGGTTTTCCGTGCTAGTCTACAGATGTCTGGGATTGGGGGCCTCACCCATGCTGTGGGGTGGGAAACATATGACCCTTACCCCATGTTGCCGTCTCTGTCCCCTCTTACCAGCTCCTGCCCAATCGGATTGGCTCAGCACTGGACCAGGACTGGCTCATATTAACTGACAGGCAGCATCACTGTGTGGTTCACAACCCATCTTGCTTTTCTTGGCTTCCTGTTTTCCTAAAGTACTTGCCTCCCTGCCCTTTTGGCCCTGAGGGGCAGGCCAGACTCTTTCTCTTCCACCCTTTGGGCTAAACAGGTAAGCAGAGTGCAGGCTTCTCCTTGGAGGCTGTCCACACGATGAAATTGGGAGAAGGCAGTTTCTCCCCAGGCTGAGATTTTTCAGCCTTGGCTGGACATTGGAATCACCTGGCAACTTTCAAAAATATGGACACCTGGATCCCACCCTGCATATTTTGATTTAGTTGGTGTGGGTGCAGTCTGGCCTTTGGGATTTTTAAAAGCTCTCTGGGTTGTTCTAATGTGTATTCAAGGTTGAGAATCATTGACCTAAGGACATTCCCCATTTCACAGTCTGCTAGAGTTCTGAATTGGGGTTTTTAAGAATCTTCTCTAGTTATTAATACAAAGCTCCTGTGTCCCATTTTGCTGTCTTCTCGGGGTATTCAGTTCCCTTGTCAAAAGCCCTAAGACGGGGAGGGACAAGTGGTGAATCTAGGCACTCAAATCCGAAGCCAAACAATCAATGCTGGAATAAAAAGCTTCTAAATGAATCCTTGGGGGGCAGGAAATGTTCTGACACTTCCAGAAGCACGGATAGCACTGTACCCTTGAGTAGTGAAATCATGACGTCATCCTTTAGGCAGCCTGTAGCCCATCAGTCACACTAAGCACTTAATTCTGGGTATAAACCAAGAGGCTTCCCAAGGTGGTACTTACTTCTGGGGATCTTGCTGGGGTAAATCTTCTGGCATGGTTTATACTCATCTGGAGGAGGAAAGTCTTCCACAGTATGAAACGTGAATTTCGACTCAAAGTCATCTGCCCACGTGGAAAACAGCAAAATTACTCTAGTTATTGTGATGACCCAAGTTTTGAAAGTTTCCAGGAGCACACAGGTTTGCCTGCCCAGTGCAAGGGTTTTAATGGCTGGGCGATTGCCCCCTAAGACACCCATCTACTTCTCCGTATTTGCTCTTTAGCTCGGACAAGGGGAATCAGGAAAAGCGAAGTCAACAGACTCTCTCTGATCACCCACTCCGGTTTGCTTTGACCAACATCTTAAGGAAGCTTCTAAAGGCAGAAGTGCCACAGGGCTATCGAGGGTCCAGAGTCAGAGGTGGGGAACGTGACAGCAACACGGCACCAGCAGAGTCCCTGTGGCCTGAAGCTACCCCTGAGCCCCTGGGGAGGCCTTTGTTTGGGAGGGGTGAGCAGAGCAGGAGTCCGCAGCCCAGCTGGTGGGAAGGAGCACGGCCTGTGTCTAGTCGGGGACGCGGGCTCCCCAGGCAGGGACGTGGGCTCCCCAAAGCGAACAGGATTTTCCCTGAGCTCCTGACTGCAAGAGGACAGGTGGCGTTCGGCCCTTTCATGAGCTGAGCCCCTGCTTTGTGATCTAGGCTTTGTATCTGAGCCCAGAGAACCTTCCTTCCTATGTCCAAATTTTTGCCCTACCTCTCCCTCTATCTAGTAGGCCTTCTATTCGTTCTTTCGCCGTTTCCAGATCACTCTATTCTTTTTTAATCCAACATGCCTGGATTTCTCCGTGGAGACAGACACATACACGCAGACATGCGCAGTTTAAATGTCGGTATTCTTCCCTCTTTCTCATCTCAGATAGATGGTTAGAGGAATGGGTTCTGGAACCTCCCAGAAAGCCTCACGAGAAACCCTATTTCACCCAACTTGTGGGCTGTTTTGTGCTAGAGTGAGCTCCTGCTTGCACCCTGAAGCATGCACCCTGAAATGGTGGGCTGGCAAACTCCCTCCAGGGGCCAGGGAAGCCCCTTCCTCGCTGGCAGCCAGCACGGGCCAAGGGCGGGCCCACTTACCGATGATATGCAGGCTTCCGTTCCGCAGCTGACCTCCCGGCTGCTGTGTCGGGGTCCAGGCTAGGGCCTGCTGGCTTCTGCTGGAAAGCTCCGTGGTGGGTGACCTCGCAGGCGGTGCTGGGGGTGGATTTAGCTTTCCCCCACTGGTCCCTTATAGAAAAGATGCCAGAGTATTCAGAGACAGGAATGGCAGAGGCTATAACTTTCGGTGAGAGGTGCCAAACTGCTCGGGACCGAATTCCAGTTCTCTTGCAGGGATAATGACACAGCATCCTTGCGCCTCAGTTTCCTCAACCGTGAAATGGGGATAACAGTACACCCACCTTCTAGGCTTGATGAGAGGGTTGAATGAGTGAAGTCAACTGGAGTGTAGGAAGGGCTCAATAAATGTTAGCTGCTGTGGCAATGTTAATGGTGACAACAACCTTCAGTATCAGACAGCACCGTTCAAAGAAGGGGAAACCATTGCCCAGTCCAAAGAAAGGGAGGGACTGTCTGTGGGTGAGGTGCAGAGGGAGGTGGGACGAACAAGCTGTCGGGGCTTGCTCCTATCCCCGGGGTTCTGCTCACGGGGGTTCCCCTGCACGGCAGACACTCTTTCTCCTTCTAGTCAATACCTAAATCCACCCCACCCACCAGGGCCCAACTCAAGTCCCACCTCCGTCACCAGGCCCTGATGATGCCTGTGGGAGGCTCGCTCTCCCTTGTCAGTACTCTGTTGAATGACTCATTGGCAATTAAGAAGGAGCACGTCAGTGTGGGTGTTCTACTCTTCACCTATTGAAACGATGACCACCACACCGCTATTACCTGTGACAAAATGCCCATGATTACAACCTCCTTCTCTGCCCCCCAGTTGGCCTGAGGCAGAAATTGCCCTCATGTTGTTTGTGGAAAACTAAGTTCCACATCCAAAGACACAAGGAGATGGGCCAGAACAGCATCTGCTCCTGGCCTTGAGCTTACCACCCCCGTCTTCCCTTTCTCAGAATCAGGACCCACTAGGATTTACTGGCTCCCATAAGCAGACTAAAGGGGTGAAGGGGCTACGGTGGTTGCTGACTCCTCTTCTGGAGGAAAAACTGTCCCTTCCTATGGTAAGGAGGTGACACAGTGAGCCCCTGCTCTACACAATGCACTTCAGGCACATTCTCTCACTGAATATTCGTAACGATCCTCCATGAAAGATGTTATCTCCATTTGCCACCCCCCCCAACCCCCCCACATAAAAGCAAGGTTCCAAACATTTAAAAACTGGCAAGAGGTTACACAGGAGTGGATGGGGAGGCCAGGTTGAATTCAGATGTCTCTGAATCTAAGGCATTGTTGTTTTCACCATCCCATGAATGAATCATGGGTGGCTGTCTCACTACTAGGAATGCTGGCCTTATGGTGACCACTCAGTTGAAAACAGAATGCTTCAAACCTTCTCTCTCATGACCAAGAGCCTTACACATACACTTGCCCTGGGGCGCCTGGGTGGCTCAGTGGGTTAAGCGTCCAACTCTTGGTTTCGCCTCAGGTCATGATCTCATGGTTCCAAGAAGTCGAGCTTAGGCTCCTCTGCCCTTCCCTTCCCCTCAGAATATATAAATAAACTTAAAAAAAAAAAACATATTCTTGCCCTTTGTATCAGGAATTCCTTATTAGGAACCTGTCTTTTCAAAATATACAAAATATACAAAATATACAAAATACTACAAAAGTATTTCCTGCAATATTATTTACGATAACAAAAAATAGAATCAACTTCATACTAGAAATCTGGTATATACTGCTGATCATATCAATATGCTTCTGAATAAACTTCACTGGTTTGACAAGACTGCTTTCGATGGAACATTAAACAGAAAGAGAATAGAAATATTTGAATCATATATTCAAAATAGTATTAACTTTGTAAATACGTAGACATACTCAGAAAAAAAAAATGATGGGAAGTACACTGAAATGGGACAGCTTTTATTTCTGGGTGATGTTATTTTGGTGATTTCAGTTGCTTTCTACTTGCTCCACAATGAGCTTGTCTTATTTCTAATTCGAGGAAACATATTTCGGAAAGCTTCTGCATCAAAAGATTTTCTTAAAGACCGAGGAATATGTATGTGTGAGTGTGGATGTGTGCTGGCGTGTGTGTGTGGATGGTGTTTATGAGCATGTGTGCATGTGTGTGTATGTGTGGGTATGTGCGTATGCTTTCCATTCAGAAGGACACCAGAGGTGAATGAAGCCTCCCCAGTATCTGGACATCAGTTAAGGGTACGCATACTCAATCCAACATCCTCTCTGCTAGATATGTGAAGGGATTAGTTTTACTATTTGGCTTGAAATGCAGACCTTTAGTTTTCTTGAGTCAGCACGAGAACCTGCCAGAAAGAAGGCAGAATGCTAATACAGTCTGTGGAGGGCCAGTGCGGGTTGTGGCTGGGGGCCAGCATGTAATAACTCAGGCAGAAATTACACCAGAGACCTGGTTCTGGAAACAAACTGCATCCACAGCCCCCTCCACCGCAGAGAGGAGATTTGGGTAAATGAGCGATGAGAGTAAGAATAAAAAAACCCTTCTCTAGAGCTCAATGTTGCCAGGCCCTGGTCCAACAATCACACAAGGTGGGAACTATTGCTATCCCCATTTAACAGATGAGGAGAAGAAAGCACAGAGAGGCTAAGGAATTGTTCAGGGTCACACAGCTAGTAATTGCAAGGTGATTAAGGCCAGAATGCCTGGCGAGGGGTTTGCACGACCTTGGACAAATCTTTCAACCCCTCTCCCCCTTGGTTTCCTGTCTCTAACATGAATACAACATAAAGTCCCATACAGCAAGTTTCATCGTGCTCCGCGAGGGGCATTGATAGCTCGGTTCTAAAACAAAATCCTAAGAGTTAAGACATCTCAGGGTGACCCCAAGTGGCTCCTAGAGGCAGGCCTCTGGCTGTGTCCCTAGCACCTCCATAATTACTGGCAGGGCTGGGTGATCCTCTGATATGGCCACCCTGGACCGGGACAGTGGTGCTCACCTGGGCCTCGTCCGGGCCTCTTCTTCTGCACGAACGTCTGGGATCCCGGAGGGGCTGGAGGTGTAGGCAAGGCTTGAACGCTGGGCTTGGGTGGCTGGGCCTGGAAGCTGGGAGACTTGGGGGGCAGCGGGGGTGGGGCTTCACTGCTGTTGTTAGCTCCTGGCAAAGGAGGCGCAGGCACAGAGGACCTCGGGGTACAGGAGGCATAAAGAGGGGGTGGGGGTGGTGGGGGAGGTGGGGCGGGAGGCTCCCGCGCATCTTGGGCGGGGCTGGTAGCATCTGCACTGAGCCCTGGATACCCACAAGGTGGGAGGAGAGGGAGTGGGGGTGGGATGGGTGGTAGGTGCAAGGGGGTTAGTTGAGGCTTCACTGCCTTGTCACTGAGAACGGAGGCCAGGGGAAGGGGGGGTGGAGTTGGGGGAGGGGGGGGGAGGGGGAGGGGGAGGTACGGAGGGGAGAGGGGGTACAGCCACTGGGGGGTTCCCTTTGGTGGGTGGGCCAGGTGGGGACACCAGTGGAGTTTTGGTGGGGGAGGAAGGGGGCAGGGGTGGGGGCAGGGGCGGAGGAGGTGGGGGTGGGGTAGGAGGCGGTGGGGCGGGCATGCTGGGGCGAGGAGGGACTGTCCTGGCAGCGCCGTGCACCTCAGAGGCATTGCCTAGCCTGGGAGATGCAGGGGGGTTAAGCGGGCCACTGATAGTTTTGATAGGAAGCCGGGGAGAAGGCGCCCGGGAGCCAGGGGCCTGCCCTGTCTTGCCACCTGGAAGTAAACAAGCTCTGAGTTAGGTCAGCCACAGAGGATGGAGGAACCCGAGTATGTGGGCGGCTGTGACAGATGCCGTCCAGCGTGATGTCAGCCAAATGCATGGTGGACGCTCTCTTCCTGCACGCTCACGGGGAGACCTCAGGTGCGGCAGCTGTCCCACGAGAGGGCTGGCTGGACCGACCCCAAGGTCCTTGCAAGTGCCAGCCTTCCTGTTCCAGCCCATCTCTGCCCGCACCTGCCAAGGGCCCATGAGTCTCCCAGCCCAGGGCACAGGGCTGCTCTGACCCTCTCTGCCTTCCCTTACCTCAAGGCCACCCTCACACTCATTCACCGTTACCGACTAGGTCAATCCAGCCGGGTACCCAGCCTTTACATCCTAGTTTGGATCCTCAGCCGTAGCAACTAGAAGCTCCTTGCTAGGTAGGTTTTCCTCATTTCCAGCATTTTGTGAACAAGGACTTCGGTTGTGCATCAAGACCAGAAGATCCATCATCCCTCCAATATATAAGTAACTCAGAAGTCAGTGGGAAGACACACAGCCTTGGGGATCCAGGTCTGACGACCTTGAACCTCCCAGTCCCACGGCTCTGGAATTTCAAAGCCTCTTTTTCCGAAGACATGTCCATTTCCAGTGGGCTCTCGGTCTCCTGATCTCCTGGCTTCCTCACCGCACAGATCCACGAACCCCAACTTGAAACCCAATGCCTCTTTGGAAGTCAACAAATCTGGAGTAGCATGCTGCTCCCAGTGACGTGTCTTTGGCATACTTCATGGAAGACTGGGGTGGAGGTGCTCCCTAGGAGGGGCCTTGTCACTCTCTGTGCGCCCTTTTGCTGTGCTTCTTACCCTTTTGTCCCTCCCCGAGGACAAAAATGTTCCTCTCCTTGTTTAGTGCATGGAAATTCTGCAGCCACTGCTCTAATGTGTCTTTGGAGCATCACTGTCCCCTCAGGAGGCTCGTTAAAATACTCCTTCTAAGTAAATATAGTGCTCTCCCTAATGGAATTCCAGGGAAGCCATATTTTCCTATTCTTGCACCCCTGTAATTTACAACCCCCTTGAAAACACGTGGCGAACACCTGAAAAGATGGTTGCTTCTCAGACAGCTTCCTGGGTGTTGCAGAATAGGAAACACAGCTGCCGACTCAGATTATAAACCCCAGCATCTGGCAGCGGTTTGGAGCTTTCCTGCTGGTGCGTCCCTGGGTGTGTTCACCCAACCAGGTGCAAGATGGTACCCCAACGCACTTGACCCCAAAAGCCAGGCCATTCAAAGCAAGGTGTGGTGGCGGCGACGCTGGGGCTGAAACTCGGTGGGCAGGATGACAGTATCGGGCTTTCCAAAAGGATGGTGACCCTCCTCTGGCTATGATGTGACAGTTACCTGGGCAGCACTGCTTTTTACAAGTCTCAGCTACAGGATGGCTGCTCTGAAGGCAGGGTGGTGGTGCCATTATTCCTCTGCTGAGGATTTCCTTTGGGGGTGGTTCTGGAAGAGACAATGTCTTCGCACCGAGGCATCCACCCTGGCTGACTGGATTCCCTCGGGGCCTGAGGCAGGCACCGCCATGACACCCGGCTGACCGTGGCCAGGAGTGAAGGCCTCCGCCTGGCCTTTCCAAGGACGGGACCTACCGCCCCCTGCGATTCTAACATTAGACATTTCATGTGAGGACTAGGGCAGGTGTCAGGCTCAGGGATTCCTGCCTTCAAGGTCTTAAGCCTGTTCCCATAGCACACAGAGATGAAGACAGAGGACCAAGGCAGGTCCCTAGCCAGGCCGAGGCCTCCCTATAGGTCTGCTTGCTCCCTGAACTTTAAAGGAATAACAAGTTTGAGGAGGAGCAGATTCAGCCACTGGGTAACCAATCCTGACTTTCTAAGTGACTAAGGACACCATGTCTCCGAGATTCAAAAACGCTCAGAATGAGTCATTTAAAAGCACAGGAACCTCTGCTGACTAAGTGGCCAGGCGAATGAGACGTGGGCAAACCTATTTTTATTGTGACATGAACAGCAGAGGCAAGGAAGGCACAAATCCTCATTCGGCTTATGCTCATGCCCACTCCAGGATGAAGCAGACAGCTGGCAGCACATGTGTAAGGTGAGGCCCCCAGGAGAGAGGAATTAGCCTGCGTGCAGGCCAGGAAGCCAGGTAGCAGGGGGCCTGTGGAGAGAGCCAAGGGGAGTAAGTGCCAAGGGAAGGAAGAAGGAGGTTTTCCTTCATAACATAGACGTTAACCCTGGAAATCCAAACAGAAACACAAAAGGAGGCCACAAAGCAGGTGGGGAAAGGCCAGCTTGAGTGCATCTAGAGCCTGGGGGGGGTATCAAAAGATGAAATATGTTTTGGGGCACCTGGGCGGCTCAGTCGGTTGAGCTTCCGACTTCGGCTCAGGTCATGATCTCACGGTCTGTGAGTTCGAGCCCCGCGTCGGGCTCCGTGCTGACCGCTCGGAGCCTGGAACCTGCTTCAGATTCTGTGTCTCCCTCTCTCTCTGTCCCTTGCCTGCTCATCCTCTGTCTCTCTCTGTCTCAAAAATAAATAAACATTAAAAAGCATAAATTTTAAACAGATGAAATACGTTTTCCTTCTTCAATCTGTGGGTGTTTCCAGAAGATCTCGGACTGCGTGGAAGTCTCATTACACATTCCATAGTACCCAGTTTACTCATCCTATCTTATTTTAACGGCCACTCCTTCAGAGCGCTAAGCCAAGGCCACATTATGACTTCGGAAGACATTTTAGGGACGTGTTGCTATAAAGACAAATAGAATCTTTGACCCTGAAAGTGATTTTAAAAGAAATCCAAACATTTTCACGGACTCCCAAAAGTACTGTGAGCACTAGACTCTGTGCTTTCTGGGCCTCATGGCTCTCTGCAACCATGCTACCTACTTATACGTTCCACTCAACAAATATTTACTGAACACCTACCATACATCAGGCATTTTTAAGGCAGTGAAAAGAAACACAGTTCCTGCCTTCACAGAGTTTATATTTAGAGGGAGACAACAGAAATAAACTAACGAGTAAATATATATCAGATGGTGAAAACTAATACAAGAAAATTAAATCAGTGTAGAGGGGATATGGAGTCAGGGGGTGGGACTGATATTTTTTGTGGGCTGGATGCATAAAGCCTCACTGATAGGTTGATCAGGTGCCACATGAGCAGAGACCTGAAGGATGGGAGAAAATGAGCCATGTGGACACCTGAGGAAGAGTGTTTCCGGTCAAGAGGGCAGTCCGTGCAAGGGCCCTGTGGCAACAGCATGCCTGGTGTGTGCAAGAAAGCAAGGAGGACAATGTGGCTGAAATGGAGGGCGTGTGCTAGCAAGAGCAGGAGGCAAGAACATGGAGAGGTAGCAAAGACTAGAGCCCTTCTCTCTGAATGGCCAGGAAGCTGATGGAAGTGTTTTGAGAGAGGAGAGCCATGGTCGGTCTTACTCTGACATGGCACCCAGCCCATGCATCTGTTTATTGTCTCTGTCTTTGAGATTCCATCCTGTAGCATGCATCATCGGTCACTTCATTATGGATTTCCATCTCCTCTACAGAAATCAATGCTTGTCTTCACAGAGTGGCTCAAACCCCACTCACTTGTGTCCTACAGGAGACAGGTAGAAATGGAGACGACCTGGCTTCCTTTGGCCGGTCCCTGTTAAACCTGACTGGGTATTTCTCCTATCTTTTCTTCTGTGAAGAGAAACTAGTGGACATTTTTTACCCTACAGGATGTTTATTTGCTACCACTCAGGAATTTGGGAAAAGAAAGCGGCCTTGAGAAATGTCAACTCTCTTTGCCAAGCCCTTAGCAGAAAAGAGGAAATGAAATGGCTTCTGAGAGGGTTTCAATTGGACCTCAAAGCACCCTAGTGCCCTTATCTTTGCTGGACTTTATCAGTAGGTGACAGCAGCAAATGCACCTCCTTATGTCAAACAGCCACGGAGCCGCCCCCCGCCCCCCCCCCCCCCGCCGCCCCCTACCACCAGCCAAAGGTTATTAGCAAAGACACATGGTAGAAGATTCTATACCAGCAATGCTTGGGGCTTGATATTCCCTGATTAATGAAATTCTTGGAGTTTATTTCAGCTTGCTGGCTAAAGAGAACAATAATAGGAAAAATATTCCCATTACCCACAATAAGTATATATTTGCCCAATTTTAATGCAATGCTTTCAAAACATCTGATATCCACTAACACACAAATGGCTGCAGTAGACTGGTTGCAGAAATGGCCTTGCTTGTCCACTCCCTCCTGATTCTGTATCTTTGAAATGTGATTTTACAGATCCTGTCATCAAGAGGCGAAGTGTCTTTCTCCACCCTTGTTTCCGGGCCGGCCCTGTGGCTTGCTTTGGGTAAGAGGATGCGGTAGGAAGAGATATTGTGCCAATTCTCAGACTAAGTCTTAAGAGACTTTATACACTTCCGTCCTCTTTGTTGGAACCCTGCCACCGACACGCACAAAATCCCAAATAGTCTGCTAGATACTGAGAGACTGTATGGATCAGTCAGGTCTGTCATTTCAGCTGAGGCACCAAAGATACAAGAACTGTAAGATTAGCCAAAGCCAATTACCCAAGCTGAGATGACCCTAAATGGCCAACCACAGAACTAACTATAAGCGAAATAAGTGGCTATTTAAAGCCCGTAAGTGTTAGGCTATTTTGTTATACAGCAATGCCTAACTGATACAATGACTCACATTACAGTGATGTCACTATGATTTTCCAACGCGATTTATACCCTTCATCTGTACTTTGCCGTCTGAGCCCCAATCACAGCTTTGCAAAACACTACACACAATGGCAAATCATTCTTCAGTAATTACAAAGGGATGACTTCCAAGACCCCTTGAGCATGATGCTTTGGATACTTTCAGTACGTGCTCCCCAATCCATGATCTACTGCTAGACAACTTTTCACTAAAAACACGTCACCACCCTCCTGGCACGTGAGGATCGCCCCGTTGGTTCCACACGTTAAGGAGGGAAAGACCACGAGGCAGCCAGTCTGAATTGTCCCTTACCTGCTGCATCCCTCTGGCCTGCTGGACGCAACACTGGAAAGCCACCGGCAAACAGATCTCCCAGGGCTGGGGGTGTGCTTCCGCCTCGAGAGTTTGCAGAACCTCCTCCTTCTTTGTTGCCTCCCTTAGAACCTTGGCAGAGAAGAGGCAGGTGGGTGAGGACTTGTGAGCAGAGCTGAGCCGCCAGTTCTCATCCCGGGACCGTGATCCAGCACCGCCTGGGGCAGCCTTTCCGTTCGTTCCCCCACCTCCAGCCTTCCCCTTCTAGTGGGCATCATTCCCAAACGCCCTCTGCCCGGATGCCCCGCAGACTCCTGCAGCTCGTGCTGTCTGCTGTTCCCTCTGGACCTAACCACGCAACTGACCATCAGCAGCCGAGTACCCTGAAGAGTGGCCGAAACGAAGGGGCCTAAACGCTGCCATTCCGTAGGTGCCGGCAGGGGAACCGGCAGCACCTTTCGAATGAGAACGCTCACACACTGCAGGTGTGGCGCCGGCCCTATTTTCAACTCGACGGTTGTTGTGGGAGGACCAGACAGAGAAAACCCAGAGATTCAGTTCAGCCGGTAATTTTAACTTCTTGTCCACAGAGTCTGGCCCAGAATGGCAAGCAGGAAGTGAAAGTCTGCAATGATTTGTGCTTTGGCATTTTCCTTCTCTGTCTCCCTGGCTCTCACTCCCTGAGCCCCCTACCCTTCCCTGAATCTTTTCTTCTACAGGAGAGAAAGCTCGTGAAACCCTGGGGGACAAGGGTCACTAATTCCAGCCTTCCAGACGTGTGTGATGACCAACTGTGTACGATGAGAAGACGTTCGGCTTAGGGAAGAGTTCCTAGCAAGAAATGTTCAGAGCCTGCAGCTAACTTGCACAGAGAAATCAGGGCACAGTGCCCACTGGTGGATGAATGGGTTTAGATTATTCTGAGTATTAATATACATTTACCTATTCACTGGCATGATTAGGAAACGAGTGTTCCGATCAAATGGGTTTGTCTGGTAACTGGGCTTAACCAATTAGATAGCGGGTCCAACTGGAAACTAATTTTTATTGCAACTGCTGAAAATACTCTAAAATAATTTGTCTATCCTTGTGTATTAACATATATAGTTACAGATACTAGATACAATTATACTTTTAGGACTATCCTTGGGAATTACCATCACGTGCATCATTGAAAACTACATGAAGACATAATAAGAGACGACATTGGTGAATAGTTCCGCATGTATTATTTCTACCTTCAGCAATCTTGATGAAAAAAAGCAAAAAAGCAGGTATGATCATCTTCCCCCATCTTGTAGATAAGCAGACTGAACCTCAGAGAAATCCCCAGATTTGCCGGGTAGCAGAATCAGGCCTCAGCCTGGATCATCTCTACTCTATACATAGAAAGCTGCAGTCATCTGACCCTATGAGAGAATTCTGAGCACATCTTTTTCCTCGTGAAAACAAAAACGTGGCATATTTTAATGATGACACTTTAATTTTTCTCTCACTGAGTTTGAGGGCTATGAGGATGCAGGGTAGGTGATCTTTAGAGGTTATCGCACGGTCAATAAACGCAAAGTGAAATCGCCAGACAGTGGAATATTAGTCAACAGTAAAGCATTGGCACGTGCTATATATGGATGAACTTTGAAGACAGTGTGCTAAGTGAAGGAGACAGTCACAAAAGGCCACAGGGTGTATGATTCCATTTATATGAATAGCCCAAAGAGGCAAATCCATAGAGACCGAAAGTGGATTTAGTAGCTGCCAGGGATGGGGGGAGAGGCAGAATGGAAAGTGACTGCTAACGGGTGTGGGGTTTCCTTGTGGAGTGATGAAAACGTTCCGAAAGGAGACGGGGGTGATGGCTGCAACCACATTGTGAATGGGTAAATGCCACGGAATTGGACGCTTTGGTGCTTAAAACGGTGAATTTTATATTATGTGGATTTTGTCACGGTTCAAAAGAAGCTATCCCACCACGTTTTTGTTTGTTTAGCGTTTGAACAGGGGTAGAAGATACACCGTGGATCATCTGCCGACCTGAAAAGGAAGCTCCGATTCTCTCACCCACGTGGCCTGTGCATTGAGCAAGTCTGCTATGGCCCAAAGTGGGCGCTGGGTAACTTCCCTGAGCAGGCCAGCGGTGCCTGGCTGAGCCTCCCGTGGCCTGCCCTTGCCTCACAGCAGGCCTAGCCCCGCCGCTCACTTACTCTCAATTTGTGGGGCACTGCGGTCATTGATCTGTGTGACTTTCCGTAGGCGAGTTCCCTGCTGGATATCAGCCAACAGAGCGCTCCGACCTTTGGGGTCTGCCTTTCTCAAGCTGGAAGCGTCTGTACCCACCTGTAAGGGAATAAGAGGGATCTGATTAGAACCGCATGTAATAACACAATCCGCTGTTTGCTAGTGTAACTTCCTGCGTCGGCTCCTTTCTGCCTGTAAACGTCTTTCGATTTGCACAGCTTCTTGGGGCTCTCTTCTCTCTGCTGGATGGGATGCAGCCCAATTCATGGATCGCTGGATAAAATAAGATCTTTAACATTTACTCTGTTGAATCTCGTTTTTTTTTTGTTTTTTTTTTTAAACACTTCCATTTTCGCGTGAGCTGACATGGTAGGGGTCTCCATGGGCTTGTAGAACCAGGGAGCACCAGAAAGAACATATGTAGGCTGGTGGCAAATAAGAGGAGGGGTTGGGTTGTGCTGGAAGATAGAGTCCGGAGGAAACACAGTTAGAAGGTTTATACCATGTGAACCGAGACCTAGTTAAACATTTCTCAAAGCCAGAAATACTTCTTAGCTCTTGCTATTTGGGGGAGACCATGTGTCTTCGGTGTTTGGCTTAAATAGCACCACTTCAGAGGCCTTTTCTGACCCCCCCCCCCAATCTAAGCAAGGCCACCCGGTGTTCTCTCTAAGGGTACCCTATTCCTTTTTCCTCTGCTAACTTCTATCGCCTGACGTAAACTTGTATCTGTCTCTCCTTGCGGAAAATTTCCATCTGTGGTTACGAGTTGAGGGTTCACCACCCCCAGAGGACTCTGTCAGGAAAAAGACCTTGTTCGTTTTGTTCACAAATTATTTCCAGAGGGTATAACAGGACCTGGCCACAGGTAGGCGCAGCGACTACCAGACGAATGAATGAGCGCGTGAACTAGACCCAGGACGTAGAGTACATTGACCTTGCTTTCAAGGGCATTGTGGGCGTGCCAGGGACAGGGCGCACATGCATGGAATTAAGCCATGACATCGTAAACATATGATGCAAGTCCCACAGAGAGGAAGGTCACCGAGAGTTCAGAAGTGGCCATATTTGCCAGGCTGCAAAGGAAGATAAGAGACCTTGAGATGGTCCTCGAAGTAGAGACAGGATTTACAAATCCTTGCAGTAGCCATTTTCCGTTCAGAAAAGGACAATCCAGCTTTGTTGGCTATTTAGTCAGAGACTCTCCAGTGTCACAGACTAGAAACAAAGGCAATTGTGGTTTTAGCTAAAATGTGCTGAGGGTGTGTTTTCACTGGCTGCCTCTACTGCCCTGGTGATGTATCTTCCATGGGCTTTGAAGGACATAAGCTTCAAAGCTGGGTTCTTGCTGCCCGGAAACAAGCTTTTTGAACCCTTGAAGGGCGGGGGCCCATGGACAATAGTCAGTAACAGAGCTGAGCAAGGGGCCCCAGCCCTGATGATACACGTTTTTAGAAAGCATTATTAATGCACACGTACAGCAGGGCATTTCTCACACAACATGCTTTTAAAGTCTATCAATAGAAACCATTAATATCCATAAATCCTTTTAAAATGCCAAGTTTTGAAATCTTTTAAAGTTTCCTCTCATTTTATTTACAAGTAGTTCATGGCAGGAATAAAAGGCCAAGGGAAATATCATGACCCAGTCAAGAGGGTATGAAAACTTTTGCAAAAATCTAGCATCACAATCTCAGACATGTATTATTTTCAGAGGTTAGGGAGAGAAAGTGCTTTGGAGCTTTCTTCCTAGTTACAAGATAAATAACACAGTGCATTATAATGATAATCATGGCTCAACTCAGGTGACAGCCTTGGGGACGGCAAGGGTTAGAACGGTGTGTTCTTCTGTTCAAAGAAGTAGCTGGACCCAGGAACAAACCTTGTCGCTAATAATCCCACCGCGGGCAAGTGGGTCATCTTATATAATTTTTTTTTCAAATATTTATCTTTGGGAGAGCTCAAGCTGGGGAGGGGCAGAGCGAGGGGGACAGAGGATCTGAAGTGGGCTCTGCCCTGACAAGCTGACAGCAGCTAGCCCGATGTGGGGCTCGAACTCATGAACCACGAGATCGTGATCTGAGCTGAAGTGGGACGCTCAACCAACTGAGCCACCCAGGTGCCCCCGATCATCTCATCTAATTTAAACTTGATTTTTTAATTTATCACCAAAATGTATCCCCTACCCCCTGATCTTGCCCATCCCAAACTTTTTAGGTGAGGGCTATGAAGAACATTAAGAGCCCTTGGGATAATGACTTTGAGTACCTACTTAGCACAGGCCTCAATATATTCTTGATGATTCCACATGCCAAGATTTTTTGATAAACATTTTCCAAGTCAGCAGGAGGACATGGCGAGTCACATCATGTTTACATGCTGCAGTTCAACTTGCGGGACTAAATGGAACATTCCTTCTTTGACTTCTTGGCTTTCTTTCCTGCTGTACTGTCTACCCTGATGATTTTCCACTAGAGGGCTCTCCCTCCCCTGATATGGATATGGCATCAGTCCGTCCTCTCTGGTGAGGTCCAGAATGAATAACTTCAGGGCTAAGGGGACCACGTAGATTTAGTCTTAATGGGTTTTGCACAAAAGGACATCTAAGGACATATTCATGTGCACACTGAAAACTGTGTTACTCAGTGGCAGTCATTTCTACGCCATCTGCAATATTTTATTAGCAATTCAATCATAATTTGCTTCTTAAAAAACCCTATGAAGTCTTGTTACTGTGGTTACAGGGCACAGAAACAGAAGAGGGAAGATTTCCAAATATTCACTGGTTCTTTTATTCTATGCAAATCCTGGTTATTAGCAACTCACTAAAAATATAATCAACAGAGAGAAAGCCACTCCTGGACACTTGTCCTGTGACAAATATAGCTACCAAACATGTCCCCCTCGCCCCACGTGCATGTGCAAGGGTGCATGTGTGTGTACACACACACACACACACACACACACACACACACACATACACACACACCCGAAACCAAAACATTCCTTCGATGTTTGCTCTTGTTCTTTCTTAACCTTGTTATTGAGTGTGGCAATTTGTTGAGTTCCACATAAACCTTTTGTGGACTCAGTTCCCCAGTAGTGAGCTCCAAATGCAATAGCGTGAACCCCAAAAAGATGCCACGTAGCAGAACAGCAATGCAAATTAGCCCATCCCGAGCCGTGCAAAGGCTGAAGGACCCAAGTGAGCCAGTAAGATCACAAAGACAAAAACAAAGACAGTTCTGACCAGGCCAAGGTGGTGAAGTGTCTGTCCTCCCATCCTGATAAATTAGAAAAGCTTTTGCATGTCCCTTTGTCATCTCAGCAAATGAGTCCATCATGTTCCAGTGGGGTTTGGACGGGGGTGGAGGGATGGGGTGGGGGATGGCAGTCCAGCCCAGATCAAAACCTTGAGCTGCATGTCCTGCTGTCTGTCGTTTTGCTGCCATATGCCATTACTGCATCTGTCTGATTCATGCCGATTTCTGTGAGAAACACCAATTAAAAAAACCCCAGCCAGTTAATCCAAATCTGGCAGGCTGTCTATCTCAAGGATGCTCTAAATCCTATCGTATTCGCACAATGTCAGCCTCGCAGTTTCCTAAAGGTACATTCTCCAATGTGGCTGCTAAACCTAAAATTAGTTCTCAGGTGTCCAGGCACACAGCCTGCCCATTACCTCGGCCCTCAGCCCACTCCCGCCTTCTCCAAACTTGGGGGCAGCCAGCGTCCTGGGATCCCGTTACCAAACCTGAACCCCCAGGACAGCCCGCACTGCCTCCCGCCTGCCATTACCGTCTTTATGTGGGAGAACACAGAGAGCCTGGGATCCCAAAGAGAGACACAAAATATTTTCACAGAAAATTAACTGACACAATATTCCTGACACCCCAAATGTGCATAAGTCAGGCTGTTCCAGAAGGAGGTGTACTGGGATCCAACAGCGGTAGGTCTCGTTTTCAGAAATCCAAATAGGCAATTAAAATCCACAAGCAAGAAGAATGGACCCTCTAACCTCCTTTACTAAAGCCTGGTTTCCTGAACCACTGCATGCAGACCGTGACTGGTCCCTAGAGGACAGAGCTACCTCACGCAGGGCTACCTCCTTTAAAGGGAGGGCTAAAACAGCACAACAGGTCCCAAACGGAGCCACTTGTCCCCAAGAGAGCAGACCAAGACAAAACTGCAGTCTCAGCCCTTCCCGGGAATGTGAACTTTCCCCAGTTGGATCTGGAATTATCCTACCAGCACCCATAAGGTAATTTGTGTGATTGATCCCTGCCCTTCCCTTCGCCCTTTGCTTGCTTGAAACATTCCTTTCCTTTGTTTATGACTTCCCTGTCCCACCCTCTTTCTGTCTTTACCACTTGGTATAGCTCTGCCGATCTCCTTTCTATTTGCTCTAAGGGATGCTCCTTGATTCCTGAATCACTGAATAAAGCGTATTAGATCTTTATGTTTACTCAGTTGAGTTTTGTGTTTTAACAGGCGGGAAAGCAGAATTAAAGGCCCTTTTGTTGGGGCTCTAGGCGTATCTGTTCCTATTCTCAACGCCCTCAGTGAAGGACATCCCCTACAGTCATCTCCTCCCCAGGATGACTGGCTGCTGTAGGCTGGCCCAGGGGCCTGGGCCCAGGGGCCTGGAGGCCATCTCAGACCCTTCCCTTCTCCTCATTCCCAACAGCTACTCAAGTCCCAAGCTCCTACGGATTCTTCCTGAGTGATCTCTCTGGAACCTGGTTCCTTTTCTGCATCCCTGCAATGCTGACTTAATGCAGGTGATGGCATTCCTCCCAGGCTGCTCCAAAATATACCACTTTGGCATATTGATTATTTTGAATTAAAGGGATATAGGAAATCGCCAATGCAAGGACACTGACCGTCCTTTGTTCCCCTGTTAGCAGGAGATAAATTTCCCATGTGAATAGTATCCTCCTTGTACCAGGAGGAAAGGAGGCATCCTTATCGTCATCGATAGGGAATTCAAGGCTGAGAGGGCTGTGTAAACAAACCTTGTTACTTCTTTTCCAATTAACTACCCCAAGCCTAAACTTCCTTGTCTTGTTGATTCTTTACAAACGTACTGTTTCTTCGTCTAAAAGGCTACAAGCTGCCTACCTACCTTATGACCCAGCAATAGCACTGCTAGGAATTTACCCAAGGGATACAGGAGTACTGATGCATAGGGGCACTTGTACCCCAATGTTTACAGCAGCACTCTCAACAATAGCCAAATTATGGAAAGAGCCTAAATGTCCATCAACTGATGAATGGATAAAGAAATGGTGGTTTATATACACAATGGAGTAGTACGTGGCAATGACAAAGAATGAAATATGGCCCTTTGTAGCAATGTGGATGGAACTGGAGAGTGTTACGCTAAGTGAAATAAGCCATACAGAGAAAGACAGATACCATATGTTTTCACTCTTATGTGGATTCTGAGAAACTTAACAGAAACCCATGGGGGAGGGGAAGGAAAAAAAAAAAAAAAGAGGTTAGAGTGGGAGAGAGCCAAAGCATAAGAGACTCTTAAAAACTGAGAACAAACTGAGGGTTGATGGGAGGTGGGAGGGAGGGTAGGGTGGGTGAGGGGTATTGAGGAGGGCACCTTTTGGGATGAGCACTGGGTGTTGTATGGAAACCAGTTTGACAATAAATTTCATATGTTGAAAAAAAATAAAATAAAAGGTCTACAAGCTGCCTGCTTTGGCCACTTTCTTGAATTTCCTATTTCTATGAGCTTCTGTACATTCAAAATAAGCTCGTTTCTCTCCCGTTAGTCTGTCTCACGTCAACTTAATTAGTACACCAGCCAAAGAACCTAGAGGGGGGGAAAAAAGGAAAACTTTCTCACCCCTACACAGGCCACCATCACCTTGGGATTCCATCATCTGGTCTTCATGTCTCCTGTTTTCTTGCTTTCCTCCACTCAGCTCTCCGAATGAACTGTATAAGGGACATGTCACTTGTCATGGCCTTCCCCACCACAAAACTTTCTGCTGGCTCCCCACGGCCCTCAGGATCAAGTTCAAATACCTTCACACTGTGCGAGGCCCTCCACTTCTCCAGCATTCCCTGCTGGAGCTCACCCCTGGGCCTTTGCTTGAGCTAATCTCTCTGCTCTTTTTACACTTGTCTCTTGGCTATATTCCAGGAGGACTTCTGATCCTGGAAGGCCAGGTGAAGAGTCCTTTTTTGTTCCTAGAGCCACATGCTCACCCTTAGAGCACCTGCCACCCGGATTATGTCACTCTGCTCAAAACTTGCAGTGTTTTTCCATCTCACTTGGGACAAAAAATTCAAAGCCTCCATTAATATGCTCTGCTGGGCTTAACTGCATTTCTGTAAGCTGAGTTTACCTATAAATGCCAGCATTTTCCTACCCACACCAGCTAAGCAGTTCCACTATATGGCAGTCCCTCCCTAATTATAAGCTTTACCTCTGGTGCTTGTTTTGGCAACACTGATAAGTTTGATTGTAATATGAATTCCAAGTTCCTTCAGTAGGGAATAATCGGAAGAAAACAGAAGAATACAGTTTGGGAAAGGAAAGAGTAGCAATAAAGAAATATGGAGAAAGAGGGATCTGAGGCATGTATCAGCAGGGCCCGTGGGATGGGTTTCAGAGGCAGGGAGTAGATATTGAACTACACGGGAGCCATACATTTAAAAAGGCAGCCGACAGACGGATTGTGGATTGGACGTTGGGCAAAAACACAGCTTTAAATTATAAAATAAAATAAAAAGCTATTTTATCCACATCACAGCAAAATGAATCTGTGAGTAGTTTACAGAAGTTGCTGGAGAGAGGGACCCTGAAAAGAGGGCAAACAGAAATAATAGAGCAAACCTGTTGGTTATTAATGTGACTCAATAATATTTAAGATCTGAGTGCCGACTCTGTGCCATTAGATTAGGAGTTGGGGACGCAGTATGGGTGAGACCGCCAGGATCCTGTTGTCAGGGAGTGTGTCTATGTGTGTGTGTTTACGTGTGTGTGTATATATATGGTTGTATACGTATGTACACACGTATTGCATACACACATGTACACATACACATACAGGTATCTCCACTGTTTGAAAGTCCCCACTACATCACTTTTACAAAAGACCTACATTAGCGCCTACTTTGACTAAATGAAAGAAATCGGAAAAGGATTTTTGCTTCCACGAAGCAAGGTGAAAAGCGAAAACAGCGCGCGGTGTTGGTTTTGCAACAAGCCTTACAGAGGCGGCGCGCACCCCAAGCGGCGAGAACCGCCCCGCCAAGCTCCGTCCTGAGAAGCACACTCAGCATCTCAGCAGCCAGCCGCCACAGCTTTGAACTGTGCCTGTGAGCACCTGTGCTTTGTCTTGATTTATTTTGTGTGCCCGTTAGTCAGACGTGTCCTAAGGTATCAGAAAAGCCTAAGAGAGGTTGTATTTGGGGTCTGGGAATGCTCAAAAGTGGCCCTATATACGTGAATGGTAATTGGTGCCTCAGTTTACAACATTTTGGCTTACAAAATGTTTCGAAGGAACTCCACCTTCGGATAGCGGGGTAAAACTGCATTCCTTGTTATTTATTTTCTGGATGTGATCCTCTGGTCTCCACAACTCAGATCCCAGTCTATTCAAGGCTGCCCTCAGATAATTGCATTTAAGGCACCCGTTGTCTGACTCTCCTCAAAATGCTTCAGTGACTCTCCATTCTGCCCCAAATCAAGGAATCCAGCCACATTCCTCCAAGGAATCTTTCAACCTTCTTTTGTATTTCTCGAGGAATTAAAACGACTCCGGATTTCTCCCGCGTTCCTTTTCTACTTCCAAGGCTCTGCTCACGTTTCTGCCTCTTCTGGGCATGCACCCCTGGCCCCAGCCCTGCCCTACCTCCCAACCTTGTGTTTCTCTTTTAAACTCTATATCAAAACCACATTTACTTTACAAAATCTTTTTTCTTGTAAGCTTCTCCAAATCAATCTTTTCCTTATATGATCCACACATCCTCTCCAAAGCACACTGTAATTCTCTATGGCACTATTCAGGTCTTTCACATATTAAAGGTTTAAACAATTTTTTTTTTAAGTTTTATCTTTTTATTTTGAGAGAGAGAGAGAGAGAGAGAGAGAGAACATGAACAGAGGAAGGGCAGAGAGAGGGAGAGAGAGAACACCAAGTGGCCTCCATGTTGTCAGCATGCGGCCCGATGTGGGGCTCAAACCCACGAACTGGGAGATCATGACCTGAGCCCAAATCAAGAGTTAGACGCTTAACCTGAGTTACCCAGGTGCCCCTCAAATATTAAAGTTTTTGTATACTGTTCTTTCCCCTCATTTATTTATTTACCTTTACTCTGGGATTCCATTCATATGACGTTCTAGAAAAGGCAAAACTAGAGACAAGGTCAAGGTAAACATATCAGGCATTCTTGGGAGCAGGGAGGCCCAATCGGTGACACATTTCCCAGATACTTTGATGACAGACAACTGCCTTTACGCATCTGTCAAAACCCACAAACTCTTATGGCGTAAACAGTAAACCGTACGGACACAAATAAAAATAGTCATTTAAGAAGTTGGGATATCCCAGGAAAGAATGCAGAATGTGACAAAATTATCCAAGAGTATTACAAATGAATGAAATAATCTCACCGTGCATCATACGAAAAAAAAAAAAAAAGACAGTGATACAAGTAAATGTGTAAATGAATCAAAACTTTTAAGAATTAAGGTCAATGAATTGTATAGAAATCCCGGACTCTATATGATAGTGTTATTTCCCACAGAGGGAGTGGCTAGCCATTTTGAAACTGCTATCCATGCATACTGGTGTCCTGGAATTGGACAGTTTGTCGGTGACAAATGGTGGCTGTAGGCCAACTGGTCGTTGGAGTAGGAGGTTAAGGATAAGCGAGAAGAAAATGTCTGAAGGTCCAGATGAACACCCAGCAATGAGGAGGTGCAGGACGTAGTTCACTTTGGACTGAGCATTGCCAGAATTTGCACGGAGGGTCTGGCAGAAGCTTGGGTCTCCGAATTCCCAGGAACAGTGCTGATGGCGGTGCTTGCCCAGCTGTTGTTTCTTTTCTCCAACAAGGTCAGCGGTACCCAAATTCAAACAATAAAAATATCCAGCGCCAGAGTTCCCGTCACATCCTACTAAACTCTTCAGGTCCCAGGTACAGTTCTTGGAAATCTGTGTATCTGGAAACCCATGTCGTGGCTACACTGATAAGATATCTGTCCCAGCTGCTGTAGAACATGGTCATGAAACTCATCCAACCTCCTAATCTGGACATCTCACGTTTTGTCACCGAACTTTGCGTTTTGAGTTCCAGGTGCTCTGCTCCCCGCCTCTTTCCCCTGAGGAAAACATCTTACCACCACAGTCTTAAGGTTTGTTTAAGGTGCATCTGGATTTAATTACAGAAGAGCCAAAAGACCAACCGTCACTTCTCTGGAAGTGAGATCATTTGTTTCTGCATTTCCCCTTATTTTTGAGTGGAAACTCTTTGCATGCAAAAACCAAGCCGTTCCCCTTTTAGTACGGGCACATCCAGCTTTTTTTTTTTTTAATTTAAATTTTATTTTTTAAAGTTTACTCATTTATTATTTCTGAGAAAGAGAGAGAGAGAGAAAGAGAGGAGTGTGAGTGAGCGCACCGTGGGGGAGAGGCAAAGGGAGAGGGGGAGACACAGAATTCGAAGCAGGCTCCAGGCTCTGAACTGTCAGCACAAAGCCTGATGCAGGGCTCGAACTCACAAACTGCGAGGTCATGACCAGAGCCGAAGTGGAATGCTCAACCGACTGAGCCACCCAGGCGCCCCACCAGCTCTTTTATTTTTTTTTTAAACCGTGTGAGTAATCTATCAGTACTTTATTCAAATGAACTTTGTATAAAACTTAGCCCCTTGCTCTCTGACATCTGTCTGCTCATGCAGGGGCAGGAAGGGAAGCTGCTGCCTTTATGCTGAAGCCCCTATTCCTCAAGCTGTCTTCACCCCTTTTAACCTTTGGTTACTCTGTCCTGAGAGATGGGAATTGAATTCAGCACCCATCTCCCTTTTTCAATGATGCCCATATTCCCAGGCTTTTAAGACTAAAATTTAAATGATGAGAAAACCTGATTTTAAAACCATGGCCGGACCCGGAAACAACAACCTTGAAACTAAAAAAAAAAAAAAAAGAAAAAGAAAAAGAAAAAAACAAAGAGGCCAGCATTAGGAGTCCAGGGCTTGGCACAAGGAATTGCTAATAAATAAATCATAGTTTGAACAGTGTCTCAAAAACAGGTTGAGGTTTCATACCTTCCTTTTTTTTTTTTTCCAGACAAAAAGAACCACCAAAAAGAAACATGCTCTCGTCCCACCAGATTATCTGCAAACTAATAAATTAACACCACTGTCAAAGGGAGCACATCACTCCGGCATCCCTGTTTCCGTTAAAGGCTTTCTCTCATTCACCCCAGCTGAAACCTAGGATTCCTTCCTCTCTTCCTTTTGAAGTAGACAACTTTCGCTGAGACCTGGTTCCTTCTTTTTACTCCGCTGTGCACACGGGTCACTCTGGAGTCTGGGTACAGAGGCCGCAGCATGCATAGGGTGACAACAATGACAACGGCAATGAGGAAAAGAAACGGGAAGGCATTTGCACGCGCCAAGCATCGTTCCGAGGGCTTGACATGTATTAACTCATGTAAAAGGCACTTGACCCGCCCACCCCATGATGTAAGTACTTGTTAAGGGTATTATGTCCACTTTACAGATGAGGTGCACTGTTTACTGCTAGTGAGGGCAGAGTGGAAAGGTGAGGCCAGGCCAAGTCAGGGTCCCTTGGCCACCAGGCCCTACAGTCTCTTAGTAATGACACCACCCGGGCAAATAGCGAAGGTGAAAACCCAGGAATGCATGGTAAGCTCGCAGCTGGGTGGGGGAGTGGTCCGATTATCCTCTGGCCTGTGACCGCGGTAGATGTTGCTTCACAAGGAGTGTGACAGCCAGCGCAGGAAGAAGGGGGCAGGGAGGGGGTATCGGAAGGAAAAGGAAGGGCAGGTGTTGCTGCGTAGAAGGCTGGGGCCCGAAGAGCTAAGTGCTAGGCCTTTGCCAGGGCTGAGTGATGGACTCAGAGCAGTCTGATTGGTGCCTCAAACGTGAGCCAGCGGCAGTCTTGGCAGGAGTACGATGGAGGGCACTTAAAATGGAAACTGCACAGGGTAACCCTAGCTCCGAGGCTGATACCCACAACCGTAAACAGCCTGTACCTGAAACTCCCTCGTCAGGTAACATGGAACCTCCTGTGGGTGGACCATACTGGCCCACCTCTTTCTTTCTAAGAGTCAGCCCCCTACTCTCCTTTTCCATGCCCCTGCTGGCTACAGGGCGAAAGGCAGGGGTTTTCAGCTTCTGGCCTCCCTCTGCTGACTCTGAAACGGATAAAGATTTTGAACACTGCTCAAATATGAAAGGGCACGAATAACAACCAAGGGGGGGAGGGGAAATTCTGAAATTTCTGGAAAGCTCAAGATGTTCTCAAAGCTTTGTACCTGTCATAGATGATAATGTAAATGGATCTAGACCAACACCGAGAGGGTCTTACGTCAGGATCTGGTGATATTCTCATCCATTCCAGAAGCTGCTTCCCCACCTCTCTGGTTGGCCCCTAGGACACCAGACCGGAGCTGCTCTGGGTATGTGCTTCTATAGCTCTGTCATCACCCTAGGACCGCACTCTACTTCTGGGCCCTGTCGATGAAGAGGGGCAACCAAGGAATCCTTCTTTGTCCAATAGGTGATTCTCTACACCCTGCCTGCTAGCTCTGTGGTCCATGCTGCTCACATCCTTTGTTTCCCTTGGGCCACTTCTTTTAATGCTGTTGGGCCGCTAAGAGCATCGTCACCGGCATGTTGGCAAGAAGGTAGTATGGCATAGTGGAAAAGGCTGGGCTCGATGGCAGGTTCTACAAGCTACTGTTCTCTTCTGGCCAAGTTAACACTTCAGGAAGCATCTGAGTTCAGTTTGCCAGTGGCTAAGTGATCTTGGTAGAGTGAGTCATCCAAGGAGGAAGCCATCAGACTTGCATCAGCGGGAGCCAGCCTTTCCTTACAGTTAAAAATAAGGATTCCAGAGGATTCCCTCCATTCAACTCAACACATCCCAACAGATTTATCATCTCTCCTACTTCCCCCACCAAAAAGTGAGCACTAAACTCGGGACTCATGCTGCCGCTCTTCTGTTATCATTGCCTTTCTGCACTGGTTCCTTTCTAAACCATGGGCATGTATTAATTTGATGTGCCCACTGGGCTCCTCACCAAGTTCTGATTTCTGTTCATCTGCAGAACAGAGATAACATATCCTGAGGGCAACAAGAGACCAGGTGCTTCTCAGCCCTAGTGGCCACGCTTGTCTACCCCCCGAGGGACTCTCTGACCCTTTATCACTTCATGGCCCTAGAGCGACTCTTTTCCAATACGAGTAAATTTGAACACCCAGAAACAACCATGTCTCATGTTCCTCCTAAGAAGAAAGGCTGACATCCCCCCCCGCCACCCTTGCCGCCTCATCTTGAACTTAAGTTTAGTTCTGAACCGTCTAGCTTGGATGTGTGTGACACCTTCACGGAATCAGGTGAGTCGGCCAGGAGGTACTGCGTGCAAAGCAGCCAACAGGAACACATCCTGGGAAGAATAAAGCACTCCGAATGACAACCCCCAGGGGGCCTGTGGAAACCACGGAGTGCCAGAATAACATCCCCTCCCATTTGGGCAACCATGCCAGGCTCTCCCCACTACTGCATGGCTGAATCAATCCCTACAAAACACTCTGGGTATTCCCTGTCCCATCCCACCACCCCCTACCCTACAACCAGAAAATCTTTCCCAGACGCCATTTTCACCAGTCCCTCCTCTGGGTGAGAATGTTCAGTGGCTCCGCTGGTTTCAATACACCTTCTCCATGAAGTACTTTCTGAAAACCCCAGTGGGTCTTTCTCTCACCTGCCTGCTCTGTGCCTAATGTAGTCCTATAATTACGAATATTTACAGTGTACTGGTCTGTCTATACCTATTCTGACATGTGTGCCTTCCCAGCAACCCTGAGGGGTAAGTGTGAATGCCTTCATTTTTCACCACTTCAACCCAGTGGCTGCTGCATGCCAGGAATTCAATTTGTATTTGTTTGACTTTTGGTCTAAAATTTTCGACAAACACAGCCTCAGGGGGCGCCTGGGTGGCTCAGTTGGTTGAGCGTCTGATTCTTGGTTTTGGCTCAGATTATGATCTCACGGTCATGGGGATGAAGCCCCGTGTCGGACTCTGCACTGAGTGTGGAGCCTGCTTGGGATTCTCTCTTTCTCCCTTTCCCTCTCCCCCACTTGTGCTCTCCCTCTCTCTCTAAAAAAAGAAAAGAAAAAACAGACAGTTTCAGGTTGCTGCTCTTTAGGGGGACAATATCCAACATGAATAAGTGATAAACAATATCTAAAATAAATGACAATCAGAAAGTGGCATAAAATATTATGCTAACAGGTCAAAACAAAGGAAAAAAGGAAATAAGCAGGATGGCAGAATTAAGACTCTATATATTTCGTATATATTAAACAATTTTTTTAACGTTTTATTTTTTAAGAGACAGAGAGGGACAGAGCATGAGCAGGGGAGGGGCAGAGAGAGAGGAAGACCCAGAATCTGAAGCAGGTCCAGGCTCTGAGCTGTCAGCACAGAGCCCTATCTGGGGCTTGAACCCACAAACCATGAGATCATGACCTGAGCCAAAGGTGGATGCTCAACTGACTGAGCTACCCAGGTGCCCCTATATTTTTTAAACCTCTTTTGTAAAGTTATATTTCTTTCATCAGGAAAACATTTGACACATTTATATGTATACGGACAAAGAGCCAAATAGAAGTAAATATAGGAAGTTGTCTCCGTGCCATAATCCACAAGAAAAATATGAACTCTTGTTCTCACTCTTCTAGCTTTGTCAACATGAGGCTTAGTACTCTCACTCATTCAACAACACACAGTCCCTGAGCATCTCTTATGGGCAGGAACAGAGCAGCAGCAGTGGGAAAGCCAGATACTTCCACATATTACTGGCTGGATAAGACTCAGAAAGGTGCCAGCAGAGCAGAAACACCTGGAATCTACTCGAGCCACCTTGCTGGCATTTATGCAACATAGACAGGTCACTTCAGAATGTGCTGAGTGTGTAGCTCCAGGCATATGCTTCCAGCTGGCTGCTGAACATCTCCACGCAAGGGCTCCATTGACATCTTAAATCAACACATCCCCCCAAAACTCATTCTGTCCCATCCACCCCCCAAAGACGTGTGTGCGTGTGTGTAGACACACACACACACACACACACACACACACACACACACACACACACACACACACCTGCCCTCCTTACACCTCTTGTGATACGGATCTCAGCACTCTCCTTGGAGTCCCATAGGCTCAAAGCCAAGACTCCCTATTTCACACTCTTGACATTCTATAGCTGGTCAGTTTCACTGACTGTCAACTTCTCTTGCAAAACATATCTAATTCCTACCACCCTTTCTAGTTCCACCACCACATTTTGAGCTTACTCTTCACTTCTCACCCACACCACTTAAACCACGGCGATGGGAGGACGTCATTCTTAGCGATGGGAGGACGTCAACCTTCAGGTGTGTAGGAGGAGGTGGGAAGTCTGAGAGTCATGAATTTATTTATTGTTTATTTCAGTGATATGCATTTTTAAAGTTTATTTATTTATTTTGAAAGAGACAGAGACAGAGACAGAGAATGAACAGGGGAGGGTAAAGAAAAAGAGAGAGAGAGAGAGATAGAATCCCAAGCAGGCCCCAAGCTTGACACGGGGCTCTAACTCACAAACTGTTGAGATCATGACCTGAGCTGAAACCAAGAGTTGGACGCTTAACCAACTGAGCCACCCGGGTGCCCCGAGAGTCATGAATTTAAATGGTCTCCTAATGGGCCTCTTGCTTTCAGAATCTTCATTCTTTAGTTAAACTTTCACATTGATTGTCCAATTTTCTTTCGATCTAGATGAGACACCCACAGGATGAGGATAAAACTCATTAGGCCTGGTGTTCAAGGCTGTCCAGAATCTGACCACATTCCATGTTTTCACCTCCCCCACCCCCAACACTTTATATGCTGCCCACTGCCCGTGCCTGCCTTGTTCCCCATTCCCTATATGGGTCTTGCACTTGGTATCTCATTGTTAATACTCATGCATTCTCTTTGCAGGACATACTCTTCTCCTCCTATTCTGCCAACTAAAATCAGACTATCTTCCAAGGGCTAGCTATGAAGCCTCTCACAGAGAAGCCTAAGTTACTCCAAGAGTCAGAGTTGACTGTATTTCAACTCTCATCCACTTACCATATAATAGCCACGCATTTTAGAAGTTTAACCTAGATAAGCAGATATCAACTGGGGGTTCCTGAGCCCTGGAGATCTACAGGAGACTGGCTCATAGCCCTTCTTGATGCCCTCGGGAAGCCCAAAGCCTCCCAAAGATTTCTGCAGTTTCAGGGGAATTTATGTCTTGTGGGCACATTTGCTTCCAGGTTCCTTCTTTCACACATCATGTCTCTGCTCTACTCCTTATGGTCTCAGAAACACAGGTCAAAGTCTTCTATGAGCCTTCCCCTTCTTCTTCCACCCCACCCCCCTGCACCCCCTCAGGGAAACCCCTAAACACGCACATCATTCAAGAACCTAGCAGACTTATTTGAAATGTGGGTGGAGAACAGGAGGGTTTTTCAATCCAAGAATCAACAACCCCACATTGAGCCCTGGGCATCCCTGGCCCTCAAATGGCCTTTGCTCATCACAACACAGAAGGGTTTCATCTGGCCCAGCATCTCCGTAGCCACCTACCTCAAGTCAGTGTTCTGGCCCCTTCCCCCCATCCCCCTTCTTAACTATCTTTTCCTTCTGCCCAACTACTTATGAATGAAGCACATTCTTCCTCTGGCTTTGTGTGGTGCGGTATAGCCATTCTTATTTATTTATTTTTTGCCTCATTCCTGCTTTCAAGTTCCACCCACCCCCACAACCCGTCCAGGGTTTATCAAGATGTGTTCCCAACACAGGTCCTTCCTTAAGAAGAATTCTGACTCCAGTTGCTGAGATCACATATTTCACATCTTGACATACCTCTGTCTTCCCCAAGTTCCCCAAGTTCCTTGAGGCAGAAGTTATGTCTTCATCAACGCTTCCAGTGCTCAGCACAATGTCTTCCATACAATAAACACTCCGAATATTCACTAAAATAAAATTAGGTTCTTTAACATGAAAATACAGCGTCCACTTTTTTTTGCAAAAAGTATTTTTGTCATGAGAATCACAGAAGGGGCCCACCTGAGCCTCACACAACGTACTCTTATTAATGACGCTCCCTGCGTATTTTTAATAAAATGGGGCCACCTCAAATGCTCCCTTAAAAATACAGTAGCATCTGTTGAACAGAATGCCAGCAATTCCAGAGGACGGCAGAAATAAATTGAAGGTCATGACAGCTGCACTGAATCAAAACGAGATGGAGGTTTGCGTTGTGCTTAATAACTGTCAAAAGTCTTCATGCAATTATGACAGGGGGAAGAATTTTGCATAAACTGAACAGACTTATCAGCTGAGGGAGTGAATTGTAGCCGAATAAAGGGGGGGGCTATTTTTAGTTCACTCCTCTCAACTGTATTTTCGTCTTACACCTCCTAAAATTAGGCCTACTGATGAGGCTCTATGTAACCAGAGTGAGGTAGGCTGTTGCAACAATTCCTTCTGCAAATTTAGATACATCCCAGCCACCGTCCTTCCTTTGCACTGATGGAGCTCTGCCCCCCTTGGCAACTCGGTGAAGTCACCTTTGCACCCTAAGGAAGGGGCTGCACTCCAGCTCCAGGAAAACCCATTTAAAGACCACCAACCTACTGGCTCCCAGGCCAAAGACTGTTCAGATGGCAAAGCATCTGGAAGTCACAAGCTTCGTCAAGGAATAGAATGTCAATACAGTCAACAAACGTCAACCGCCTTCGATGTGCCAGCTACCACTTGATCTCCGGTACATTTAATCCCATTTTAGGAACCAATAATTCTTCTACAGGCAGAAAGTATGTAAGACACTGTAAAACATTAATACACAAACATTTTTTTAAACAAGCACTTAAAAACTACTAATCTTTGGTTATTCTCTTCGTTTTGGGTAACCATGCCCTCAAAGAGATAGTTTCAAAGATGCTGAATCTTTAACAAAACACGGAATAGAAGTCTTGATGAAAAATCTGATGTTGATAGTGGGGGGGGTGGAGGGGGGCTGTACATGTGCAGGGGCAGGAGGTATAAGGAAATTCTCCATTCTTTCCACTCAATTTTGTTACGAACCTAAAATTGCTTTGAATAATACGGTCAGTTAAAAATAAACCACATACACGCACAAAAACATTTCAGATTCTCGTATTTAAATGGAAACACTTTAAAGAAAATCATAATATCAAAGCACTCTAGTCATCAAAGTCATGGGGTAGGGGTGAGGTCAAGGAAGGGTTGGAAGCCCCAGATACCATCGGTGGCCAACAGCTGGTCCGCAAGAGTTGGAAATCTAGAAAGTGTGTTTTATGATACCATTGGAGGACGCCCGCACAGAGTTTTTTGAATTTTTTTTGTTACCAAACAAGTGATTTAGACAACTGATAAGCCAGAAAAGGAAAACAAACAAACAGACCACAGAAGCCAACCACTGTGAAAGGGGCTGAGGAAAAGTTTGTGGAATTTTAAACAACGGCTGTGTCAACTTTTTGTGGAATGAAGTGGAGCATGATGAAACAAAAATCAAGAAAAAGAAATCCACTTATTTATGTTTTGCTCAAATTGGAAAAAATGGTGCCATGATTGCTTCTGAAAGAGAAACAGTTTGGTTTCCCTTCTGAAATGCTGGGTTATGAGGGAGCAAAGTTGAATTGCGCTAGGTCGCAGAGCCAGGACAAGGGTGAGATAAGGGAGGTGCTGAGGGTGCAAACTGAGAGAAGGTGGAAGTGGCCAGGGTGAGCGCCCTCATCACCCCTGCTCTGTCTTCCACGCTGGCGAGCCCGGCAGCCATTTTAACCTAATCCCTTAATGATGAAGGTCTGCGGCCACTCAGTTCTGGCTCTCCGTACACTCTTTATTCTTTGCTGCAATGAATACATATTACTTTGGATTCTGATCTTTCCATGTGTCTTATCCAAGGGGGAAGACCGAAGGACTTCACTGATTTAGCGATCCCACAGCCTAGCATAATGATTTGTAAGAAAACAGACATTAGAGGGATTTATGCCTATTGACTGATAGGTTTTAAGATTTACTAATGAAAGGTAACAAAAGTAAAAAAAAAAAAAAAATCCCTCACACTTCTTATGCCGCCCATGAGGTTCTTACATGACTGTATCCTATGCCATCACCCTTCCGTATGAGGGTATGATCCCATTTTCGTGTTTAGGTCCAGTGATCCAGCAAGGCAAAACAAATATAAATAAATCAGAAGAAAAAAAAAACCAAATTAGAATACCAAGGCTGATAATGACCTTATTTTACCAATATTTAAAGAGAGAGCTATCAAAGATTCTACTTCTCAATATTTAAAAAAACTTTTTTTTAATGTTTATTTATCTTTGAGACAGAGAGAGACAGAGCACAAACGGGGTTGGGTCAGGGACAGAGGGAGACACAGAATCTGAAGCAGGTTCCAGGCTCTGAGCTGTCAGCACAGAGCCCGACGCGGGGCTCGAACCCACGGACTGCTAGATCATGACCTGAGCCGAAGTCGTACGCCCAACTGACTGAGCCACCCAGGCGCCCCATCTACTTCTCAATATTTTAAAGTTGGAAGGAAACAAAGTTATTTATTAAGTGTGACCAAGATTTAGGGAAAGGAAAACTATAGTTTTTAAGGATAGATAAGGGAGATATATAACAGGGGAAAGGATGTGGAAGAATGAAGAAAGGTGGAAGGAGAAATATGGATATAACCACTGCTGTGCATATGAATGAAGGTGGGGGGTATGCCTGTAGGGTTTTCAGGGGAAAAACACAGAAAAGGAAAGCCTGTGAGGGAGATATCTCTCTCCAGCTACATCTCTATGTACATACATACCTATATATAAGAGAAACACACAAAAGAACACATATTCCGAGACAAAGACAGAGTTGCCAGATAAAAACGGGGTACTCAGTTAAGCCTGAACTTCAGATAAACAAGAAAAATGTCAAGTTTAAGTATGTCCGTATCTGTTCCCTACTTACACTGAAACAATGATTTGTTTTAGTTGTAGTACAGCTGTTTAACTGAAATTCACGTTTAACTAAGCGTCTTGTATTTTTATCTGCTAACTCTGGCAACAGAGAGAAAGTAATAGAGGGAAGGTGGCCTGAAAAAAAGTGAAGGAGACCAAGAAAAGAGAGAGTGAGATGATTGGAAAAAAAAGAAAAAAAGAGGACTGACGTTCACTTTTTGTGGTTTCTCTGGTGCCATTAAAGACCCGAACCCATTCTGTACTTTCGCCAGGCTAGGTCTACACCAGGACCTGCGAAGGCTCACCCTGGGTCCACCCATGCACTCCAGCCATAACTGAACCCCACCGCTGCAGCAGGAAATCAGCTAGTAACAGCAAGGTCCTGGGAAGGGAGCCAGCAAAGGCTATGCAGTGAGCAAGCAGAGTGCTTTTCTTCGTGATGGCTGGAAGACCGTCCCATAATGGATGCTAAAATGATTTAAGGTTGCACGGAATCGACACAACTCTTGATCCGAGCTTCCAGAAATAGAAGTTATCTGTCCATTGATTCTGAAATGCATGACTCCTGCAGCAACCTCAACAGTTTATGTCATTCGTAGCAAAGGCTTTGGAGGCCTTTAAACGAGGTCTTAGGGGCAGAAGGCCCCTTCGAATCAGAGATTCTGCGTGTTTCTAAACAGTAGACAAAAGAAGACAAAACAGAGAAAGCAAGAACAGAGCGATCGATAAAAGCACAAGAAGTTGGGGGGAAGGACGTGCATACGCAGCAGGGGAGTGAAGAAACAAGCTGCAGATTCTGTCTGGGGGTGGCTGGCTCTGGGACCAGATTTGCCCCAAGTGACCTGTCCTCAAGGTGCGGTGGGGTAGCTGAGGGGGGCGTCACCGAGATGGTGGAGGTGCTGGGGCTTCTGCACTGGCCGACGAATGAAGGCATCGTGTATGCGTTTGCCAGGGCGGCCGTAACCAAGTCCCGCAGCCTGGGAATTTATTAAACAACAGGAACTTACTTCCCCACAGTACTGAGCCTAGAAGTCTGAGATCCAGGTGTCTGCAGGGTTGGTTTCCTGTGAGGCCTCTCTCCTTGGCTTGCAGGCGGCCGTCTCCTGCCTGTCTGTATCCCTATCTCCTCTCTTACAAAGACACTGGGTCTATTGGATTAGGGCCCAGCATAATGACCTCATTTAACCTTACTTTTCTCTGCATTCACCCTAGCAGTCAAATTCTAAGGTCCTGGCGGTTAGGACTTCAACAAACGAACTGGAAGGGGACAGCCCATACCGTGCTGAATCTGTGACTCGGTGTCTAGGTCGTGTAGCTATAACCCACCTCCCACCACTGGGCACCTCCAACCTTTACCAGCAAGAACTTGGTAATTGTGAACAAACACCGTGGCTTAGGTCAGTTCTGCCTTAGGGCCCTCTGCGTGCCGCGGTGGGTCTGAGGTCCTCATATGTAAAACAGGACACCCAATTTGACCCTGACCCATTTGAACAGTGTGTCAAGGTCAAGCGGATGTTAAAATTAGTCCACCTGTTGCCACACAGTGTTATCTGTAATGAAACAACAATACCCATAATTGCTGGTGGATGTTAATACTGCACACCAGAACGCCCCACTCCGTATCTTCGCTTCCAATTTAATCTCACGGAGGATTAAAGAACAGAGCCACAGCTGAAAATTCTTTTGAGGGCCTCAGAATAGTGTTCTATAAATATAGAGAAAATTCTGGGAGGAGTACATCTCTGGTTCAACCTTTCAAATTCTTTTTATGCTGATGTCACCACCAGCAGGTGGCTTGCCTGTGTAACATGAGCTTTGTGTCACCAGCGAACTCCTGGGAGGGTGCGCTCTCATTCACAGAACACCAATTTCCGGAGAAGCTCCCAAGGCCAGGACCCACCCTTGGCGCTGCTCATGCTGTGAAGGGTAAGGCCGCATGACCTCCCTCCTTAGGGAGTTGATCAAAGTAGGGTAAAGACAGGCGATACACAAATTGTCTGAAGTGCAATGGCGTTTAAACTTGGCAAGACGCTACCAAGATGTGAATGCGGGATGAATTGTGAGCTTTCGTTTCATAATGAGTTCGCATGAATTCTAAAGCCAGTGAAAGGAAAAAGACCGTCTGTATGCACCATAACAACACCATCTAACACTTTTATGGCTGTTATTCCCTGCTAAGCACTTTACATGTATTAATTCATTCAGTCTTTGCATCAGCCATTATGAAGCAGGTAGTACTTAAATAGAGAACAAAACTAAGGCACAGAAAGTTTAAATAGTTTGCCCAAGGCCACTAAATTTCCAGGATAGAAACACAGGAAGGCTGGCTCGGAAATCTCCATCACTTTGCTGTGTTACCTCTAAAGAAGGAGCTACACTAGTCGGGCAAAGATCCCTGTGGAAATGCAAATGGGGGAAGCACATCAGAGAAAAAATTCTGCTAGTCCTGCTCTCCGGCCTCCTAACACTGGCTGTCTTGGGCTTGGAGGGCATGTCCCAGCCATCTCTGCCATAACTGCAGCCCTGGAGGCCAGCCGGTACAAGGGACAGCATGCAGGTGACGAAGTGCAAAGACTCCACCCTTTGTGCGACTCTGAGCAAGTACTTAATCTCTCTGGACCGCCGTTCGTCCGCCATGAATTGGCGATGATTCCAGTAGATGCTGCTGGGTCTCATCACCTGTCTGCTCTGCCTCGCCCGGAAGCTGACACCAGACAGCGCCCCGACATGCTAACTGCTTGTGGGTCTCTGTCAGAGGGATTCCCCTCAGGGGCGTGCACTCCACGGTGACAAGGGTGACGAGGGTCGGTGGATAAAGCCCTAGCCCCTCGCCCGTCAGTAGCACAATCCAGGCAGATTCTAGAGTCTCTCAGGGGTCCCCTGCAGGATGACACCCCACTTTCCCACACACCATTCACCTGCTTTCCTCTCTCCTCTGTTTTGCTTCCTCGTTCCCTTGCCAGGGCTTCTAGGCATCACCTCTCAAATACACTACCTAGAGACCCTTTCCTCCAAGTCTACTTTGAGGGGAACCCACATTAGATAAAGCTCTTTTCTTTCTCACAGAGGATAAGGAAAGATCCAATGAGGCTCTATGGGAAGTTGTGAAATTGTCAAGCTGTTTACAGTAATATATTAGAGGATTGCTATTTTCAATAATAATCCAAAGGTACTATTATAATTGCCATGGAAAAATGTCCATGGCAGATGATTTTGGATGCACACCCGTTTTTTCCCAAACTTGTCCTCAAAACCTGTAACTCAGCCATCACCGTGGGTCTGTGGCAAAAGCTCCAAGTTCGGGGCAGGAGGCAACAATATCTGGTAGCAAACAGACACAGAGGTTTGGCAAAATACACTGATTCCTCCAATGAAGAGGGCAAGGGGGTCTGCCACCAGGGAGGGGACGACATACAAGAAGTTACAGCAGGTCAGAGGGGTCCTGCAGGTTAGTAGTGCTCTGGATGTCAACGCAGAAGAATTAAGGAACTGGGTGCTTGGGTGATTCTTGCTGGTCTTGGTTCTCCTGGGGTCAAGGCCTTAAAGTAACATTCCAGGGGTGCCTGGGTGGCTCAGTCGGTTAAGCATCTGACTTCAGCTCAGGTCATGATTTCACAGTTTGTGAGTTTGAGCCCTGCGTCGGGCTCTGTGCTGACCACTCAGAGCCTGGAGCCTGCTTCGGATTCTGTGTCTTCCTCTCTCTGCCCCTCCCCTACCCCACGTTCTCTCTCTCTCTCTCTCTCTCTGTCTGTCTCTCTCTCTCTCAAAAATAAACATTAAAAAAAAAATTTAGAGTAACATTCCAGAATAGTGTATCCTAATACAGCTGTTCATTTCACCTAAAAGCTAAACCAAGGGAGAGTGTGCTTTTTGTGTGAGTTTAGAGTTTTCAAATAAAATCTCATTGGTTCCTCAAATCCTCCCTAGGATACTTTTCTCTCCTTGCTCACCCTCTTCCCATTTTGCACTTGAGAATCCAGTCTTTGAAGACAATGTTTAAACATCTATCTATCTATCTATCTATCTATCTATCTATCTATCGTACAAGCTGGGGAGGAGTAGAGTGAGAGACAAAAACCCAAGCAGACCCTGCACTGTCAGCACAGAGCCCTATGTGGGACTCGAACTCACTAACCACAAGATCATGACCTGAGCGGAAATCAAGAGTCGGCTGCTTACCCGACTGAGCCACCCAGGCGCCCCTACAAATGTTTCAAAATTTAGAATAGCTTTACTCTTTAGGCATTACCTAGCAACAATTAAAACAAAATGAAGCAAGTCCTTGACAAAGCCAAATGACATAAAATCAACAGCGACCCCCTGCCTCTCCCCTAGAGGACGGTCCCCATTGTGCGGCCTGAGAGGGTGAAGGGCAGGGACTCCCCAGGTCACACAGAGGACACGGGTGAAGCAGATGAGCGGGAAGCTGGGCTCCTGAAACTCCTGCTCGGGGCCAGCCCAACCGGCACGGACACGTGGCTGGTCTCACCAACCCACTTCTCTGTGCCAAAGCGCAGCAGGAAGGAACACCATTGAATTTCAGAAAGTTCGCCAAGCCTTCCACGTCAGTCACTTGACCACTACTCTTATCCAAGCCAAACAGGCCAAGTCTGGCGCTGTTACTAATGGAATATTTATGCGCCTCGAACACAAAATCATATTGTTCACGTTCACGTAAAATCAATGGAGGGAGGAGGTGGTTTTGTATGGCCCTGGTGAGGAGAAGCAGTCATGGTTTTGCCCAGGTGAGGGTCAGGATTCCATGAAGTATTTGGTCAAAATAAGGAAGGGGAGGTTGAGCTAAAGTGACATCTCCAAAGAGGGAAAGAGGAACTGATGTGTGAGTTTGCATGCTGCTTAGAAATTACTGGAATGGAAACGGGAAAACCAGTGTGCCAAAGAGAAAATCTTGGACACAAGGAAATGACCCTCACATCTTGCTCTGTCGGGCCCCGGGGGGAAAGGAAGATTATCAATCTCTGTCTCCTGACCCCCACTCTCAGGATCCTCCTGAGGGCAGCCTTTCCTGGCACAGAGACAGAAGGCCCCTGGACCCAAAGCCCCTAAAGTGAGTGCAACTGACAACAGGGCCTGGCAATAGCCGAACCGATGCAGGAGGGTTTACTGTACTCACGGAGAGACGAGTGTGCAAGCCGGTGAGGCCGTGCTCTAAGCCAGGCTGTCGGGAGTGGTGGTAACCTGTGTGCAGCAGGCACAGTGCTCTCTGCCCCCTGGGAACAACCATTACCATTGGTGGTGAGTCTCTGCTTGTACCCATACTGACCCTAGCTTTCTGCAGTTGCTCGAAACGGGGGAAGGAAGGGTGCATGCTCCCCTCGGTGGGTGCAAATCTCCATGGTGGCCTTTGAGGAAGTGAGCAAGGACACGTCACATTTCCAGTGAGGCTTTTTCCCTTAGCTTTCCCTTAGGTTTTAAAAATCCTTCCTTTGGATACGATAAGGGCTTTTGGTGCATATTTTTAAGCAATAGTTATGGATTAATGGCCAAAAAAAAAAAAAAAAGTAACTCACCTACCAGTCCTGGTCTGTGTTTGCACAAAGGCCCCCTGAGCCAAAGGAATGGGTTTTACTGGGCCATTTTTGTCCTGTGTGACAAAGCCTCGAGGGGCAGCTGGGCTCTCTATTCCTGTCGCAGATCTGACCCCCAGCATGATTGTACTTTTTCTTCCTCCAGTGGAACCAATGGTAGTTTCTAAAAAATTTGAGTCTGCATGGCCAAAAGGGCAGATGTCTATATTTCACAGTTGTGGGTTTTACTTTTTTATTTTTATTTTTTAAAGTTTATTTATTTTCCTTGAGAGACAGAGAGGGAGAGAGCATGAGCACAGGTAGGGGAGGGGCAGAGAGAGAAGGAGAGAGAAGATCCACAGCAGGCTCTGTGCTGTCAGTGCAGCATGGGCTCCTGCCCAATAAACGGTTAGATCACGACCTGAGCCAAATCAAGAGTCAAAATCAAGAGCCGAAATCACAACCAGTGACTGGGGCACAACCAGGCGTCCCAGTTGTGAGATTTAAAGAAGTCCCTGGATGCCTGCGATCTGACTTCTTGAGATGCGCTGTTCACCTGCTCCCGAACCCACAAGGTTTTGTTTTGTTTTGTTTATGCTATAACATATTTTCTAAGCTACCTCGAGGGCCAAAGTTTTTGCCTCAGAGTTGGTTTTAAAGTACCTCTTCCCTCACCCGCCTCCGGAATCCTTCCGCAACACAATCACAAGAGGCATGCAGTCAGAGAGGAGACAATGTCGAAGGTGAAAATTCTTCCATATCTGGGTGGGGTGACCTTGGTGCTGAGAAGGGTTGCCGGCTGGGAAAGTTCTGCCTTAGTAATTCCCACAATGTCCTCCGTGCTCGGAGCAGAAAACACCAGCTAGTGCTAGGCGTCCTTGTCCCTGGGCACAGGACGGTAAAGGCAACAGTTTTACAAACCACTGTTTGTTATCTGGCGTCCGCACTAGGCCTCAAGGCTTATTTACATAAAAAGTAGCAAGGGATATCGTGATGGCCAGCCTCACAGCTTCTCCGACATTCCCCTTCAGAGTCACTGGAATCAGGGATCAGCCTTAGGAGGGAAAAAACAAGCCATTCTGTGACCCAATGAATAGAGACAGCAGATCTGCTGTAGGGAGGTGGCACTAAAACTGTGACATTAACCCCAGAAAAACAGGAGCCAGATTACATGGTGGGGAGGAGGCAACACAGAGAATTTTAAGCAGACGTTCTATGCTTCCATGGCATAGAATTTCTTTATATCAACCAGTATCCCATCAGTGTTCAAATTCCCCCTGGCCGGTAGAGTTTTAAATGAAAGTCTGGGCCAGGCAGAGAGAGACCACACCATAACGTCTGAATCACAGCCTCCCGGAGCTGTCACAAGGCCCAGAGAACATCTTTCTTTAGATAGGGGTCCAGAGCCAGCCAGCTGTGCTGGAATTCTTTTTTTTTTTTTATTTTTTTATTTAAAAAAAAAATTTTTTTTTTTAACGTTTATTTATTTTTGAGACAGAGAGAGACAGAGCATGAACGGGCGAGGGGCAGAGAGAGAGGGAGACACAGAACCGGAAGCAGGCTCCAGGCTCTGAGCCATCAGCCCAGAGCCTGACTCGGGGCTCGAACTCACGGACCGCGAGATCGTGACCTGAGCCGAAGTCAGACGCTTAACTGACTGAGCCACCCAGGCGCCCCAGCTGCGCTGGAATTCTTGCACGAGCATCACCGTGAAACCTTCCAGGGAAATGTGTGCCTTCCCCCAGGCAGCCTCTTGGTCTGCTACTGCCCAGCTGCTTGTAAACCGACAAACCAAACAGCAGCTGAGAAAACAAAGCCTCCTCTACACGTTGGAAATATCTGGACCCGGCTTCCATTCCACGGGATCGTCCTAAAGGACGAGCCACATCTCCACTTATTCCTCCTCCCCGGTTGCATGGCTGAGGGCTCTGTTGCCGATTTCAGGTATTTCCTGCTACACCCCTGGTCACAGGCCACTCAGCTCCGTGGGAGGCACGAGAGAGGAGAGGAGGCCAACCATTCACCTCCTTGGAATCGTGCTACACGAGCAGATACCGGCACACGGGAGTTGGAGCCCCTGAGAACCTGGACGTGGTGAACTCTGCCCTGTGTTTTTGGACTATTTTCCGACCACTGGCCTAACTCCCCACTTTAAAGAAAAACTCAGGCTTCCAACCTTGATCTTGACTTCTGGGGTGTGACCGCCTGCTCCACACTGGCCACAGGGACCCTTGCCCTCAACTTCCCAGTCCCAGATCTGGTTACGTGCCCAGCTGTTTCCTGGTCCCTGAAATAATAGCAGCTACCATTGACTAAGCAGGCACTGGATAAGCAACAGCTTCTATCAGTATTTTACTTGGATCCTCATAATAGCCCCATGATTTGTGCATTCTACACATATTTACCACTCTATGGGCAGTGTGCCTTACGAAGTCGTATTATTATTCCCATTTACAGAGAGAAAGGTGAGGCTCGGAGTTACTAAGGAATTTGCTCGACATCATATAGCTAGCAAGTGGCACAGCAGGGGTTCAGTTTCCAATCTGCACAATTCTAAAGCCCACATGTTTTCATTTTATTTATTGAATTAATTCATTTATTTTTAACACACCACACTGCATCACTGCATGATCCCTGCTGACCCTGATGGCTCGGCCCAGCGAGGGCTGAACGGACGATGGAGAGCACAAACATGTTTTTACACCTTTATGTTTTAAGTACTGTACACGGAGCAGGTGCAATCCTGCCTTCGCCAGCCTGAAAACGCATTCCAACTCCTGTATTGTGAACAGACCTTATTAAAATGGAAATCTACGGCTCCCATGTCCAAAACTGGTACATCGTGTTGCCTTCCTGGAGTTTTGAAATGTGTTTATGTAAAGGAAAGGAGCAAGGTCTATTCTCTTTGAAAAGAGTAACAAACTGGAACGGGTAGAGCTTTTATGGCTTTTAAAATAATAACTGGGTGTTAACTTTTGCTATCCCTAAATGTGTTACTTCTGCTAGAACTGCATTCGCCTTATAAAACATTCTTACTGAAATTTGAATGTGTTGAGGCTGTTCTGACACAACAGAGAACGTGTTCTGGCTTTCGAGACTTATGCAGGTATAAGACATAAAGTGCTGGCTGGTTAGCTCCCAGCGGGTTTGCCTTGCAAGTTGTATTTTCGCAAAACTCACTAGTTCGGGAAGTAAGGCTAGGTATTAAGTGCCTACTATGTGCCTAGGTCAGTACTAGGCACGGTCTCAGGGCCACTCACTAACTGCTCACCGGCCCCGTGATCCTTTCAGTTCTGAACTTGTCTGTTCTAGAGAGATCTCAAAACACTAGCAGGACACGTTCAGTGCCTGATGCTCAGAGAAGCAAGCTTAGGATGAAAGGTGACTAATTTAGAGGACACGGGGCTCTTTAAAGATGAGATCTCAGGGGCGCCTGGGTGGCTCAGTCGGTTAAGCGTCCGACTTCGGCTCAGGTCACAATCTCGCGGTCTGTGAGTTCGAGCCCCGCGTCGGGCTCTGTGCTGACTGCTCAGAGCCTGGAGCTTGTTTCAGATTCTGTGTCTCCCTCTCTCTCTGACCCTCCCCCGTTCATGCTCTGTCTCTCTCTGTCTCAAAAATAAATAAATGTTAAAAAAAAATTTAAAAAAGATGAGATCTCAAGGATCCCATATGCAGGAAGCACATAATGAGGCAGCAACTCAAGGCACAAAGTTTCTGCTCTGGGAACAACCAATTGCACACTCAGTCCTACCATGACGGAGCAGTGATCAATGACAAGACCGGACTTCTCCGGATTCAGGCTCTAGGCTCCTCAGAGGCAGAGAGTGGGTAAGTCTGTGCAGCGAAAGCTCCACAAATTGGCATAATGGCTTGGTCAAGGTTAAGGGCACAGTCTGCGGTCACAGAGCTCAGTCCCCACTGTGTGCCCAGTGTTGCGAGCAGCAGAGACCTCGAGCCATGAGACCATGAGTGAGCATCTACCTACACAGTTTCGTCTTGTTTTGTATAGTTGGGACCACACTACCTATAGGTAGCCTGCTTTTTTCACGCCATGCTACCTGTCTTTTCATTAAACGTTCCAGAAAATGTGACTTTTACCGGTCGTCAACACCCGAATGCAGAGATGTGCTGGCGGGTCCCAGCACCGTCTCCCCTCCTACAGTTTTCTCTAGTGTGTCTGGGCTGGATCTCTAACTGCCAGCGATAACCTGACACTGGTAGTGTTCTCCTTTTACGGCAAGAAAGGAAGGAGCAGTTTGGGGGAAGGGGGTCCACCCCCCACCCCCAAAGATCCCAGGCTCCAAACCACAGTGGCGCTCCTAAGTACGACAGGGTACATATGATGGGTCACTTGCAGCTTTTTAGGAATTGTTAGTTACGCTGTAGTTTAAAAAGCTTTCAAAGGCAAAGGGCCAGCAGATTGGGGTATAAAATGGATCTCTGGTTAGGGATGGCTACAGAGACGGCTGAGGCTTTCACGAGTGGCCCTTTGGCCTCACACTCCCATGGCACCTTCCTGCCTTAGCCCTCAGCTCAGGTGCTGCAGGAGAGTGACTTACGCTCCTGGGCTCCTATGAAATTTGATAAAAGCCTTTCACGAGAGCTTGCAGGCTCTCTGGCCAAGTCCCAGGCATTATTAGTGCATAATCCTGGCCTCCAGCACACCCCTGCAAGCCTTTTCCTTTTTGTTCCTGCCACCCCTCCCACCTCACAGCTGCAGAAACAAGAAACACATTTAAATACCGCCCAGAATGGCCCTTTGGAAGGATAACTGGCAGGTCCTGCCACACCTCTCTCGCTCACACACCAAGTAGATCTGTTGCAAAGACAGGCTCTCCGCTTTCACTGGAGCAGTGCTACTCCTTGTGGGTGCAAATGGGCACGAGAGGGAGAATCAAGTTTTTAAAATTACTTGAAGACAAAGGTGTAGTTTTGCAACGTGTGAAGCAGAGTCCACACGTCAATTTAATACTCTCCTAATAGCTTGGCCTAATGCAAACGCCTTCTCCTTGTCCCAGCGGTCACTGTGAATTCAGGGTTAAGTGTTCTCAATCCCTTATTAGCAACACTAATCAAAGTGTCAGAGCGTCATGAGAATCGGAGTGACAGTGTTTAAGAATTTTTTTTTAACCTCTCATTATTCCAAATACACCAGCAGACATGCAAATGACCTTTTCCAGAATATAGGGTAATATGCAATTCTACTAAGCCCCCCTTCCGCCTAGCACCCCTCAACTCTGCATTGTTTTTAGCCACAGCAAACACAAAACTCTGAAAAAGGCTTTCATGGGACTTCAGATACCACTCCATTTTCCACGTTTTCTTTCTTAGATTGACATGTTTTTCTATACCACGTGAGCTCCTGCATCCTAGAGATGGTGGGAAAAACCTCCCAATGTAAGCCACAGCTGATATTTCCTGACGCTGGAAAGTCCCCCTTGCCTGTGAATCATGCAATCCTTAGACTGCAAGGAGAAAAAAATAACGCAGGGTTTCCCGAATGCCAACAAAGACTCTGCAAATGGTAAGGAGGGACAGAAAAGCGCGGGGCCACAAGATGCTTCTCACTGTAATTTCCCTGAAGCATTTTAGTAAGTGCTATCTCCAGAACGGACAGGCAGAAATATATGGCACCATGATGTTTTCTTACTTAGAGTTTTGCTTTTCGTTGTAAATAAATGATTATCAAGCCAGTTTCCCCTTTGTTTTGAAATAATAAGATACAAGTTCTTGGGGAATTGTTTTTTCCTTAAGATGTTTAAGCTTGAGGGGCGCCTGGGTGGCTCAGTCGGTTAAGCATCCGACTTTGGCTCAGGTCATGATCTCGGGCTCCGTGAGTTCAAGCCCCGCATCGGGCTCCGTGCTGACAGCTCAGAGCCTGGAGCCTGCTTCAGATTCTGTGTCTCCCTCTCTCTCTGGCCCTCCCCCCGTTCATGCTCTGTCTCTCTCTGTCTCAAAAATAAATAAACGTTAAAAAAAATTAAAAAAAAAAAGATGTTTAAGCTTGAAGAGCAACATTAAAAAATAATGCTGCAAGAATTTACAAACCTGCTTCTTAAATAAACACATGCTGTGGCCATGACCCTACCATCAGGCTTTCCCTTGGCCAACCCAACTCTAAACAGTTTATCAGTTGGTCAGAGACATATATATTTCCTTCCTCTTGAGTAGACAGTGTAATGTGATTATGGCAAGAAAACAAAAAAACCATAGGCCCTCAAGGAGTTTATTCTCTCATATTGGACACTACAAAAGGGTCGTAGTAGATTTGAAAACAAAAGTTCAGTAAAAGTCTACTGCATTTTCAAAAATCAAATCCATCATATTTTCTTCAGATTTTTAAAGTTACATCCTGTAACCAAAGAAACAATAATAATTTCATTGTAAGTGGACCAATACACCAGGCAGGCAATTTTGATATTGTTACTGGATTTTAAAGGGATAAGACAAAAGACAGGATTATGGGGCAAGAAAAGAAGGGAAACAAGATGGTGAAGACTGTCTGGCTTTTAATTAAAGCTTGCTCCAAAACTTTAGCAAGTCCCATCTGCCCTCTTCCTGGTTCCACGCTCATGTTTTTGGAAAAAGAAAAGCTGCACGTCACCCAAGAAGAGGAGACAAGGATGGAGGGACAGGAAGGGAAGAGGTGAGAGGTGGGAGGAAGAAACCAAAAAGTTTTTGGCCCTGGTTTGATCCCCAGATCTTCCAGAGCTAAGCTGAAGCTTGACAGGACGCTTTCCATGACAGGGGATCCCACAAAACACACAAAATGCCCTCGGTCCTTGCAAAGGTTACATCTAGAACAACCTGCCACGTTTCTCCATGAGTATGTATGTTTAAAGTCCTGACCACCGGTTAGGAAGACATTTACCTCCCTTTCTCAACCCTTCCATGCAGATATTAATTCATGCATACATATATATTCACTCATTCATTCAATGAGCAGAGTGCCTGTTTATGAGCCAGGCACACAGAACTAAAGGACCACACAAAACATACAATGTGGCCCCCAGTCAAATAGAAACAAAATTAAAAACTGATAACTGCTATGAAGGAGGGGTTCAAAGTAGGTTACAAATGCCACCGTGGGTGTGAGGAAATGGTGCTCCATGGAAGTGACATCTGAGCTGAGATGCACAGAAAGATCTTTCCAGGCAAAAGGAAGAGCAACGCTGAGATCCTAAAGTAGGAGACATGGCAGGAGGGGCACAGCAGAGGTCTGAGAGATGGGATGGGCAACAGTTAAGAGAGGGACGGGAAGTCCTTGCAAAGTGGCACAGGGGAGGGACAAGATCCAGTGCAAGTGTATCAAGATCATTGGCTGCAGGTGACCAAAAGAAGGCTGAATGAAGCCAGCTGGCTTGTAGGACAGGTGTTGGCAAGCTTTTTCTGTAAAGGGCCAGAGAGTAAATATTTTAGGCATTGTGGGCCAAGAGGCAAAATCATCGGTGTTACGTAAGTAAAATACAACCAAAAAAAGAGAACAAAATTTCCACAACATTTTTACTGACGAAGTTCAAAATGTAATAATAATAGTAATAATAATAATAATAATAATAATAATGGAGTGTAATTTCAAAACTACAGTCTGATGAATGAGAAAATAAAATCATTCCGGGGGGAATAACAAGTTATTTCATTGGTGTTTTGCCACTGTAGCATGAAAGCAGCCACAGACAACATAAACAAAAGAGCATGCCTGCAGTCCAATAAACCTTTATGAGCTGAAATGTGAATTTCACATAATTTTCATGTGTCATGAAATATTTTTCTTTGGGTTTTTTGCAACCATCTGAAGAAGTGAAAGCCATTCTTACTTAGCTCACGGGCTGTACAAAAACCGGACCGTAGGTTCCGTTCTTGTTTGCCAACCTCTACTGGAGAAGATCCCACATCCGGATGTGTGTGTAATTGCTTGCTCAGAGTACATTTTTGGCAGGTGATTTTTACAGGGCGATGCTATGCATTTCTTGTCGCATGACTGCAAAAGGCTAGTGACATAAGATCATTCCATTGTAGGCGATGCTAAGTTTACCATTTTAAAAGTACATTTCCCCCTTTGTAATTAGAAGTAATCTGGGTGATCCTTGGGATCCTATGCACGTTGTATTCCCCCAAAACGTTTCACGAGGTGTTTTTAGCTTTCATGGATGATCCTTGCCTGAGTCAATCATTACACTGGAAGTTACAAAATAATTTTGATATGACTTTAAATGGCCGCCTAGTATTTTGTGGATTGCATAATCAGGTTTTAATGAACTTGCCTGGTATTAAAATTTTAGATTGTTTCTTTTCTTTCTTTTTTGGTTGCTATTACAAGTCATGTTTTCATTTATATCCTATAGCTAAATATTTCGTACATCTATGATTCGTTTCTGAAGGAGAATTACTTGAAGTGAAACTGTATCATAGAATATAGCCATTTTGTAAAGGGTTTTGATCTATATTAACAAATTGTGTTTTAAGGAATTATATCAATTTTTGTTCCCATTAAAAATTATAAGTGCTTGGTTCCTGATATTTGAGCCAACATTTAAAAAAAAAATTTTTTTTTTTAACGTTTATTTATTTTTGAGACAGAGAGAGACAAAGCATGAACGGGGGAGGGGCAGAGAGAGAGGGAGACACAGAATCGGAAACAAGCTCCAGGCTCTGAGCAGTCAGCACAGAGCCCGACGCGGGGCTCGAACTCACAGACCGCGAGATCGTGACCTGAGCCGAAGTCGGACGCTCAACCGACTGAGCCACCCAGGTGCCCCTGAGCCAACATTTAAAAAGTATCATCACTAGGGCACCTGGGTGGCTCAGTTGGTTAAGTGTCTGACTTTGGCTCAGGTCATGATCTCGTGGTTTGTGGGTTTGAGCCCCGTGTTGGGGCTTATTTTAAATTGTTTAAATAAGTTTCTTCTTATTTTAAATTGCGTTTATTCAATTGTAGTGAGGTTAGAATATTTGTATTTCTTCCACCTGGTCATATCTTGTGTCCATTTTTCTACTTATCCTTTCCATATTGATTTGTAAGAGATCTTTATATACTAAGGATGTTAATTCTTTCCCTTTAATATTCATTGGGTATATTTTTTCCAGATTGTAGAAAGATGTGATTATAAAAAATTATTAAAATTTACATGGTTATTTTCCTCCTCAAAAAAATTAGGAATGGAGGAGGGAATGCAAAAAATTAACCAAATGTAGCATTATTTTTATTATGAACTTAAGCATCTTTAAAGAAAAAGAACTGCCTAATGAAATTTAAAATTATCAGCATTCAAAATTCTCTTCTGATGCATTCAAAATTCTCTTTTGATCTTGGTTACTTATACATATTATTTAGCTGATTTCATTACACACAAAATGTGCATTGTTTCTAACCCATCATTCCATAACTACTTCCCATAATAAGCACAGTTATAAATGTAATTTTTAATTAACTCTATGACAAAATGCAATTTTTAATTAACAGCATGACTTAAATCTCATTTAGTTCTTATAAACCATTTAAGGTCTAATTTTTCACTAGAATACACAGCATTACTGTGCACATCCTTGTATAAATTCTTTATGGTTCCTTTAGGGTTAAACTCTTAAGTCATTCTCAAAAACAAAACTACTCGATAACCAGAGGAGAAAGTATGATACGTTTAGGTTTTTATGGTTTCCCACCAGAGAATGTTCCAGAAAGACTCATTCAACGTTTATTGAGTCCCAAGTATTGGAGTGTCACCAGCAGTGTTTAAAAGGGCTTATTTCCCCAATCTCCAATGATATGGGTCTTGATAAGTTTATTTATTCTGGCTAAGTTTACACTGTTGTGTATTGTGGTATCTGAACTTGTTAAAAGTGGCACTTCCTCAGTGCTGGCTAGTCCACACAAGAGCCACGTGACGGTCCCATGTATGTTTCCTTCACTTATAAACTTCATCTCCTTCATCCCTTGTGGGATCAAATTCAGCAGGGGAACTGCAACACTTACTTCTATTCTTCCTATACTGGTTGGAGAGCTTTTAGATATAATTCACGTTATGTGTTTTCTTTCCACTCCCTTCAAGGGCAAGAGCCACGTTTCAGGATGCGTCCCTGGCATGTTAGATATGGTCAGCACGGAAAGCAAACGTCCCGGGGGTGGCACCAGGCATGCCCTCACTCTCACCGGGGCGGGGGATGGCAGGCGAGGGTCTATTCCTGGCTTCTGCGGACTTGGTTCATATCATCCCTAGGCAGCCCTGTCTCTGCGTGCACATCACCATGGCATCGTATCTTTCATTTCCCACTGCAAACAGGAGGCGTGGTCAGTGCTAGACCTGGCTTTCTGCAGTGGCCCGTGGAGTGGAGGCTCAGTGGGGAGAAGTGCTCCAGGTTTTCCTCCCAAAAAAGGTTCACTGTCAGCATTAAGCACTGATATTCTTCTAAGATGAGAGGGGGCATGATCGCACCCCCAGGGAACATACGGCAAAGTCTGGAGACACGTTTGATTGGCACGACTGGGGGTGCTCCTGGCCTCTAGTGGGTAGAGGCCAGGGATATTCCTAAATATCCTACAAGGCACAGGACAGCCTTCCGCGACAAAAATTATCTGGCCCCAAATGTCAGTGGTGCCAAGGTTGAGAAGTCCTTTCTCTAAAACGAAGTAACTGTCCTCTATGCCTCTTTTTCTAAACCCAAACTATTACACCGAAAAAGAGTGTCCAGTAACATAAACGGGAATGGACTGAATTCAGTCTTGTGTAGATAGGGAAGTTTCCTTTAGAGATTTATGTTTCATTGTGGCATTTCGCACGACACTTCTCTTCTTTGCACCCAGAATTAGGCAACTGAAGCCCAAGCAATGTGATCACCACCCAAAGGGCACACTGGAAGCCGACTCAGCAGCACCCCACATCGGCTGGTGCACTTCGCCTCAGTTAGGGGGTCTTGGGAAGCTGTATTGCGCAGCAGGACTCAGAAGAGAAATTACACAGATGTTTGTATACAGCGCAGAGACAGAAGTGGGAGAGTTCCGGAGGAGTGGGGAGAGAAGTACCTGGCCGGGCTGGCTTGGAATCGGACCCCAGAGCCCCCAGAGGCAGCCCCGAAAATGCCACCTGCCACAGGGGAGGTGGTTCTGAACACTGAAAACCTTCTGCTCAAGTGCGTTCAAAGCAGCTTATACTCAACAGTGAACCAGACTGACAAACTGCAAAACAGCAGGTCTTACCGGGGGCGCTGGTGTCGGGGGAGGGGGAGGAGCCCCCAAAGGTGGGGGAGGTGGAGGCAGAGGAGGAGGTGGTGGTGGTGGTGGCACTGGCATATGTCACAGCGTCGGTGTCTCTTGCTTACGAATGGTCCCCAGGAGAATGGTTTCTGCCCTGAAAGGGAGAAAGAGATAGTTTCGAATCCGGATGTCTTTATCCATGTACAGGTTAGTATGTGACACGCAGACACTTGCATGTAATGGATGGCTTCTTTCTTTCACTTGTGCATTCATTCATTCTTTCACTCATTCATGCTTTCTATGAATATTAAATGCCCACCGTGAGGCGGGCATTGTGTCAAGTGCTAGACACAAAAGAAGTAGCTAGATTTTAGACAGAATTATGTGATAAAACTGGTAGAATTTAGCTATTTATGTCTCAATGTCAGTAGAATATATGTCAACGGCAATACCTCACTCCATCATGATTTTTCCAAACAACTGCGTTCGATCTCCTTAGCATCACACTTTTAATCATTTCTGATGCAATTTAAAAATATTCTGTACGTGCTCTAGTTTTCCTAAGCAGAACAAATGGAATGAAATGTCACCTTTCTGAATGTCACGGGCTCAACGTTGCTCATGATGCCAGCCTTGAACCAGGCTTACCACGTGCATTAATCATTCTCCTGCTTCCTTCTCTACTGTCAGCTCTTACTTTTCTTTCTGTTGTTGTGTTGTTGTTTCTATACAGTCTGGTATGTGCCACATAGAGGGCTTTGGAGCACAGATCTGCAAATACGGTTCTGTTTCAAACAGCTAACGTTATAGGATGTCTGATCTGCAAGTAAGTGTATTTCTCTGTGGAGCAGGGCCACTTGCGTGCGTGTGTGTGTCTGTGTGTGTCTCAGAATCCGCATCAAGACACGCCAAAAAAGCCTATACTAGATAAACTATACTTAAAGCCTATACTAGATAAAATTCCCACCATGTAGAAGAATGAGGGAAACCTATGTCAGAACCTAACAACAGTTTAAGTGGAAATAGAAATAAACATCTGACTTAGGCAGGGGTACTTCTGTGTTCCTTCTGTCTCTGAGGTTACTGGAAGGCCAGAACAAGGCCTGTGCCTGTTTCTTTAGCTCTAAACTCCTGCGGCATTTGTACTATTCAATGTTAATATTCTTATCTCTTAGAGGCGAGAAGCAATTCTGTAACCTGGTACTTTGTTCTTAATCTAGTCCACAGGATTTTGCTTACTTAATACGCATTCTCTTTACCTCTGTGGCTGCTATGCGACCAGCTAATCACATGAATTTCCACAACAAGCCTCTGAGGTGAGTAGTGTAGTCCCAGTTTTATCGGTAAGAAAAATGACATTGAAAGCTATCAAATAGCCTGCCCGAAGTCCCACATAGCTATCAACTGGCAGACCTGGGATTGGAACCCAGGCTTCCCAGGCTCTAAATCCGGCCTCTTCTCAGTGTGATTTTTTTTGTCTATTGTGGTAAAAGGCATACAGTGTAAAATTGGTCATTTTTGTAATTTTAAAGTATACAGTTCAGTGGCATCACGTGCATTCACAATGTTGTGAAATCAACACCACTATCATTCCCAGAATTTTTCATCGTCCCAAACAGTACACCCTAGGTAATAACTCCCCCCCCCCAGTCCCTGGTAGCTTCTATCCTACTGCATATTACTGTGCATTTGGTTATTCTAGGTACTTCAAATACAATATTTGTCCTTTTGTATCTGGCTTATTTCATTTAACGTCTTCAAGCTTCATTCGTGTTGAAGCACGTGTCAGAATGTCTTTCCTTAATTGTATGTGTATGCATTTTGTCTACTCATTCATCTGTTGATAGATACTGGGGTTGTTTACACCTTACGGGTGCTGTGAATCCTGCTGTGAACACTGGTGTGCAAATATCTCCTCGAGACTCTGCTTTCAATTCTTTTGGGCATATACTTAGGAGTGGAATTGCTGGATCATATGGTACTACCCTGTTTTCAGCAGGGTTAAGAATCCCCTAAAGGGCATCTGGGTGGCTCAGTCAGTTGGGCACCTGACTCTTGATTTTGGCTCAGATCACAATTTCACAGTTCACGGGTTTGGCTCTGAGTGGGGCTCTGTGCAGACAGTGTGGAGCCTGCCTGAGATTCTCTTTCTCTCCCTCTGTCTCTGTCCCTCCCCTGCTTGTGCTCTCTTTCTCTTTCTCTCGAAATAAATAAACTTAAAAAAAAAAAAGAATCCCTTAAAACTGTGCAAAATTTAACATGGTGTAGGCTATACATGTAAGTTCAATTTTCATGTGGCAAGAACCCTTGATAGTTTTTGTAAGAGTTCCAAAGAGATGCGTGAGCTGGTCACCGTAGGAGACCGCAATTGTCTTATAAAGTATTCCCCTGGAAGTTACTCACGCCTGGTAATTTATGTGTCACCGTTTCTTCCCTTGACAGTAAAACAAGAACAGAAAGACTGAAAAAAAAAAATACTCATCCAAGTCCAGAGAGTAAAACTATACTAAAATTGGGCAGAGACCCCAGGTGGTCATTGGTACTCCTTCCAGGTAGTGGCCATGTCATTTTATTACACAATAAAATGTCAATTGTCACTAGACAATAATGGAGAGTCAGATGAAGCTGGCATTTTACTGGCTGAATGCTAAAGCGAGTTGGATGTGAGCCCACAGTTTAGCTGGAGCAAATATGAATGATCAGTGATTTGTATTTTAACAATTTCTTTCATAAAAGGCCCTGGGTATACGTTTTTATTATGATCCTTAATTCAGTGGCAAAATAATTTCATTCCGAAATTGACAGTAGGGATTAAAGACTTGGCTGAACTATTCTAGAGCAAGAGAAAATCTAGAGGTCTCATTATGTGAGGCTTACATCTCTTAAGCAGAACAGATGAGAGGAGAAAGACCTGCTTCCTTTGGTGAAGAACTGAAAAGGGATTAGAAAAGCAACTTCAGAAACTTAAGTGTCGGGGCGCCTGGGTGGCTCAGTTGGCTAAGCGTCCAACTCTTGGTTTCGGCTCAGGTCATGATCTCACAGCATGTGGGTTCGAGCCCTGTGGTGTGCTCTGTGCTGACAGTGTGGCTTCTCTCTTTCTCTCTCTGCCCCTCCCCTGTTCACTCTCTATGTCTCTCTCCCTCTAAACAAACAAACATTTAAAAAAAGGAGCTTCAATGTCACTTACATAAAGGTTTTGTCATTTATCTAAGGAAAAATGACCATAGGAAATAATTAAGGAGAACTGTGGCAAAACTATTCATGTAACCGATCGGCACGAAGCTAGATTATATTTTCCAGCCTCCTCTGAAGTTAGATGTCACCATGTGACTGAGCTGTGGCCAAGAGAACGAAGGCAGATGTGATGGGCTCCACTTGTAGCTGGCTCATAAAGACCTTCTACCCACAGCTTTCCTCTCTTCCTCCAACCACTGGCTGCAAGCAAAGGTCCTATGTGTGGGCACAGCCACAAGATATAAGGAATCTGGGTTCCTGACTCCCCTCTTTAAGGCCATGTGCCAAACACTTGACTGGATTTTACATAAATGAAAAATGGACTTCTACTGTGTTAAGTCATGGAGGGTTTGGAGTTAATCTATTATAGCCATTAATTTTTAAGCTACCTAACATAGGAACCTAATAGAATATAGCCAATTCCCATTATTTGTGGTAGTTATATTCTTGAAGTTGCCATAAGCACTGAGTTAGCAAATACTGAACCTCTGCTCTTAGCAGAAACATAGGATTGGACCCCTCTGGACATCCAGTCACAAGATTTTTGTCAATTCATTAATATGTAATCTTGTTTTATGAGTGTTTCTGCTTAAAGACATCTAATTTAATATATATTGTTGGTACATTAACTTGAACTCATGCCAACAGCATTATAACTCGTGCCTGAATGAAGGTTATCTAACACACATTTTCCCCATAAGGTACATCACAGCCTTTTTGTGCTCAAGGACACTAGACAGCACTTCAGCATTATATGCCAGAGGGGACATTTAAAACAGCAGACCAGGGGCACCCGGACACTCAGTTGGTTAAGCGTCCAACTTCAGCTCAGGTCATGATCTCACAGCTTGTGAGTTCGAGCCCCACATCAGGCTCTGTGCTGACAACTCGGAGCCTGGAGCCTGCTTTGGATTCCGTGTCTCCCTCTCTCTCTCTGCCCCTTCCCCATCTCTCTCTCTCTCTCTCTCAAAAATAAACATTAAAAAATTTTTAAAAAAAGACAGACTCACCAGCAATAAGCACAAAAATTTGAAAAACATGGGACTACAGAGAATGTGGAAAGAACGCCTGTTTACAGTAGGACAGCTGGAACAAGAATACAGAGGGCTGCCTCGTTCAACCTCAGCTGGGAACAGACATCCGTGCACGGGGCGACTCAAGATTTTCCCCTACTCTGTGCGTGTCCTTGAACAACCATGGAAGTGCCTGTGAATACTGACTTTGGGGTTGGTTAGCAAACTATGGAATCTGTGAGTAATAAGGATTGGCTGTAACTTTTTGAGCCCCCTGTATGTGCTCAGCACCGTAGTAGGTACTTATAATACACCGTTCTGTTTAATGCCCTCAACGACTCTGTGGGGGACGCTGGCATTTCCTACGGTGGAGAACTGGATTTTGACTCAGACACATTACTTCGTTTCTGGTGAATTTCAGAGATGAGTTAACGCTCTAGCCTCTGGGATCCAAGACCTCATTTCTTTGTTTCAGTAACTTGGCATAATTCAGGTCATAGGACTTCTCTGTTTCCAGTTAGCAAAGGTTTTTAAATATTTCTGAGACCCTCAAGTGGAAAGGACCAGATACAGGGAAGTATAATTCTCCCACTTGCTCTCCCTGAACCTGAACACCGCTTGCCGTCCATTAGCTTTATCCTGAGAGATCTGAGCGTAAGTAGGTGCCACGGGGCTTCCGGCTCGCTGAAATCGCCGGCGTGATTTTTTTCAAACTTGAGGATTAAAGGGTATTTTTACATGCGGTACTTGATGGCTGTGAAGGCTTTTTCCTGACAGATAAAATAATTAAGTAATTATCTAGAAAAGTAGTTGTTAAAATCTGACAGTGAAGAATGCAGAGCTCCAGGAAGTCACAGGCTGTTCCCATGAGCTCTTTGAAGCTTTGTGCTCTTCCGACACATTTAAAACTGTTATTTTGCTCTGTAATGTATTAAAAAGTGTCTAGGGTAAAAAAAAAAAAAAAAAAAAAAAAAAAAAAAAAAAAAAAAAAAAAAAGCCGGATTCTGAAAGGCCTTGATATTTCCTCCCAACTCACAAAATAACTCTAGAAAATAGCGTTGGGATGCGGGTTAGATGTTCAAGCAGCGAGTGTTAGAGGGTGTCCAGGCAACGACTGATGCCACGTCCACATGAGACCCCTGAGCACAGGGGACCGTGCGGCTCTGAGAGTCGGACAGACCGGGCCCTACTCATGCCTCTGCTTTTCCCAGCTGTGTGGCCCCTGGCCAAGTCACTTAGCCTCGGGGGGGGGGGGGGGTCTCATTTTTTTGATCTGTGAAACAATTCTAATGCTTAACTCTTAGTTCGTTATCAGGACTAAAAGACGGTACCTGAAGAACATCAGGGAGGCCGTGACACACAGCAGACGTGTAACTGGAAACTGTACTTATCATCACACTATCACCACCTCCTTCGCCACCAAGAGCTACAATAAAAGGTGGAGTAGGGTACGTGAGGGCTGGGGAGTGCCGAGGAATGTCACCTTTAATTCAGAGCCGGGGGTGGGGGCGTCAATAGGTACACGTTTTGGTAGAAGCTATTGCGTGTTTCTGCAGGTGCAGAGGTGGCTCCAGGAGGGCTGTGGGCACAGAGGCAGAGATACAGAAGTGGGAGAACGCGAGCAGTCTGGGGGCGCTGTAGGCGTGGTGGAGAAGAAGGAAAGGTTGGAACCACAGAGGGGCTGAAATGACACACCATTCTGTAAGTGTCTCTTCTCTCGGGTGCGGGTGGACATCTGTCTTGTTGTGGCCATCCATCACCTCTTGGACACTTTTCCTATGCCTGAGGAATTTCTCCCAGGAGTCCTGCCTCCCTCAGCCAGAAGCCAGGAGCTCCTTTTCCCAGCATCCCTTGCGCAGGGAGCCGACTTGTGACCACTGATTCAGAGGTGAGGAAACAGTGGATGGGCAAGGTGTGTGGGAACCCTGGCTCCCGGGAGTGACGGTCCGGGTCTGGAGGTGGAGGCCCCCGTTGAGCTCTGGCTGACTGATATTCAGTGGGAACGCAAGACCAGTATGGGCCACATCCTCCCAGTTTGCGCTCAAAGGCCCCAAATCCAGATTTTTGTGTGAAATCCAGTTTTGAAACGTGGCTAACTAATTCAGAAAGCACTTTTAAAAATCACTGGGCCAAGAGAACACATCTGCAGGTCCCACAGGATCCACAGACCGCCACAGTACAATCCCTTTACCAGGAGCTAGCGGGAGTCGGGGGGGGGGGGTAGGTGGTAAACCCTCCCTCCTACCCCTCTGTTCCCCTTCCTGCCCCACTGGATTCGGAAAGAGATGTGGACTGGGCTTGCCTATGTCATTAATATAAAAAGTTACATATATATGTACACCAACTGAGCTTTTTCAGGGAGAAATCACTTACAGTAAGGGATTTTACACGCTAGCTGCTTTTGTCAAAACGATACACTCACTTTTCTCCCCCCAAGGGTAGTTTACAGTTGCTCACAAACAGAATGTGTGCCTATTTTAAAAACATAAGGAAGAAGGATTATTGCCACTATTTGACAAAAGCTTCTTTCGCTGGTTCTTAAAATACATTTCAATAGGAATCTGAAAATAAGGTTCTCTGTGTACTCATAACTTTTTATGTTTTGTCACTGTTCCACTGAGTCTCTTTGTTTCTTTGCCTATGAATTGGGGGTTCAGAAGAACAGAGATTTCTTACCTCTGAACTAATAAAGGCGAATGAGCCCCATGGGACAAGCCATTGCTTGCATTATGGTCTCAGCCGGGTCCCGCCACCCTACAGATCAGTCATTTATTTATCAAAGGTGCCCTGCGGCCAGGAAATCATAACCCACAAGCCCATGAGCACATAAGGCACAAATAAGACATTTTCTCGAAAAGCATGTGGCAAAGCTGCCAAAGCTGTAAGGAAAAGGATAAAGGAAAAAAAAAAAAAACACCCCTTTCTCCAGGTGATGGTGAAAATCATCTATGAGTGCTCACTTTCTGCTGTCACTTCCTCATTGTTGGATGAGTAAATGGGCATAGCCCTCTCCTGGGACTTCCCACCTGTCCCATACGCCACCTCTCCCACTTAACACTGTCCTCTTCTGGCCGAATGAAAGTTGATATCCTCACTCTCCTTAATGGTATACAAGTCCTGGAGGTATTTAGCCTTTTGGGAGGAGTTGGGGCATGTTGGCCTAAGTAAGCAGGGAAGCGGGGGACGTGGGGGGGGGGGGGGAATATAAACCACATAGAAAAATCCTTGAACATTTGAGTTCTAGGTAATAGTAAAACAAGTTAGCTCTGACGTAGCATAACCCTTACTATGTATCTGATCCTGTTCTTAGGGCTTTTGGTATATTTGAATATTTGTATATTTAAGCACCATAACAGCCCAGTCAGATAGATAACTACTATTATCCTCATTCTTCGGAGGAGGAAACGGAGGCACAGAAAGGTTAAGAAAACTATCCAAAGTCACACAGGAAATTAGTGGGGAAGCTGGCATTCAAACTTGGGGTGCCTGGCTCCAAAGTCCATGCTCTTAAGCACCATGCTAACTTAAGTCACTTGAAAATACAGGGCACCTGGGTAGCCCAGTTGGTTAAGTGTCCAACTTCGGCTCAGGTTATGATCTCACAGTTCATGAGGTTCGAGCCCCCACATCGGATCTTGGATCTTGTAAAAATGTAGATTCTGATTCAGTCATCTGGGTGGGGCCTGATATTCTGTAATTCTAACTAGCTCCCCGGTGAGACCAACCCTGCTGGCCTGGGCACCACAGTTTGAGCGGCTCTAGAATGTGGAAAACATGTAAGAAAAGCACAGTGTCCGCCCCAGACCTACTGAATTAGAATCCTTGGGAATATCTTATCAACAAGTGATTTTTGTGCCCGCGAAAGTTTGAAAAGCTCTGTCGCAGAATATCTAGCATGATGAAACTCTCTGTCCCACACCATTGGAAGAGCCTTTACTGAAAGGCTTTCTATAGACTCATTTAATTTCCACAGTCTGGATCCATGAAAATGGCATACCGGACTTGGAATTGACGCACAAAAGTGAGAGGGAAACTAAGCTGAGTGCCCACTCACCTCTCACATCTGTGATCTGGAGGACTTTTAACACCTGAGAAACACCAGCGCTGATGACAATAGCTCCTGGGGCTGAATCTGCTCGGCCCTCATCGGAGATTGTAGTTAATTATCTGCTGAAATGCTTAAAGGATTAATGCAGACTTGTCTATGTGAGTTCCACAATGAAGACATACTTTAACCACAATCTAATATGGTTAGATATGCCATATTATATCTAGCTATATATATATATATATATATATATATATATATATATATATATATATATAGCTAAATGCCATAAAAATCGTTGTGTGTGAGGTTCCTAAGGGTGAAAGCAGAAAATATTGATTTTCTGTCTTTTTTTTTTTGCTGCCTTTGAATGAGCTAAAAGAAGAACAAAGCTTATTAAAAATACATGATATTAATCACACATTTATAAGTAAGTCTCATTTTATACAACAGCTATCCTTCTGAAAAACGGCATCTCTAATTTTGGAAAATCGAGGTATGCTTTAAGTATACAAAAGGAGTTTGTTATTCAATGGAAGCCCGTAATCAGTGTTATAAAATAATGAGTCATTTTGCAAAATAAATTACCACCTCTTTAATTAACATATTTGATGATGTTAGATTTTATAAGGAGGGTGCTTTTTACTTTCTAAGGCTAAGGTGGTAACTTTTCACTTAGGATGGTGAGTCCTCCTAAACTTTTGAGAGACAAATCCTTTCTTTTTAAGGGTCACTTTTGAGACTTTAAGTATTTTCACCTTATTCCTACTGTTCCAGCTTGGGCCAGAGAAGGGCCCAGCAGATTCCAGCACCTCTAGTCTCACGTCCTGCCTGAAGCTCTGCTAGAACGTCAAACAGTCTGCTTCCAGGAGCCACCTCATCTCTCGCCAGGGAGATCCCTTCCCGTGGCAGCAAGCACAGTTCAGTGACAGCCAAGTGATTAGAGGCCACGCCTCTCAGACCACAGGGCATCACTCCCCGATTTAACACACCACCTTTCACAGCTCCTTAATACGGAGGCAAGTTCTAGATCTCATCCTCCACTCTTTTCTACGCATCCTATACTTTACCCACACCACACCCGGGACGTTTTCTTATGTACCTTTTCTTTATACCTCTGTGTCTTTGCCCATGCTAGTCAGGCTGCATATGACAGCCTCTGCCACCTGGAAAATGACTACTGATTCTCTAAAACATGCTCGGGTGCCAGGTTCTCTGCAGAGACTTCCTCCTACCGTAGGCAGAGCTAACTGTATGTTGCTGGGGCGGGGAATGTAAAATGGCACAGAAAAGTTTGAAAGTTTCTTGTGATGTCCAACAGTTATCATAAGACCCACCAACTCTACTCCCAGGCTATCTACCCAAGAGAAATGAACACTTATGCCCACACAAAGACCTATACGTGAATATTTCTAGTGATGTCGTTCATCGGAACCAAAATGTAGAAACAATGCGAATGTCCATCGCCCCACGAGTGGATAAACAAAATGGCCAGGGGATGAAATCTTATTCGGCAATAAAAATGAATGAAAGACTGATCCATGCGTTGGCTTGGATGAGCCCAGAAATCATTACACGGAGTGAAAGAAGCCAGTCGCAAAAGGGCACAAACCGTACGGTCCCGCTTGTTTGAAGTATCCAGAATAGGTAAATCCATAGAAGTAAAAAGTAGATGGGTGTTGTCAGGGCTGAGGAGATGGAATATGAGGAGTGACTGCTAATGGGTCTCTTTTTGGGGTGATGAAGATGTTCTGAGATTAGATGACAGTGATGGTTGTGTGACTCTGAATACTCCAAAAACCACTGAATTGCACATCTGAGAAGCGTGAATTTTATGGTATGTGGATTACAATCCAATAAGGCTGTTATTGAAAAAACTGGTGCAGCATGATTAATATCAGGGAAAACAGAATCCAGGGTAAAAAAATATTAAAAAAAAAATTTTTTTAATGTTTATTTATCCTTGAGACAGAGCATGAATGGGGGAGGGTCAGAGAGAGAGGGAGACACAGAATCTGAAACAGGCTGCAGACTCTGAGCGGTCAGCCCAGAGCCCGACGCGGGGCTCGAACTCACGGACCGCGAGATCATGACCCGAGCCGAAGTCGGCCGCTCAACCGACTGAGCCACCCAGGCGCCCCCAGGGTAAAAAAAAATATTAATAGAAATATAAAGTGCTTTGAATTAACTGCTCCCCTGGGTAACGACAAGTAAAAAGCATAAGAAAACCCTGAGGCAGGCCTTGTGTGGTGGAAGGGAGTGAGAAGGGTACGAGCAAAGCTTTGCCACGCGCACACGTATGGAGTGTGTGGAAACCAGTCACAGCCAGCATAGCGCTCACAGAGCCAGGTTGTCAAGGAATTTGAACTTCATTTTGTAGGCTTTTAAAGACAGGAAAGATGTTAAAATACTTGTGTTTCAAAGACAGCACCCTGGGGCCACGTGAGGAACATGAATTATAGGGAGAAGCAGCAAACAGGTGGAACAATTTGGGGATCCATACGAGCGAGGATGGACATTATCTGAATTAGCATCATGGTAATGGGATCCAGGCAAGGAGGATATTAGCTTGCATATTCAGATGGGGGAGAAGAATCAGCCCAGGATAACCCCAGTACTCCTTGCCAAGACAATCTAGGGTTAAATAAGGAAGATGGGAGAAAGTGTGTGGATGGGGGCACCAGGGGTAGATGGGCAGGGAGAAGTGGGTTTACTTTGAAGCATATGAAGTGCTTTCAGCACATGGAAATTTAGATCGAAAACTTAGAAAAGAATCGGGACGGGTGAGAGCGATTCAGGAATCTTTACATAAGGCAGTTGGGTATGCTTCATTCTCGCGTGCTAATTGTATGAAGATCTGGAAATGCGTAACACTTTAAACTACTGAGTTGTCTTCTGTAATTTCTAATTAAGTCAAGGGCATGGCTAATAAAGGCAGCAAGTCAGGTGGCTGTACTGCTGTCTACTCAATAACCATTCCCTCTTCTTCCTCATAGCGAAACCCCTAATTTGTGTGTGGGGGGTGGGGGTAGGGGTTGCAATTTACTCAGCTAAAAATATTTGATTTCTCAGACTTCCCTATATTTTGAGCAACCTTGTGACATCATCCTGGTCAACGAGATATAGGTGGGAGCAGCTGGGGAGGGCATCACTTTCTGAATAAAGAGGTAACACCTTCGCACTAGAAGGGCTCTCACTCTTTGGATATTTACGCCTTCCTCTTCTTCCTGACTGTACTACAGACGTAAGCCCAGAGACACAGCAGCCATCTTGTGACCATGAAGCAGCCAGATGTAAGACGAGGTCCTATAGGCTAAGGAGGGTGAAGCAGGAAGATGGAAAGAGACAGACTCTCTGAAAGCATTGTCTGAGCTCTTTCATCAGCTCTGGACTGCCTTTCCTGGGAGTCTATTTCCACAAGACAAATAAACATATCTGTTTAAGTCAGATTCTTATGCGTGTGTTGTTTTTGTTTTGTTTGGTTGGCTTGGCGACTGAATGCAATCCTAATGGATACAAGTCATATTTGGACTAATATATATATTGACTGTTAGGCATATTAGATTATATTAGCATATAACGTATAGTCAGACTAAAAAGACATGACCATTATTTCGATTACTAAAAAAACTTAAAACCAAAGTATTTATTCTTACTACCAAGAAGTACTGATAGCGTTAAGGGGTTTAAGAGGTAGTACAAAGCACTGGATGTTTCTTTTTCCAAACACTGTGATAAAATGTGCAGCTAAACAGAGATTATGGGACTATCCGCGTTAAGAAAATTCATGAATACATACTCTATTAATGAGCATATGTGCATGAAACACCCTTCTGGATGAAGTCAACTGATCTGGCATATTTAAATGGCTTCAGTCAAAATGAATGTTCTTAAAGATGGGGTTGTTCACCTGACTCTCCCAAGAATTACAATCTTTGGAAGAAAGAATCTTTCTACTCTCCTGGGCCCTCAATAAACATAGCTTAGAAAATAGCACGTCCCCAAACCACAGCTTGCTGGTCCTACACAGAAGAGCTTTTACTGGGCTGTGCTCCGGGATTAGGTCTCCAGAACTATAGTCGATAACATTCTAGGAAACACTTATTATTGCCCTTCTACCACAAAACTTCCATTGTGTTCACAGTAGGGACTATGTTGAACACTTAGATCCCTACAGCAGCAATGACTGCTTTGAAGACCCACCAGGAGAAAGTTATCCCAGGTTTCGGGACCAGGAAAAGCTGTGCAACTGATCTGTTTTTAATCTCATGGTCACTGGGGATCAAGTAACTATTTGTGTTTTCTTTCCTCTGTGTTCTGGCCACTGGGAAGCTCTGACAAATTTGTAACCTTCTCTCCAGAAACCATACTAGACTTCATAGTAGACTCATCTCTAGAAACTACCTGCATCTTATGAAACAGGCTTATTCTCTAAGTTACCTCTGATTTTATCTTGCTTTCCAATCTGTGTTTTCTTTACCCTGGTTTCATGCTCTATTAATTTTCTGTTTATTATCTATTTTTGTAAGCTCCTCAAATGTTTATGGAATGGGGAACATTTAAGGCAGACAACTTTTTTTTTTAATTTTTTTTTTTTTAACATTTATTTTTGAGACAGAGAGAGACAGAGCATGAACGGGGGAGGGGCAGAGAGAGAGGGAGACACAGAATCCGAAACAGGCTCCAGGCTCTGAGCGGTCAGCACAGAGCCCGATGCGGGGCTCGAACTCACGGACCGTGAGATCATGACCTGAGCTGAAGTCGGACGCTTAACCGACTGAGCCACCCAGGCGCCCCAAGGCAGACAACTTTCAAAAGCATCAGATGATAATAACAATAGCTAATTTATTGACCACTGCTATGAATGAGGTACCATTCTAAGCGCTGAACCTATATTATGTACTCTAAATATGAAATAACTACTATTATCAGGCCCATTTGACAGATGAGGAAACCGAGGCATGGCAAAGTTATTTGTCCAAGATCATATAACAAACAAGTGATGAACACAAGATTCAGACCCAGGTATTCTGAATTATACAATTTCTACAAAAAAGAAATAATAATATTGAATTTCTAAAAGAAGCAGAGGCCTTCTGATTTTGTAGGCTGAGTTTCCCATCCTTCAGCTTTTTAAAAAATAACTTTTACTTATTTTTGAGAGGAAGAGAGACAAAGCATGAGCAGGAGAGGGTCAGAGAGAGAGACAGAGAGAGAGAGAGAGACATAGAATCTGAAGCAAGATCCAGGCTCTGAGCTGTCAGCACAGAGCCCAACTTGGGGCTCGAACCCGTGAACTGCGAGATCAGGACCTGAGCCGAAGTCGGACACTTAACCGACTGAGCCACCCAGGGACCCCTACCATCCTACAGCTTTACAGGAGCTATCTATTATACATCTTGTCCATAAAGTCATGCCTGACGATCCATATCAACTGAGGAGAATGAGACAGTAAAAGTCAAAAGGACAGATAATCCAAAAATAATTGGCTTATGATCTTAGAACATAAGGGTTTTCATCCATTCACTTTCTTGTTCATGCAGTACTCATCATACGCCATGATGGTGCAGGTGCTGGGAACAGAGACGAAGCAGACAAGTACCTGCCCTTCAGGAGCTCAGTCGCAAAAAGGGAGAGTCAGGGAGGTAGAGGGTGTCTTGGGGTTATGAATGGGCTGATAGCCGACTGCTGAGAGCAGGGTGTGACATGATTATTCTAAGAGCAGATTAGCCCTTGGTCTCTCTGTCACAACTGATAATGAAAGTAAGAAGAACCAGCTCCTTTATAGGGCTATTGTGATGATTTCATACATAGAAAGGTCTTAGTCTAGCCTGGCACATAGTAAGTGTGGAGCACCTGTTAGCTTTTAGCTCCCAAGGCACAGTGGACAGCACCCCAGGAATCCTGCTTTGTCACACACACACACACACACACACACACACTCTTATGGACACATGTCCTCATAAGCTCAAGAACTGAGGCTGGCTGCCACTTCCTCGTAGCTACTCCCTAGGAGCTTACATTCCGTAAGCACTCTTTCCTGGATGTCACCATCTCAGATTCAGTGTCTCATTGGGATACATCACCCATACACGATCAACGTCCCTTCCAGGTGCACTTGAAAATCGTCCACACAGTACTTGCTCCACATATCGTCCGCCTGGCATTTTTCCCATGTTTGCTCTGCTTCACTTTATCTCGTTGGCACTTAACCACAGCAGTTAACTACACGATTCCCTTGCTGCACACTGGGTCAGGTTCCCACTTGAACAGGTCTAAGGAAAGACCCAACTAGAATTGCAAAAGAGGGGGTGGGGCGCCTGGGTGGCTCAGTCGGTTGGGTGTCCGACTTCGGCTCAGGTCATGATCCCACAGTTCGTGAGTTCGAACCCTGCATTGGGCTCTGTGCTGACAGCTTAGAGCCTGGAGCCTGCTTCGAATTCTGTGTCTCCCTCCCTCTCTGCTCCTCCCCCGCTCATGCTCTGTCTCTCTCTCCTTCAAAAATAAAGAAAAACATTAAAAAAATTTTTAAGAATTGCAAAAGGGGAGTTTCAAGTGTGTTATTGGCTGAAGCCGGTAAGAAAACATACGTGCTGTACCTGCTGGGCATCAGCAGGGAACAGTACGTCTCTTCAGTTCTGTCACAGTGACTACATGAGAAGTCACCAATCATTCTCTCACCGATCCTAACTCATATTTAATAGTTCCCTCTCAAAGTTTGTTTTGTCATACTATCAGCAAAGTCAGTCAAACATTACGATTCCTTTCTAAATATTCCAGCAGCCAGATGGCAGGAACACTACTGTGACAAGGCAAAACTCTCCTAAAGATAACTTTGTGATGCATAATCATGCTTGATGGCACTCGGCTAAGCAGATTCACCTAGAGATACCTCATTGGTCGCTCCACATAACCCATGTGCTCTAACCCAAAACTTTGTACTTCCAAGAATAAGACCAACCTCCCAACTCTTCAGTATGAAACTGGCTGGTAAAACAAACACGTTTCTACTTCTTTAAGTTCTGAATTTTAGGTAGAAATATCAAATCGCTAGAAGACCACACATGAGGATAAGATTTCTCTCTGGACATGATGTTACTGTACCTTCAGGTTTCAAATATTTCTGCACCAAATTTGACGTCTATTTATAACACGTTGGCTAGAAAACAACTCTTCTTCATCTGCCGAGTTATTCTTGTAGAGTGTGTGGTTTTTCTGTTTTTGTTTTTACTCAAGGGGTAACAAACATATCTTTATAAATTCTAGGATGTGGGAAAGTTGACTGTTCCTCCCTGGTGAAAACTCTATGTGTTCTCTAGAGTTCACTACATTTTGGTTTCTCGTAACTTTTCTAGATTATATTATTTAGTGTGTGTGTGTGTGTGTGTGTGTGTGTGCGTGTGTGCGTGTGTGTGTGTGTGTGTGTGTTTGAGTAACTGCAAAATCACAACCTGTTCTTTATGGTTTCTGAACAATACATCCCCTAAAAGAGCGTTGGCAGGCTAGGCCAGCTGGCTTTCTCCTGTTTCTAAAACTGTATGTTCTTAGACACACACGCTTCTTCCATCCCTTCTGCTGCTGGCTAACTTCAGCCTGTGACACAATCTCACACGCACAATTATATGAAAACAACAGAGACTCCTGGAAAGGAACAAAAAGGGGGCAGGGCAGGAAGCCAGCCTTCCAGTCTCTTTTTCCTGCTTCAGGTGGCCAAAAGTTGCCTGTTTCTCATCATACGTACAGAATTTGAAGTCTGTGTACCCAGGGTCTTAACCCTGGCTCCCCCGAGTAAGGCATTTAAGGCGTTTTAAATGTGTGTGACTTTATTTGCTCATCTGTAAAATTGGCAGAATAACAATCTCTCCCCCGCTTAAAGAACTGACTCATACGGGGTGATGTGGTGAAGGTCTCTGCGGCGTATAATTCATTTCCCGTTTTTTCTACACTTTCGTTCGTTCCCCTGTCCTTTTTTTTTTTTTTTTTTTTTTTCTTTTCTGATTCGGTTTTTGTGGTTTTGAAATGTGTCTCTAAAATGCACTGGCTGGAAAACTGCACTAATCTGTGTGCTACCACAGTGAGTGGATTTTTAGCATTAAATTTTTATTTACTTTTTTTTTTATCAAGGTAACACATACACAAGCCAAGTGCACAAATCTCAAGGGAATGACTTTATAAACATCTATATGTCTACACCGTGGAATCGGTACTAAGGCAAGGTAGAGAGCATTTCCAACACCCAAGAAGCCCCCCTCATGTGCTGTCCAGGTCATTGCAAGGCCCAAAGGCAACCCTGCTCCTAATACGGGCGATGCTCCTGCACTGCCATGATTAGCTTTGCCTGAAGTTACCAAAAAAACCACAAACAAACCCAAACAACCCAACCCAGGGTAGGCCGGGGTCCCAGTGATATCCTGTGGCTGACCATAAGAATAGACTTCCAATCCTTCTCCTGAAGAGATAAAAGATTTTGGAAATAAGGGATGGGGAATGAACTTTCTCAATCGTTCAGTCCATGCAGAACAAGGCCCTCATTTTGCAGCCAATGACCCCAGGCTCTCTCGGGGAGGCAAAGTGACAGTCCAACTTCCTGCTACAGAGTAACTTTGCTTCCAAATACTGCCTTCACAAAACACAACAACATCCTGAATGTCAGGGATGCTATCTGGGCAGCCCGGCCAGCCGGGAACAGCTCCCCCGGGCCTCTCCCAGCAGAACTTCTTTCCAGGGAGCAGCGTGCACTCGGTCCCCACGCGGCTCGGGCTCCTGCCACAGGCACACCCACGCGGCTGGCACGCGGCGCTCGGAAGGCACTGTTCCTGCGAGCCTGTGCCCGCCTGCCCACGGGGGCAGGGCTCGTTCCTCACACCCCCTTCCCAAGTGCCCTCTCCTGCAGCCCTGCGCCTCTTGGGGAGGGGGGGTGGGAGGGACAGGCTCTACCACCTTCTCTGACCCCTTCAAAGGACTCCAAAGCCCATGTGTGGCCAGATCTAAATCGCCAGAGCACAGACTACCGACCTCAGGAGCCTGGAGATGAGCGCTGGGAGGGGAGTCCCCCAGACTCGCTTGTCTGGCCCCAGCCGGGTCACTAAGCACCAGCTGTGTGACCCTGGACAAGTCATTTCACATCTCCGGACTGGCTTCCTCGTTGGGGGCTGCTTCTGTACTCCCAAAGCCACCTCCAGCCCTGCAATGTCCTAGCTCTTTACTACGCGCCAGCTCTTCCTGCGACTGACCCCTCCTCAGCGAGACCCCAGCCTTTTGTTCTGGGGGGGAAGCGGGGAAGAGAGCAAGGGAGAGCTGGGCGAGGACCAGGCCAGGCGGCCTGGGCGCCAGGGGCCGCTCACCGGACAGTCGGGTCGGGGGGAAGTCACCAGGCAACCCCGCGGTGACCTCGTTCCCTCCGCGGTCCCTTTACGGCCCGGCCCCGGAGGCGCGGCGCGACGGGCAGAGTGGGGGGCGGGGATCCCCGGACACCGGCGAGCGCGCGGCACCCCTGTCCGCGCCGCGGGCCACTCCGCGCCGGGACCGGCCCGAGCGGCCGCGGCGACAGCGCGTCCCCCCTCTCCCTCCAGGCACGGACCTGCACACGCGCGCGGACCGCCACCTGCCGCTAGCCGTGCCGGGGGCCGGACAGGAGTCGAGCCCCGGGCGACGTCCCCGCCGCCGCCGCCGCCTCCTGGCTCGGGGCTCAGTCCAGCAGAGGCCGTGCTCCAGGCGCCGCCCCCGCGACCACGCTGCGTTCGGTGCTGCGCTCGGTGCGCCCGGCTTCCTCGCCGCCGCCGGCTCTGGTGCTGCCGGGACGCGGAGGCGGGGCCGTCGCCCCACCTGCTCCGCGGGCTCCTGCCCCAGCCGCCTCCGCCCAGCTCGCGGGGACGCGGCCGGGCGGGCGGGGCGGCTCCGGAGCCCGGGGGCGGGTCCCAGCGACACGGGTGCGCCACTCCCGGTCCGCGTCCGGAGTCAGAGCTGCGGAGAGAGGGGGCCTAAGGCACCGCCACTCTGGGAACACGCCACTGCTTCATCAGTGTACCGCAAGATAGTTGGAACCCTTCTTATGCTCCGGGAGGCGGCATAAGCTGTGGTGACAAAAGGGAGAACAAAATCGCCTTTTGCCCTCTCGGAGTTCACGGTCCACAAAGAAAGTAATGGGCAGCTACGATCCAGAACCAAGAGCGTGTGGTCGTAGAGGGGGCACCTGATCCAGACTTGGGGGGGGGGGGGCGGGGAGGGAGTCAGGGAAAGCTTCTTCAGGAGGCGAGGTCTAGGATACATCAGCTAACAAAGATAAGCATGAATTAGCCAGCTGGAAGAGTGGCCGTGGGAGGTAGATTGTCCCTGGTGCAGCAAGGGAAGCGAAGGCCGACTGTGTTTGAAAACCGAAATAAGTTTGAGCCCCAAGAACTTGGTGTGGCCAGCAAATCCCAGTGACGCTTCATGTTGAGGCCTCTTGGAACCCACAGAAAGTCTGTGTGTGGAGCTGGATGTACTCCTTCAGGTACAGTGATCCTTTGTGAGGATTCCCTACCTCAGTCCTGGCATTCCTACTAGTGGAGGAGCTAAGAGGATACTCATGGACCCTTCAGTCAGCCCTGCGGTATTTGAACATCGGCTATGAGCTGGGCTATCTGCAGGGCCCTGAGGATGTGCCGGGGAGGGAGGCAGGGTCTCTAACACTAAAGGCACCTCTGATCTGGGGTGGAGGAGACACCTGCGCTCAGCGGTGTGCCCAGGCGTATATGAAATGCATGGTAACACGGGAAGCAGCAGTTAATGGCAGCAGGAAGGATCTCACACATGGTTTGCAACCTGTCTTTGGGTTCAGATTCTGTAGGAGCTGCTGTCAAAGTATGTTCCCACGCAGCCCTTAGCTGGTTTCTTAATTACTCATGTTCATAGCGAGGACAAATAATTCACTTTGGCTGTCTTTCACTCCTGGGTTGTCAAGAACATGGGTTTCTGTTAGATTTAGGTGTATAAGGGCATATGGGTAGTCAGTGCAAGCCAATGAGGTACTTGCTTCCTGCCTGTTTGTCCTGTGTTTCTCCTGCCTTTCCTCCTTGAGAACCATAATAAATGATCCCGGGCATGAAATCTGAAACCTAAAATTCATAAACAATTGTGCACAGGTGAACGCTACTTAAAAAAAAAAAAATCTGACACATAACCAGACGCTTCTCCTCTGAGTCCCTAATGCTTGTTCTCATTAAACAGACACGTGATGACTAGAATTATAATACAAAAAGGAAGAGAAGATAAATTAGCAGAGAAGACATTTCCATGAGCCCAGAGAGTTCCCGTCCGGTCTTGTGTGGAGCGGCCCTAGCGGGAGCCAGTCAAACAGATAGGCTGCTGGCTCTGTCATTCCCTCTCCCATGTTCTTTATGCCTGCACGCAAACGAGAGACCTGGGGCCGCTGCAACCAGATGACAACCGAGAGACAAGGAGCATGAGGCCACAAGGCCAATGTGGATTACAGAGCGGGAAACAAAGTCAGCCTGGCACTGCTGGGCATTCGAAGTAATTCCAGCAATAGCCCGCCTTCGACCTTCTTGCTCTGTGAGAAAAATAGTCCCTGTTTATTTAAGCTGAGGCTGGGTTTTCTGTTCCTTGCAGCCAAATGTAACCCCAGCTGATACAGTGACCCAGTGAAGGGCAACGCCTCTTCTCTTCCAAATGCTCACAAACGCCTGTAATAGCTCACCTTTCGCACCTTTGGCTTGGAAACATGTGTTTACGTCTGCTGTGACCTCCTGAGCTTGTCAGGAGACGGGTGCTATAGAGATCTTAAGCGTGTTCTACATGTATCCACATCAATTCTTCAAGTGTTTGTGAGCAGCTGTGAGATGGTGATAATGTACTGGCTCTGGGAGTGCAAAGATGAATTCACAGCCCTGCCTCCAGGGAGCAAACAGCTTAGTAGAGGACACGAGCTTGCAAATGGAGTTTTACACTTCCGTGCAAGAGAGGAGTTTGCCTTGGACGGTGAGGTAATAGAAGAGAAGAAATGATGAGCTCTGTCGGGTGTGGGAAAGGAGGGGGACAGTAATACCTGGGCTGGGCTTCCACGGATGAACTGGAATTTTCCCTGTCAGAAATTGGGGAAGGGAGGCCATTTCTGTCTGACAGAGCTTGGCAGTCCGGGAGCCTCGAACTCCACAAGTCTGAAACCATACTCACAGTCTTCCTCCCAAACCTACCCCGTTCTGGGTGCTGCTCATCTGCCCAACCGTCCAGTTGGACCACCCAGCAACTTCCTCAGCTACCTTTCCCTCCTCACTCTTCCCCGAGGTGGATTTCTTCTCTTGGATCTGTCTGGTCTTACCCACAGGCACCAGTGCGACACCTGATCCTGGGGCCCGGCCCCTCTCCAGCGTGTCCACAGCAGCCCCCCAACTGGTCACTCTGAAACATGCTGTGTCTCTTCTTCCAAGCCTTTCTTCACAGTGTGGCCAGAGAGATCATCTTGAAACCCAAAGCTGATATTATTCACCCCCATTGTCTGTCCCTTTGCTCTGATGATAACAGCTAAGATCCCGGGCATTGTCGGAGGCCCTCACAGTCTCTACTACTACTTGTTCAGGCCTCTATCCCAGTCTCTTCACTCCAGCCTTGTGGGCCTGCTTTCAGATCCTTGAGCAGGTAACATTCTTTCTGGTTACAGGCCCTTTGCACATGCTATTCCCTTTTGTAGCGAACATCACCCAAATGAACACCTCTTCATTTTTCAGATCTCCATGGAACTTAACCTGGATCAGTCATCACTTAACCTGGATCTTGACTACCTTAACTTCTCCTGTAATAAGCGTTCATAATCTTATGTAACCTTCTGTTGCATTATTTATTACAGTTTTAACGATGCCATTAAACAGCCACACTGTGCCAAAGGGCAACAAGGGGATATAGTTCACTATCTGGGGGTGTGGTTAAATTCCATCATGCTGTCTCCACAAATTCTACTGTTCCAGAATGTGCTGCAAACACAAAAAGGTTGAGATCTACCTTTCTCATGTCCGGAGCAAGGAGAGACGAAGATCATCAAGGTGTATAGAGAATACAGGGCTTTACTGAACAGTCAGAGAAAGAGGAGCCAGCTCACAAAAGAGGTGGGGGGAGAAGGGAGAGAGCAAGGAAGGAGTGCGGAGAGAGGGGGCACAGAAACCAGGGAGAGAGAAGACATGGTCAACAGTGTCATGCCGCCTGGTGGCCACATTGAAGGGCCAAAACGTGTGACAATGGGAGGTCATCAGTTACCCTGGTAACTACAAGTTCAGTGCCATAGGCCAAGCAGAAGTCCAATCTTTGGGGGTTGAAATACAGGAAAGCTGGGGGAGTGTAGACCAGCTACGTTTCCCCCAGAAATCTTGACCAAGAAGAGGAGAGAGATGACATCATACCTAGAAGAGGAGACAGAATCAGGGAGACTCTAACGTGTTGTAGGTTAAGAGAACCAGTAGAGAAATGGGTTTCAAGATTCAGGAAAGAAAGGGAGCAGAAAATAGAACCAGGAACTCTCCAAAATACCCTCTTAGACTTGTTCTTTGGGAAACTGGGAAGGGATTTGCCGACCAGTATTTCACACAGTTTTCAAAACTATTGACCCTTCTAAGTAAATATATAAAATAATACCAAAAAAATCCTTCATCCCCGAGACCACGGATGTGTGGATTCAAGGTTTCATCAACTAGCTGTGTGACGTTCACTACTTTATAGCTTTGTCGGATCCCCCAGATATAAATCCTTCCATCTACAAAATGAGCGTAACAATTCCTGCCACGCCTCAGAGTCCTTATCAGAACACCAAGGGGCGAACTCTGTGAAATTCACACAATTGAAAGCACTGTGTTTTACTACCAAGCACCACAGGACTATAAGGAACTTCACCTGGTTTACGGAATCATATTTTAATCTGTACTCACCGGAAACACCAACTAAAAGGAATTGTTATTTAAAACGAGTGACTTCACTGACAACTGTTCTCAGTTTTACGAACTCCCCCATCGCCGTTTCAGAGTACGTCCCTCTTTCCAAGCTTACCTCCCTGTACACTGTGGGGGAAGGAGACAGTCAGTGTAGGGTAGGAAGGGGGTCATGGGCTTTCTGAGCTCCCTCCTCGCTTCCATCCAGGTCTGTCACATTGCTGGGAAGATTAGTTTTCTTCACCTGGTTTCTCTCGGCTCTCCCGTGGCCAACATGATCCAACCATCTACAAGGTGAAATTGTCACTCAGCTTCTAGCGAGTACAGTTTACCAAGGGCTTTCCCCAATGTTATCACAACGGTCAGGCGAACCAGCTGAGGGTTTGGTCACCACGTTTGAGATGATGACGTGGAAGCTCAGAAGGTAATGGGCTCGGGAGAGTCTCGGGGCTGGTGAAGGAGTGGCACGTGGACAGCAGTGGATCCTGGGCTGTAGGACCCTCGTCTCACTGGCCAGCATCGCGCCCGGCGCAGAGCACATTCATTGAATGCACGACTACAGGAATGACTCACCACCATCGCAGCGTAGTTGTGCCAATGCAACCTCCGTCCTGGTAAAAGCTATCCTGAAGCCCTTTAAAGCAGAATTTATCCTCCTTCTGGAGGACTGGTTTCTGTTGATGGCATGATCACTCACTGATTCTCTCAAGCCCAAAACCCGGTTCATCCTAACCTTCTCCCCTCGCTTCCACCACCACCATCTGACCCATCACAAAACCCTGTCCATTCTGCCTCCCAGGTGCCTTCTTTAGTGCAGGCCTGGTCTCCTGCCATCATCTCCAAACTGGTGTTTCTGGCTCCAGTGTTCTTCCTGTTCCTTCCAACTGTTCTCTACTCTGTATCCATAGTGATTTTCCTAAAGGGAAATTTTAATCATTTAATTCTCCTGCTTCAAATCTTTCAATTGTTCTTCTTTGATCTCCAGATAAGGGCTAAATAACTTAGTCTTACCTATAAAGCCTCCAAGATTTGCCCCCCCCCCCCACATCATCTTCCCCTCCTCATCTTCCTTGTCCGTATTACACCGGGCTACCGCTATCCTAGGGGACTTGGGACCCTTGGATTCACCACATGCTCCCGACCCTGCCTTCACCGGAGCCGTTTCCTTGTGTCAGAATCCCTTTTCCCTCTTTGCTACCTGGAGAAAGCACTCCTCTTCACCTTTCAGTATCAATGCCCACTTACTTTAGGAGAGCTTTCTGAACCCTCAACGTGGACCAGGGGCCCCCCCTCTTCTGAATATCTAACACCTTCTTTCTCCGTCTGTACAGCAGCACTTAGATCGTGGTGTCACGGCTGTTGGTTTATTTGTTTTCATCTTTTAAGGGCAAGGAATGGTGTCACTGTCTCAGTACCACCAGCAGCTGGCACATTAGGTGTCGTATAATAAGTCACTACTCAATAGATGTTGAACTGACGAATTAGTTACCAAAAAATATCTAGCCCTCTTTTTGTCATCTGTCCAGGGAATATTCTGCACCAGAAAGATAACAGCTTAGGGGTGACAAGTCAGCTGAAATGGATGCTTTATTTCTGTCTTGGTGAGAGAGAATTCTGGCTAAACCCTCAAGGTGTGAAATCATGGAGCAGGGCAGACCAGAGTGATAGAATAAGAAAGACAGTTTTGGAACAATTCCTGAGTCAGATCTCAACCCTGTAGCTTTGTTTATTTTGTTTAAAATTGTGCGAGCTTCTGAATAATAGCAATACGTTTCAAACGTTAAAAAAAAAAAAAAAAAAAAAGCAGCCCAAGATTAAATAGACATGCTTTAAATTTTCCTTTCATTTTGGGCTCGTTGCATTCGTATTGCCGAAACAGAGACACCCTGTTTGTTCTCAAGGACGATCAAGAAGCAACTGTTCTCAAAAGCCCTGGAATTCTGCATATCCAGATGATAACGAGAGGGTGGCAGGTGACATGGTGTTAAACTGCCACTTAATGGCAAAGGAGAGTGACAGCCTCTCTGACTGAGAGGTCAGGCAACCAGGTGACACAGTCAGTCAATTCTCAAAAAAAGAAACCTTAGTCCCCCTTTTTCCACATTTAGAAGGTGACAAGTTCAAATATCAGAGTAGCTGAGCTTCCCTGTCATTAAAAAAGACTGGTATTCCTATTTTTTCCCCAGTGTTGGGATTTATTGACCTGAGATAATGCAAGGTTGAAGGAAGATATTGCGTCATGTGGGGAAAAAAAGGAATAGCACACTAGTCTAATGGCATTGCCTATCAACTCTCTACTCCTTAGCAAGAATAAAGGACTGGATCCTGAAAACACCCGAAAAGAGATGCTCATAAATCAAAGTGCGTCTTAATCAGCTTTAAATATTTATCCTTCTTGGCTATTCAAACAAATAGTCAGGAAGCACGTGGTGAAGGTGGGGGAAGGCACCGCACTAGAAAAGTCTGCTGAAGAATGGAACCTCATTATAATACCAAAGACCATGTGGTCCAGCCCAGAAAAAAATGTATAGGAATTTCAGGGTGTAACTCCTAGTATATCTCCACACATCCAGAATTTGTATTACAACATAGAAGATGCAAGCAGGTGGAAAATATGCTAGAAGTTCTTTTGGCTTTAAAAAGAAAAAAAGAGGGGTGCCTGGGTGGTTCAGTCGGTTAAGCATCCGACTTCAGTTCAGGTCATGATCTCAGGGTTCATGGGTTCGAGCCCCATGTCAGGCTCTGTGCTGACAGCTCAGAGCCTGAAGCCTACTACAGATTCTGTGTCTCCCTCTCTCTCTGCCCCTTCCCCGCTTGTACTCTGTGTGTCTCTCAGAAAATGAGTAAACGTTAAAAAAAATTTAAATAGAAAAAAAGAGTTCTATTCAACGTTTCTTTTATTTATTTATTTTTTTAGTTTTTTTCATGTTTATTTTTGAGAGAGAGAGACAGAGTGCAAGCAGGCAAGGGGCAGAGAGAGAGGGAGACACAGAATCCGAAGCAGGCTCTAGGCTCTGAGCCATCAGCCCAGAGCCTGATTGCGGGGCTCGAACTCAGGAACTGTGATTATCATGACCTGAGCCGAAGTCGGACACTTAACTGACTGAGCCACCCAGGAACCCCTATTTTGTTTTTAATGATAAAGTAATATATGTTCTTGGCTTCCAATAGAGAAAACTTGGAAAACACAGAAAATCACAAAGAAGAAAATTTGCAAATAACCCATAATCATTCTATAGCACAGATAAGCACAGGTAATATTTTAATGTATCTCTCTGAAACACACACACACACACACACACACACACACACCCATCTGTATAATATAACATGTGGACACACAAATGTTCTGCTTTTTTCACTTAACATTACCTCGTGAGCGAATTTCCTCGTCATTACATACATAGTCCAGTGGTCAGAGTGCAGGGGCCCAGGCATCTAAAGCCTGGTTGTGGTTCACTCCTCGTTTGATGGGTCTACCCAGGAGTGACGTTACTCTTGAGGGCAACTGGGTTTCAAAATGCAGTGTTTGTTTGGAGTGAGATTGAGGACTAGCGGCAGCTAATACATGAAAAGTCTGCATCTGGAAAATAAGAAGACATGTCACTAGGAGTGAAATTACAAGACAGAAAATTACAAGAAATTGCAAGAGAGAAGAGGCACAGAGCTCAGGTAAGGCAGAATCAAACCCTCCTTGCTCTTTCTCTTGCTTGGGCTCAGCAGGAACTCACTCAAGGAGGGAGGCTTTTATTTTGCCCGTCTCATCATACGCACTTTAGAGGCCCAATAAGTCTTCTAGTTGTTATCTGCAAGGTGAAAAAAGCTTCCTGGGACCCTTCAATCAATTCGTCTTTCCGAGAGAGAGAGAACGAGCATCCGGGTACTTGGGCACATGTAAAATTAACACGGCGCATATACATTCCTTTGTCTTCATCAGCCCAGGAACCAGCTTTGAAGCAGTTGGAGTTCTCAATGACAAATTTGCACAATGAGTTTTCAAATAATACTTATCTTTGCAGAGATGTTATGTTAGCTGTCTCCTTTCCTGGTTCAGTTTGACAGATTCTTTCCTTCCACAATTTATCTCATTAACGCTTCTTGGCTTTTTCTTTTAAAGTTTATTTATTTATTTTCAGAGAGAGAGAGAGAGTGGGAGGGAGAGTGCTGTCAGTGCAGAGCCTGATGCGGGACTCAAACCCACAAACCCTGAGATCATGACCTGAGCCGACATTAAGTCAGATGCTTAATCAACTGAGCCACCCAGGTGCCCCTGGATTTTTTTTTTTTTTAATCAACAGTTAGATGGGTGTTCCAAGGACCCAGGAACTTAATAGTTTGGTACTTGGTAAGCCATTCCTGTGGATCTTTTGTTCTAAAGCCTTCAAATTGAATCAGTGAAACATGGACAGAAATGCCGTGTTTGTGTGTATGTGTGTGTCTGGGGTTGACCTTCTTGAATAAAATGGCAGTTTTTTGTAGGTGCTGAGATTGAGTTTGAATATAGAAACTTTGATTTCTAGAATCCATAGGATCACTTGGTACAGGTATCAAGTTCCTAATAAAGACAAAATTAATTCATATCCATCTAGTAAATTATTTCAGTTAATATTTTTCTTCTTAATAATTCCAGTGAAGGATGCCACTACATTTGGATAATTTAGGAAAAGGACAACAACACGGTTATTTGTTTTCATATTTCAAAACCTGATTTTTAAAATCACAGTGATAGTATACATCAGTTTAAAAGTGATGCTGAAAGGTTTATGAAGAAGAATTTCTTTACTCCAATTTCCCTCTTCTGTAGAAACAACCACTTCCAGCCCCTACAGATTTTTTCTTTTTTTCCCCTCTGTCCGTACTTTAGTAATGTGCATGAAATGCTATAGTTCAATTAGACATTACCACCTAACTTCCATTATGGTGGGTAAGGATTTAGCTTTTATAATGACTTCATTTTTCATTTGTTTAGTTTTCTTTGTGTCTATTGCTAAATTTTCTTACACCGCCCCCCTCCCGCCGCCATGGGTTCTCAGTACAAATTTCAGACAATCCATCCATTCATTCTCCTCCTCCAAACTGGGCTGTTTGCTCCTCAGGCCTTCTAACCAGCGGCCGTCCGGGGAGTTCTCCTACCCTTCCTCTCATGCTGGATCTCCTGTTGCTTGGAACCCACATTTTCTTCTTTCTTGGTTTCTTGCCCACCACATTCTTTCATGGTTGAGACTTTACACACTTGATTGTTAGTTGTGGCAAGTAGGGAACTCTAGGATGAAGATTATGTTCCTCAAAATTTCAGTGGCACCGCTCCACCGTCTTACAGGTCCCAGGGGTGCGGTTGACAAGCCCACTTTTTTTCTTAGCCCCGATCACTTGTTTGTGAACTTACCTTAGATCTTCTCTTTATGTCCGGGAATCTGAAATCTTAGGATGGGCCTTCGTGGGGTCCTTTCCCATTCATTATGCTTGGTAATTGGCAGTCCATCAACATAAAGACGTGATGTCTTTGTACTAATTCTGAGTAATCTCCGCCTATCCATTTCTCTGTTTCTCTCCATTTCTTTGGACACTATATTACAGGGTCCAGAAACCGGACCCTGTAATAAAGACTCTCTAAACATTTGCATCCTCTCCTTCTTCCTTGGTAGGAAAACACTTACTGGTTGGTTGTGGTAAAGTGCCTAGATAAAAGAACACATTTCCTAGATTCCTATGTAGCTAGATGAGAACAAGTTGCTAAGTTCTGGCCAATGAGATATCAGTGAAAGTGCTGGTGTGGGATTTATTGGAACACTGCTTTTGGAGCTGATTTAGCTGGGAGGAGTGCCCTCTGTCCCTCCTGGCTTCCGCTTTCTTGTTGCTGGAGTACAGCTGCCTTGGATCATGATGTGAATTTGAAGGTGGGAGCCATATGCTGAGAGAGGCAGAGTAAAAGGATGGGGTCTTGGGGTGCCTGGGTGGCTCAGTCAGTTAAGCGTCCGACTCTTGGTTTTTGCACATAGTTGTGAAATTGAGCCCCGCGTGGGGCTCTGCACTGACAGCATAGGGCCTGCTTGGGATTTTTCTCACTCACCTTCTCTCACTGCCCCTCCCTTGCTCATGCTCTCTCTCTCTCAAAATAAATACATAAACTTAAACAGAAAAAGATGGGGGGTCTCTGTGGAGCTGCCATATTGACCTTACTATGCCTAGCTCCATTTAAGATAGAATAAACCCTTGCACATTTAAGACACTAGCATTTTACGTTTTCTGTTATATGCAGCCAAACCTAATCTTATCTGATACAGACCTTCTGGATCAATACTCCAATCTTGGTATTGTTTTCTCTCATTTGTTTTTTGCTAAACTATCTTGGAGTCTCACTTGAAAAACAATTTTTTTTTAAAAATTTTAGCTTTCTTTCTTTCTTTCTTTCTTTCTTTCTTTCTTTCTTTCTTTCTTTCTTTCCAAGACTTCTTCCTTGTTCTGTGATTACTCTTGTTTCATGGATACAATATATTCTCTCTGTATTTTTGGGGGGGAATTTTCTTCTGATTTTGACACCACTTCTGCAGTCTTCAAATTCCTTCTGCTGTTTGCTTTGGTCTCTTTTTCATGTTAGGAGCTTTCCTCAAATACCAAGTGATCTTTTGCTGTCCAATCATGTTTTAGAAATTCATCCCTGATTGGAAGCTCTATGTTTGTGAATGAGGTTGGCTGACCCCCAGGTATTTTTTTTTTTTTTGGTTTGTTTGTTTTTGTTTTTATTATTTTTAATTTTTTTAAATTTTTAAAATTTACATCCAAGTTAGTTAGCATTATAGTGTAACAATGATTTCAGGAGTAGATTCCTTAATGCCCCTCACCCATTTAGCCCATTCCTCCCCTCCACAACCCCTCCAGGAACCCTCTCCATATTTAAGAGTCTCTTATGTTTTTGTCCCCTTCCCTGTTTTCATATTATTTTTGCTTCCCTTCCCTTATGTTCATCTGCTTTGTATCTTAAAGTCCTCAGATGAGTGACGTCATATGATATTTGTCTTTCTCTGACTGGCTAATTTCACTTAGCATAATACCCTCTAGTTCCATCCACGTGGTTGCAAATGGCAAGATTTCATTCTTTGTGATTGCTGAGTAATACTCCACTGTATATACGTACCACTTCTTCATCCATTTATCCATCGATGGACATTTGGGCTCTTTCCATACTTTGACTATTGTTGGTAGTGCTGCTATAAACATGGGGGTGCATGTGTCCCTTCAAAACAGCACACCTGTATCCTGTAGATAAATGCCTAGTAGTGCAATTGCTGGGTCATAGGGTGGTTCTATTTTTAGTTTTTGGAGGAACCTCCATACTGTTTTCCAGAGTGGCTGCACCAGCTTGCATTGCCACCAACAATTCAAAAGAGAGTCTCTTTCTCCACAACCTCGCCAACATCTGTTGTTGCCTGAGTTGTTCATGTTAGCCATTCTGACAGGTGTGAGGTGGTATCTCATTGTGGTTTTGATTTGTATTTCCCTGAGGATGAGTGATGTTGATGAGCATTTTTTCATGTGTCGGTTGGCCATCTGGATGTCTTCTTTAGAGAAGTGTCTATTCATGTCTTTTGCCCATTCCTTCACTGGATTATTTGTTTTTTGGATGTTGAGTTAAGTTCTTTTTGGATTTTGGATACTAACCTTTTATTTGATATGTTGTTTGCAAATATCTTCTACCATTCCATCGGTTGCCTTTTAGTTTTGCTGATTGTTTCCTTCGCTGTACAGAAGCTTTTATCTTGATGAGGTCCCAGTAGTTCATTTTTGCTTTTGTTTCCCTTGCCTCCGGAGACGTGTTGAGTAAGAAGTTGCTGCGGCCAAGGTCAAAGAGGTTTTTGCCTGCTTTCTCCTCAAGGATTTTGATCACTTCCTGTCTTACATTTAGGTCTTTCATCCATTTTGAGTTTATTTTTGTGTATGGTGGAAGAAAGTGGTCCAGGTTCATTCTTCTGCATGTCGCTGTCCAGTTTTCCCAGCACCACTTGCTGAAGAGACTGTCTTTATTCCATTGGATATTCTTTCCTGCATTGTAAAGATTAGTTGGCCATACATTTGTGGGCCCATTTCTGGGTTCTCTATTCTGTTCCATTGATCTGAGTGTCTGTTCTTGTGCCAGTACCATACTGTCTTGATGATTACAGCTTTGTAATACAGCCTGAAGTCTGGGATTGTGATGCTTCTTGCTTTGGTTTTCTTTTTCAAGATTGTTTTCACTATTGGGGACTTTTCTGGTTCCATACTAAATTTTAGGATGGTTTGTTCTAGCTCTGTGAAAGATGCTGGTGTTATTTGGATAGAGATTACATTGAATATGTAGATTGCTTGGGTAGTATTGACATTTTAACAATGTTTGTTCTTCCTACCCAGGAACATGGGATACTTTTCCATTTTTTGGTGTTTTCTTCAATTTCTTTCATAAGCTTTCTATATAGTTTTCATTGTATAGATTTTTCACCTCTTTGGTTAGATTTATTCGTAGGTGTTTTATGGGTTTTGGTGCAATTATAAATGGGATTGATTCATTGGTTTCTCTTTCTGTTGCCTCATTGTTGGTGTATAGGAATGCAACCGATTTCTGTGCATTGATTTTATATCCTGCAACTTTACTGAATTCATGGATCAGTTCTAGCAGTTTTTTGGTGGAATCTTTTGGGTTTCCATATAGAGTATCATGTCATCTGCAAAGAATGAAAGTTTGACCTCCTCCTGGCTGACTTGGATGCCTTTTATTTCTTTGTGTTGTCTGATTGCAGAGGCAAAGACTTCCAATACTATGTTGAATAACAGTGGTGAGAGTGGACATCCCTGTCTTGTTCCTGACCTTAGAGGGAAAGCTCTCAGTTTTCCCCCTTGAGGATGATATTAGCGTTGAGTCTTTCATGGCTTTTATGATCTCGAGGTATGATCCTTCTATCCCTACTTTCTTGAGGGTTTTTATCAAGAAGGGATGCTGTATTTTGTCAAATGCTTTCTCTGCATCTATTGAGAGGATCATGTGGTTCTTGTCCTTTCTGTTATTGGTGTGATGAATCACATTGATTATTTTGCGAATATTGAACCAGCCCTGCCTCCCAGGTATAAATCCCACTTGGACGTGGTGAATAATTTTTTTAATGTATTGTTGGATCCGGCTGGCTAATATCTTGCTGAGGATTTTTGCATCCATGTTCATCAGGGAAATCGGTCTATAGTTCTCCTTTTTAGTAGGGTCTTTGTCTGGTTTTGGAATCAAGGTAATGTTGGCTTCATAGGAAGAGTTTGGAAGTTTTCCTCCCATTTCTATTTTTTGGAACAGCTTCAAGAGAATAGGTGTTAACTCTTCCTTAAATGTTTGGTAGAATTCCCCTGGAAACCAATGTGGCCCTGGACTCTTGTTTTTTGGGAGATTTTTGATTACTAATTCAATTTCTTTACTGGTTATGAGTCTGTTTTGGTAGTTTATGTTTCTAGGAATTTGTCCATTTCTTCCAGATTGCCCATTTTATTGGCATATAATTGCTCATAATGTTCCCTTATTATTGTTTGTATTTCTGCTGTGTTGGTTGTGGTCTCTCCTTTTTCATTCTTTATTTTATTTATTTGGGTCCTTTCCTTTTTCTTTTTGATCAAACTGGCTAGTGTTTTATCAATTTGGTTAATTCTCTCAAAACCACCTTCTGGTTCATCGATCTGTTCTACTGCTTTTTTTGGTTTCAATAGCATTGATTTCTGCTCTAATCTTTATTATTTCCTGTCTACTGCTGGTTTTGGTTTTTTTATTTGCTGTTCTTTTTCCAGCTCTTTAAGGTGTAAGGTTAAGTTGTGTATCTGAGACCTTTGTTTCTTCTTTAGGAAGGCCTGGATTGCTGTATACTTCCCTCTTATGACTGCCTTTCCTGTGTCCCAGAGGCTTGGGGCTATGGTGTTATCATTTTCTTTGTTTTCCATGTACTTTTAAATTTCCTCTTTAACTTCTTGGTTAGCCCATTCATTCTTTAGTAGGATGTTCTTTAGTCTCCAAATATTTGTTACCTTTCCAATTTCTTTCTTGTAGTTGATTTCGAGTTTCATAGCTTTGTGGTCTGAAAATATGCACAGTATGATCTTGATGTTTTTGTACTTGTTGAGGGCTAATTTGTGTCCCAGTATGTGATCTATTCTGGGGAATGTTCCATGTGCACAGGAGAAGAAAGTGTATTCTGCTGCTTTAGGATGAAATGTTCTGAATATATCTAAGTCCATCTGGTCCAGTGTGTCACTCAAAGCCATTGTTTCCTTGTTGATTTTCTGATTAGATGATCTGTCCATTGCTCTAAGTGGGGTGTTGAAGTCTTCTACTATTATGGTATTATTATCAATGAGTTTCTTTCTGTTTGTGATTAATTGATTTATATATTTGGGTGCTCTCACATTTAGAGCATAAATGTTTACGATTGTTAGGTCTTCTTGGTGGATAGATCCCTTAATTATGATAAATGCCCTTCTTCATCTCTTGTTACAGTTTATTTTAAAGTCTAGATTGTCTGATACAAGTATGGCTACTCCGGGTTTCTTTTGTTGACTGTTAGCATGATAGATGGTTCTCCAAACCCTTACTTTCAATCTGAAGGTGTCTTTAGGTCTAAAGTGGGTCTCTTGTAAACAGCATATAGATGGATCTTGTTTTCTTATCCATTCTGTTACCCTATGTCTATTGATTGGAGTATTTAGTCCATTGACGTTTAGAGTGAGTAGTGACAGATATGAATGTATTGCCATTATGTTTCTTGTAGAGTTGGAGTTTCTGGTGGTGTTCTTTGGTCCTTTCTAGTCTTTGTTGCATTTAGTATTTTTGGTCTTTTTTTTTTCATGTTTTCTCCCCTCAGAGAGACCTCCTTGAAATTTCTTGCAGGGCTGGTTTAGTGGTAACAAACTCCTTTAATTTTTGTTTGTCTGGGAAGCTTTTAATCTCTCCTTCTATTTTGAATGACAGCCTTGCTGGATAAAGAATTCTTGGCTGCATATTTTTCCGATTCAGCACATTGGATATATCCTGCCACTTCTTTCTGACCTGCCAAGTTTCTGCGGGTAGGTCTGCTGCAAACCTTATCTGTCTTCCCTCGTAGGTGAAGGACTTTCTTTTCCCTTGCTGTTTTCATGATTCTTTCCTTGACTATTTTGTGAATTTGACTATGATATGCCTTGTTGATGGTCAGTTTTTGTTGAATCTAATGGGAGTCCTCTGTGCTTCCTGGATTTTGATGTCTGTGTCTTTCCCCAGGTTAGGAAAGTTTTCTGCTATGATTTGCTCACATAACCCTTCTACCCCCTTTTTTTCTCTCTTCATCTTCTGGGACCCCTATGATTCTGATGTTGTTCCTTTTTAATGAGTCATTGATTTCTCTAATTCTTAAATCATTCTCTTTTGCCTTAGTCTCCCTCTTTTTTACTGCTTCAGTATTCTCCATAAGTTTGTCCTCTGTATTGCTGAGTTGCTGTTCTGCCTCATCCACCCTTGCCACTCAATCCATTCGAGATTGCAGCTCAGTTATAGCATTTTTTATTTCATCTTGACTAGCTTTTACTCCTTTTATGTCTTCAGAAAGGGATTCTATACTATTTTCAGCCCCAGATAGTATTCTTATTATTGTGATTCTAATTTTTTTAATGTTTATTTATTTTTGAGAGAGACAGAGGCAGAATCCAAGTGGGTTAGGGGCAGAGAGAGAGGGAGACAAATCCGAAGCAGGCTCCAGGCTCTGAGCTATCAGCACAGAGCCCAATGCAGGGCTAGAACTCATGAGCTGTGAGATCATGACCTGAGCTGAAGTCAGATGCCCAACCGACTGAGCCACCCAGGCACCCCTTATTATTGTGATTCTAAATTCTGGTTCAGAGATCTTGCTTGTATCTGTGTTGGTTAAATCCCTGGCTGTCGTTTCTCCCTACTCTTTCTTTTGGGGTGAATTCCTTCATTTTGTCATTTTGCAGGAAGAAAAGGAATTAATGGGGTAAAAAAATTAAAATTAAAAAACTAAAAACAATACACACATACAAAAATCAAATAAATGATGCTAGATCCTAGGTGTGTTTTGGTCTGGGCGTTGAATGGGGCTTGATAGATTAGAGAAAAAAGGGGAAAAAGAAAAAAAAGAAAAAGGAAAACGTTTGAAAATTTGAAAAAATGAATACAATGAAATAGAATAAAATGAAATGATGGAAGGAAAGTAGTGTTTGAAAAATTTACAAGAAATTAAAAAATATAGCAGAAAAAAATTAAAGAAAGATATTTTTAATAAAAATTGAAACGAAAAATAAATGTTTCTTTTTCCGTGTTCAAGAAAAATAAAAGAAATGGAAGAGGAAAAAAAAGGAAAATTGAATAGATGGACCAGTGAATAGACTGAAATATGATTGAAATTACATCATTTTCCCCTAGAAGTCAACCTATGAAGCACTTCATAGTCCGTTAACGAAGCAGGCGGAGAGATTTGTGTTCCTCAAGAGCGAGGTTGGCCCAGCTGGGTGGGGGTTAGTGTAATGGCTCCATTCTCCACTAGGTGGCGCTGCTTAGCTTACTGGGAGGGATTGTTGTGGCGCTTGTAGGTGTGTATGCGCATGCGCGGGAGTGGTGAAAATGGCGTCCCCCAGCCACCCAGCCTCTGGTATCCAAACTCTGTTCTCCATGATCAGCAATTATGCACCCGTCCTTTGTCTCCCGCTTCTGTCCGCTCCCCGCTTTTACACTGTCGGTGACCAAGCCGGCAGGTTGCCAGGCGATACCTCCTGCCTGAGTCTTATCTCACATGCCGCTGTGTTTCCCGACCCCTCACTTCCGAGGGACTGAGGCTTTGACCCGCTCAGATCCTCTGGGGGAGGGTCTCACCGAGCAATGGCCGGGTGCCGGCCGCCCCCAGGAATGTTCGTGGGACTGTGCTGCTGCCGATGTCCCGAGACTGCGGCCGGGTGCCAGCCCGCCACAGAAAAAGTTCGCGAGACAGTGTAGCGGCGGCGTTTCGGGGATTATGGAAAATCACAACGCACGTCTGGCATCAGGCTTCACCCACAACGACCCTGTTCCAGCACCAGCGAAAGTGGTTGTTCTCTGGGGTCTGCTGGGACCGGGCGGCCACAGTCTCCGCCAGATGTCCTCCCAGCAAGGGAACCGCCTGTCCCGTGTGGCCCGAGGACCGCCCGGACCCCGCTCTGCTCCTGGGGATTCGCCCTTCCCACCAGAACACCGCCAGGTATGGAGCTGCGGCGTTTCAGACTCTGCCCTCCCCTGTTTACAGTCTTAATGGAAGTTAAACCCTCTCCTTTCTCCTTTCTCCCTTTTTAGTTTGGTCCCTGCGGCTGTTTACACTTTTCCACTTTCTCTCCAGCTGCTTTTTGGGGGCGTGCTTTTCCTGTATCCCCCCCCACCCCCGTCTCCGTCCTCTCTCCGCACACAAAATCAGCTCCCTGCCCTCCGTGGCTTCTCTCTCCCTCAGTTTACCTCTCTGCGCCGCGTACCCGCTGAGTTCTGTGGTTCAGGTTGTGCAGACTGTTGTGTGAATCCTCAGATCAGTTTTCTCGGTGAGCAGGATGGTTTAGTGTTGGTCCGGCTGTAGTTCATGACGAGAGACGCAAAAAAACCTTCCAGGCTGTTCCGCCATCTTGGCTCCTGCTCACAAATTTATGTTTTTTAAGCCACTAAGTTTGTGGTAATTTGTTTCAGTAGCAACTTCCCACCCCGCTCAGTGCAGACGCCGAGCTGCTCCGACCCCTGGGCACGTTTGTTGAGTTTTTCCAAAGAAGGATCTTCCGAACTCCTGTGTGAGGATTTTAAACCTGGCTGTGGAAATTCTGGGATCTGGGTAAGGGAAGGGAATCTTGCTGTTCAGTATACGGATTTACATAGAATCCTGCAACTTTCAGTCCTTGACTGTCTCCCCTGTCCTCCACGGGGCCTGTTGTCTCAGGGATGAAAGGTCTCTGGTTGACTATTAAAAAAAAAAAAAAAAGAAAAAAAAAAACAACCCAAAACCTAAATCTTGTTATTGCCCTCTCTCCTGATTTGCCTCTGGAAGTTAGTGAACAATGATTTACCATCAAATGTTCAGAGTGTACTTGGTAGGGAAAATGCGGACAGCTTCTTTTCTCCTTCCCCCAAACTAAGCCAGAAAATAAATAGACAGGGATGGAGACTCACAGAACAAGTCCTTGTGCCATCCCTCCCTCTGCCATTGGTTCATGACAGATGGGTTGAAGCCAGGTTGCCTTTTTTTCTTTCATCTAACTATTGTCTCCGCAATTCTTTGGCTTACTGTATGTATGTATGAATGTATGTACGAATGTATTATGAATGGTGAGTTGAGAGACAAGCATGGGGAACACAAAGTTCTAGTTCCATATTCCATGTGATGAATGCTATTGTGTTTTACGATTGCAACCAGGTCTGCATGATATCTGCTGATAGAGCGGGGTCATGACATGGTGTTTTTCAGCTCACGGAAATGTGAATTGGGGAGAAATAATAATAAGGATGAGAGTAACAATAGTAAGAATAGTTCATTGAATGCCAGGCACTATCTCATCTAATCATTATAGTAGTACTATGAAGTACACATCATTATCACCTCCAAGTGAGCAAAAGGAGACACAGCAGGTTAAGTAACCTGCCTCCAATCATACCGTGGACAGTGGAGGATCTGGAATTTACAAATAGGTCTGTCTGGCTTCCCTTGTAACTATAATGCAAATATGCTAGAATGTGTTTTCTTTTTTATTCCTTCTTTTCTTTTTAATTATTTCGTGTCAGACAATATACACGTGGCACATATTTTTCTCGATTACTTTCCTTATGCATATGTTAATACTCACATTTTTTTTTGAAATTGGCATATAATTTTATCCCAACTTTGTTTTAAAATAGATTCACCAAATTTTGTAATAACCACCCAGAAATTGATTCATTTATTAAATGTGGATGGATTTCCACTATACGCAGGGAAGTGTGCTCATCTCTGGGTGGGATAAACCCCCCAGCTCTCCTCTCTCATATTCTTTAAGTATTTAGTATTTTGTAGACAAGCATTCAGAGGATTCCACCTGCTAAAGAATAAAACCAACCATTATGCTATTGGTTTGAGCTTTTAAAAAGTCTTAAAAACTTTTTAAACCAAACCTTAAAAACTTTAAAAATGTAAAGAATCTTAAGACAAGTTTAAGACTATATTTGGCTGCTCCCTTGTAATGGAGAAGCATGTGGAATTCAATGTCAGAGCCTAAAATTTGGTCTCTGCCTTAATTTGCAGTACCTTCTTGGACCTTGTTTTCCCCATCTAGACAATAAAGGTAATACTAAAGCTAGTTCATGTACAGTTGTGATAAAGAAATGAGAGAGAACATATGTGAAATATATATATATATATTTATGTTAATTATGAAATACATATATATATCTTTATGTTAATTAGGTTATTGAATTAGTGGCTTGAGAAAATTCTAAGCGGGTGAGGAGGCAACAGCTAATTAGCTGACTAAACCAATAGTCCCACTTTGCCTTTCTAAAGCACCAGTGCTTACTTAGGATGGAAACTTCTAGGCTTCTATCTTAATAACACACTTACAGTTGTTTTGGAAGATGCCGATCTGCAAATAATAATCCAGACACCATAAAGCTCAGCTGCTTTAGGAAGTTGAAATAACTGAGTTTTGTCTACTCCTCCCTTGCTCCCCCTCCAGGAGGAAGGTTTACTTAGTTGAGCTGACAGGAGCCAGTGAAATTTTATAAGCTGCTTGACTGTTCCCGAGTTTGAAGTTCACTGGCAGCAGGGGAGTGGGGAGAGATAAGGCAAATAACCCAGTAAGTAGTCAGGTGTAGTCTTTACCCCTTTTCTCAAGGAAACAGGGCAGGGGGAGAAAAGAGAAAAGATCCACAGAGCAGCAGCCTCAGGGGTGTCCAGTGGGCTGGGTTCTCATGATTCCAGCACAAATGAATCAGACACATTATTGGAATTGGCCGCAGATTGCACCAAGTTGAAAACTCAACGAATGCAAAAGTCCTTGGATAATGTCAGGTTTAATATAATTCAAAAGGCAAGATGGAGGGGGAGGGGGATGCCAAAGAAAGCATTGTTCAAGCTCAGAACATCAACTCATCACAATCTGTTGGAGGAGCTGTTTTTTGGTTTTTTTTTTTCCCTTTTAAATTATCTGGGAGAAAACCCGAGAAAGAGAGGCAGAAGTTGGAAATCTGGATTGTGTCGCCATGTGGATTTGAAAAAGAAAATGTTCCTTGAGACTAAGGAACATTTAACGCTGCACGTTTGGTGTCTTTCAGACCTCGGACCGGAATATCTACTGTACCGTGTGGGTATAAAGTATGTCCTCGTGTCCTTTGATGGACCTATAAGCTCACAAGAACTTGCTTGCACCCTCTTGTGAGAAGAAACAAGAAGACAGAGTCTGACCTTCCTCTTTCTTCCTGTGAGGACCTCGGCAGAGGTTCCCGGATCTGCCATCCATCATTATTTTGCTTATGTCGCTGCTTGGCTGCCCTTAGAAAATGGAATCATGGTTTATTTTCAGTTTGAGTGATGACAGGATTCACTATTTTCCACCACACAGGTTTCTAGGAGCTTTTAAAGAAATCGTTAGAGGTTAAATAACCAGAGGCAGAGCTCTTAATGCACTCTCATTGGCGGCTGCCCTTTCTCTAGCCCAGAAATTGAGCAGTCCCTCTCCCCTTCACAAGTGCATCTGAGAATATTTTCTATGTGGTCAAGTAATGTCAGACTTTTAAAAAGCCCTGAGAGAGGAGATGGGAAAGAATCAATCTTTGCACTAAAATTGAGAGCTTTTCAGATTTAATAAACTTAGAGGGTGACTGACATCTTATTAGTCCATGAAAAATCTCTTCCCTTTCTCCTCAAGAGGGGATTGAGGTAGCCCAGGGAATGTGCCCTAAGGAAGTTTAGTGGCCTCCCTGGGAAGTCCCACCCCTGCCTCACTTCCCTAGATTTGCACACATAGCTTTATAAAGGGTCTTGAAAGTTCTCACTAAGGACCCTCTTGCTCAGTGGACTCAGGGGATCATAAGCATTGAGTTCACCACCTGGTTGCCATTTACCTGCTGTAGGATCTTGGACAAGTAGCTTGACCTTTGGGAAAGTCTCTTTTTCCTAATTTGGATTTCTGGGGTTATGACAGTGGTAACGCCTATTATATAAGGAGTGCCAAGCATGGTGACATTTGTGAGGACACTTGTGCATAGTTGGTGCCTAATTAATGATCGTGATGGTTGCTATGAGTGCTGCCATTTTATTTAAGTGCCCGCTCAGCAACTCTGTTTGGATGTTTCCTAAGTTTCTCAAATGTAAATTGTTCAAAATGGAACTCTTGGTTCGCAAGTCCTACCCTCTCCTGCAGTATCCTTCCCCGGTCATCCACCTTGGCCTTCTCCCAGGAAAAGGTAACCACCATCCCACAAGGGGCTTGGAATGGTCTCTGATTCCTATTTCCTTTAACCCCTACAGTGAATCCAAAGCATCATCTCTCACTATATTCCTGCAACAGCCTCCCAGCTGGTTTCCTGCCTCCATGCTTGGCCTTCCTACAGTCCATCCTCCAGAGCCACAAAGTAGTCTTTTAAAAAGGTAAATCAGATCAGGTCACTCACCTGTGTAAAACCCTCCAATGCCTTCCATCTTCTTCCAAGGTCCACAAAGCTCTATGCAGTCTGGCATTCCTGTCTCTCCAACTTCATCTCCTACCTCCCAGTTAACATGTCCCAAATCATGGTCACACATCAGGTATATTTGCATCTCAGGGCCTTTGCACATGCTGTTCCCACATGCTGTCTGAAAACCCCCTACTTCCAATCTTTGCATAGTGGCCTCATTCCTATTATTGAAGACTCTGTTCAAATATTGCCTCTTCAAAGAAGACTTTCTGACTCTCTCACTTGAAATTACTAGGGTCATTCTCCATTCACTCTTTATGTGGAAACTTTACAATTTTTTTCATAGTGTTTATCACTGAGATCATAAAAAAAACATATGCATAAAATAGATTTACCTAGGTTTTTAAAAAAATATCTATCTCTGTTCTAGTATGTAAGCTTTGAGAAGACAGAGACCTTTGTCATATTCACAGATCTGTGCTCAGCACCTAAAATAGTGCCTCAAATATTTGTGGAATGAATGAATGAAGATATTATTAATGTTACAGTGTTCCATCTCTTATCTCCTTCTTCTGTGGCCTTATGCACTTGTACCTTAGTTCACTATGACACATTCTTATTTCCTGCCCACTGTTTTTCCTTTTGGGCTCATGACTACTAATGGAATAACCAGCTGGCTATATGTTAAGAGTAGGGGCCAGAGAAGGGGTGGGGAGGTGAAATTCCTATAAGAAGATGTGTTTTTTTATAATTGAGGTTTTTGTTGTCTCATCCTGTTGTAGCTTTAATGGTGGACGTTTGAGACTATGTCAGGCTGTGGGGAATATTTCTGGGCTGGGATCTTCTAAATCCTACCTTCTACCTACACGGAGTGGGTGGGGAAGAAGGGCTAACTCTGCTTGTGTTTAATAAACTGGACTCCTTCATTCTCCCATGAAATTGCTTGAAATAACTGAGAGTGACACACAATTGTGTCATTTTTCTTCCAGTGGAAAACCTATGGCTTTGCTTACTTTCATTGGCATACATTCCTCTACCTGACTTTTGAACCTAAAACCAAGGCAGTGGAAGCCTCTTCTAGACCAGCCCTTTGTAGAACACTGTTTTAAGGGTATTAATAAAAAAGACAATAACAAATACAAACAAACAACCAGATACTCCTACTTTAAACTACCAAGGGCTCATACTTTAGCTAAAATAGTACAAGCTTCCATCTGCTCTACTCAGCTGTTGGCAGTCAGTGCAGGATGGTGACAGGAACTGGGACACTGGAGTCAGACAAACCTGGCTTTCATCCTGGATCTGCCTTTTCTTCAACCTCTTTGAACCCGATGCTCTCATCTGTAGCTATAGATGCTAAGAGCTACTCTATAGAGTTGTCTGAAGAGCTAATGAGCTAACATATTTAAAGCAGCCTAATCTCTGATGTACAGAAGCTGCTTAATAAAGTATTACTTCGTCTTTAGCTCATCATGATAAAGGAGAGCATTTGCTAGGAATGCCTTTGGCTGCAAGTAACAGAAGACCAATTAGATAAGCTTAAACTCTTAGAGGTTTATTTTTCTCACATAACAAGAAGTCAGAGGTGGGCAGTTGCCTGATATTAATACAGTGGCTCAACAACATTAAAGCCAATGTCTCTGCATTTCTCTTGGCCTTTCTCTTTTGTTCACAAGGTGGCTACTGCACTTCTCCTATCGGGCTTGTGTTCCAGGCAGGACAAAGGAAGAAGGAGGAACTAAAGGGCCATGAGGAGCTGGGCTGTACTTTTTTACCAGGAAGGCAGCTATTTTTTAGAAGCTCCGCCTACCAGATGTCTGCTTACATGGCATTGGCTGAATGAACTGTAGCAGACGGTCATCTCTAGACCAATCACAGGCCATCAGGAATGAGATTGCCATGGCTGGTGAAGATCCATTGCTGAGTATTCCCTGGAGCAAAATCAGGGTTCTGCATTCAGAAAAGGAGTGGGGTGGTGGTAGGGGAAAATGAATACCGAGTAGGCAATAAGCGGTGGCTGCAACAGAAGGAGAACCCATCCCTGTAATTCTGGATAGAACAAAACAAAAGAAACTTCTCTTTTGCACTGCAAGTTCCAGTTACTGATGGAGATCGGCAGAGTTTATGACACTGAAGAAAAATTACTGAGAACCTCAAGGATAAATTTCCTAGCAATGGTCTTGCATGCAAATCTGTCCTTCCTTTGACCACTTGAATTAAACACATGAAAGCGTTTAGTGGCCCAAATATCAGACTCCATCCAGAAAAATAATTCTCATGAATCTTAGTATACTATGTACTAAGTCTAAGGAAAATTGAGATTAGTCTGGATTTAAACATTTACCCTAAAACTGTATCGTTAACTTCAAGCATAGAAATGTTCACAGGCTGTGAAAGAAGGCTGTGATCCAATATTCCCAAATTGTTCTGGGAAAATGATGCCATTGGCTAAATGAGAAATTCATGAAACTGTGAACAGTGTTAAGTTGAAAAGGCCCCGGCAGGAGGGCTGGGCGTCAGGAGGGGGAGCAGGAATCAGGCACCAGGAACACAACAGAATTACCAAGCAACGGGCGTGAAGAAGGATCAAGGATAATTTACTAAATAAGATGACAAACACAAGCATTTGAGCTTAATAAAGAATAATTACAGGAAAAGACTATAGTTCAGTGTACAATAAACCTGAGTATCTTTTGACAAAACCTTAACAGCATGAGAAGGGGCGACATAGGCACGCATTTTGCAGCAATAGGAAGTACATCTATGAAACTGCTGCTTATTCCTTTGTGTAGCCCCCCGAAGTCATAAAAAAAATGTTGGAACTGGGAGTGAGAGTGTGGGTGTGGGTGGTGGTGAGAGTGGAGCCACATCAATGGTCCCAGACCTAGAGATCCAAAAAAAACCCAAGGGAAAGAGAGAAAGAAACATACAACGAGGAGAACTGTGTGAAGGCCAGCCGGAGTCCCCAAGGGCACCAACCAGTAGATAAAGGTGGCCTCAAGGGTATAAGAGAGCTCTGATATTCATCTCCCCAAACACACTTGCCTTATTTTTATCCCTTCCACTAGGTGTCTTGTATCTCAGGAGTGCCTGTCTTCACAGGGGTCCCCCGTAAAGATGTTTGAAGCAGGTTACATTCCCACCAGTGGGATATGCGGGTACCCGTTGCACCACATCCTCTTCTTCCCTGCTCAGTCTTTTATTTTAGCCTTTCTGGGGGGTGAGCGGTGGTGTATCCCTGTGACTTTTGACTTCCATTTCACTGCTGACTGGCGATGTCGAGCACCTCTCTACGTACACAGTGGACATTTGGGCATCGTCCTCTCTGAAGTGACTGTTCGAGACTTTGGATCACTTGAAGTTTTGGTTTTGTCCTTCTAGAACTTGATTTGTAGTACTCTTTTATCACCGTGGGCTAGGAGTTCTTAGATACATGTACTGCAAATATCGCCTCTCACTTCATAATTGGCCTCTTATCTCTTGATGGTGTCTTTTGATGGACACCAAGTTCTTAATACTACAGAGAAATGTTTCTATCAGTTTTTTTTCTTTTATGATTAGTTCTCTTTATGCTCTGTTTCAGAAATATCTTTGCTCACTCCAAGGTCTTGAAGCTGGTCACTATTTTCTTCTAGGAGCTTGGTATTGAAGTCTGTGATTTGCCTCAAACTCTCCTCATTTAATCATCACGAGCTCTCTTTCTAGTAACACCTGACATGTGATTTAGAACATGCGGAGGCCCTTCCATTCCAAGAGTTACAGTGTCGTTAGCGAGTTGAGATGCATAGGGAGGCTGTGTCTGTCTGTGTCTTCTTGGCAGGGTGTCAGAAGCACTCTAGGCAAGTTCCAAGGCTCACACTCACGCACAGACAGCATCCTTCCTGCATTTCCACCCACAGTTTGAGGTCAGAACATGTTCACAGAAGTAGCAGAAGCAGATGGGAGTGGAGGTAGGCATCCAGTCATCCTGCATTTTGAAGCCTTGACCTTCTGATTTTAAGTATTTTAAAAAACCCTTTAATGTAAAAATACGCCTGTCCTTCCGTTCTATTTTCATCAAGGGCTTCCAACTGTGCTTGTAAGCAAACTTACAAGCTTGCTTCTCAGGCTCCTTGGTTTTTTTTCCAGCTTCTACAGGTGTGTTTTCCTTGGGGTATTGTGGGAGGCATGCTGCCCTGTCAAGTGAGGCAGACAACCCTTCTTTTCAACTGGTCAGCAGCCATGGGAATGGGCAGGGGCAAGTTTTCTCTACTTGGATGCAGACACATGGATCTCTCTTGTTCTGAGAAAGAACCATCCCTTTTAAAAGGCCCTGCTGTATTCTAAGGCAGAGTGGTACCTTCCCCCAATTTTTAGTGCATGCTTGCTTCCTGGAAGTTCCCTTCACGTGCTCCAGTCCGTCTGATCTCTGCTGCAAGCCCATGAGAGAAGTGTTACTACTTCAGATAGGTTAAGCGAGGTGCCCAAATTCACAGTCCTAATGATGACAGAGCTGGCATGTGAATCCAGACCTTCTAACTCCATATCGAATGTTCTTTATCCTTCTTTGCACTAAACGATTCTTCCTCTCATTTCTGTACAATTTCTTCAGCACTAATCTTTCTTAATATGCTTCTCTTAGATGATATCTTAGCTCAGGCCGCCCTAACAGAACACCGTAGACTGGGTGGCTTCAACAACAATTTCTGTCTCACAGGCTTGAGGCTGGAAGTCCCAGAGCAGGATGCCTGCAGAGTTGGGTTCTGGTACCCTCTTTTGGGTTGCAGGCAGCTGAGTTTTCTCTGTATCTTCCCCCGGAGGAGAGAGAGCTGTGCTCCCTTCATTCCCTTATAAGGGCACCTACCCCATCCTAGGGGCTCCGCCCCCAAGACCTCATCTAAACCTAACTACCTCCCAAAAGCCCCACCACCGAATATCACCACACTGGTGGTGAGGGCTTCAGCACAAGAATTTTGGGAGGATGCAAACATGGAGTCCATAACAGATGGGTAGTTTTTAATCTAAGGTCCCCTTCACATGCCTTTGTGCTGCCTTGAAGTTTAAAGGAGATGGTGTTTGCTCGTGCGATTATATGCACAAAGGCCCTCCCTTTCACCAGGTTCTAATTATCAGAGGTTTCCACGAAATAAAAAAGTTGCAGTGTTGGATGGTGGTAAAGGGGGAACCCTGTGGTGGCCGTGTTGGCCGTCGGGCGTGGGCAGCCAGGTTCGGTGGTGGGAGCTCTGGGTGCCCTCCTTAGCTGCTCAGGCTGTTTGTGAACTCCTGGCGGCTTCCCAGTGCTCTTCAATACCCCTGAAGTTGAACGATATGTTTTCTTTTCTCTTGTGATTATAAGGAAGAATAATAACATTCATAATAAATAATCAAGGCCCCTTGTAAACATCCTATACAGTACAGAATGTTCTCCCAAGCTCTACTCCCAATTCTCTTCCCACATGTTTCTCCTCTGTGTGTTGTGCGCACATCCCACGGCAGCGAGCGGCCTTCAGACTGGTTAAAGATTGTGGTAGACTTTATTATCATAATCACAGGATCTCTGGGTAGCAAGAAACACATGCTGCGTTTGTTTGCTGAGCAGTCCAATAACAAGAACCAGAGTGAAGTTTACTCAGCTGAGGCTGTTACCGGTCAGAGAGAAGAAAAATACAAAGGGGAAAGAGAGAGGGGACAAGGAAGGAGGGAGGGAGAGAGAACGAGGCAGAAAGAGAGAAGACACAAACAGCTGGAGGAGAAGGATGAGGCAGCAACGGGGGTCGTAGATTGGTTTTGCAAATGAGAAGATGTTCACAGGTGTAGCAGGTGGATCCAAGAGGTGACACATGTGCCCGGGAGGCAGCCCCGTGAGTGTGCGCTGATGGCAGAGAAGGAAACAGAGCTGGAATCTGTATCTGTTGTACCAAGTCAGGGGTGAGTTTGAGTCTGCTTATCAAAGTTTGGTTACAGGCTAGCGGCCTTGGCATCACCTCGGAGCTTGATAGGAATGCAGAATCACAGGCTCCACCCAGAACTACTGAATCAGAAACTTTATGCTAACAAGATCCCCCGAGCAATCCGGAAGTACATTGAAGGCTGAGAAACGCTGACCCAGCCACACTCAGGCGAGTGGCAGAGGGGCTTGTAATGTGGGTTACAGTGAGACACCGAGTCATCACTGGAAGAAGCCAGTAACCAAAATGACCGGATAGGTTCCGCTGCCAGGTAAACGAGGCAGTGTAGCAGAGTGGTTAAGAATGGTTCAAATCCCAACCCTGCCACTTACCAGCTGGGTGACCTTGGATAATGACTTAAACTCTGTCAAAAAAGAAACTACAGACCCCAAATGGAGTCACTTGTGCTAAGTGCTATGTCAGCCACTCAAGACATAGTAACCTAATTGCAGTTTCAGCCCCTCCCGGGGATGTGACCTTTAAACCCTCAACTGAGAACTACCTGATCAGCTCTAGTGAGGTGATCTCCATGATCCCTGCCCTCCCTGCAGAGGAAGGCAGACCTTGCCTGGAATATTCCTGTCTCTCGTTTATGACTTCCTCGTCAGCCTTTAAAACCTTCCCTTCCGTGTAGCTCTTTAGATCTCCCTTCTATCTGCTAGATGGGGTGCTGCTGGATTCATGAAGTGATTCAATAGAGCCAGTCAGATATTTAAATGTTTTTAGTCGAGTTTTGTTTTTGACCAACTCTTTGGGCTTCAGGATCTTCATCTTTAAAACAGTAACAATGATGGGTGGTTATAAAGAAGGCTGAGTTTAATACAGGAAGTCTTAGAAATGTTCCTGGATGGTTCGTTACAACAGTTGTTGTTGTTGTTGTTGTTGTTGTTGTTTTATTATATACGTGACCTCAGCAAGTACACTGAGAGTGAAGAAACTAGAAGCAGGAAAAGCAGTTTCAAATTTCAGAGACAGTCAGATGAAGCTGGGAAGAGAGCAGAGGCAGTCATGTCTGGAACTCGCCCCAGTACAAAAACAGCTGATTGCATCCCCGGGTAAGCTGCTCTCCTGTTTACCAAGGGCACTAATAATAACCAGCCCTCACATCTGTTCCACACATCACCCCCCCTTCCAGCTCACAGAGTGCTGTCCCACGCATATCTATCTCCTCTTCTCCTTCCTGGATGTGGGCACGGGCTCAGGTTGAGTGTGCCCTGAACAGGAGGGCAGTAGGATAAACAGGAAAACATGTGATCCAACTCCAGGGGTCAAAGGAAGTCCTGGTTCTGTCTGGGTTCCTGAGACGGCAGGCATTTCTTGGTCCAGCCACCACTCACCTGTGTCCCTCACCGGCACTGGCCAGCTGTGTAGTGTGAGGAGAGCATCATCCGGTGATAGTACCGACACTCCCTGATGTTGGCCCGAACTCAGAGGATCACCTGGATTCTGCTTCCTGCAGCTTTCAGTCTTGAATTTAAAAGGATGTAAAATGATTGACAACTTTTCCAAAGTTGTTGGCTCTGGGAAGTTGAAGGGGCTTTATTTGTTTGAGAATGAGACACGTATCTTAAAAAGCTTCCCTCCCTCCCTCCGTTGTTCCAACTACAATGGGTTAACAAGGACCTCTTTTAAAATGCGTACACACTTGAAAGTAAATGTTACAATTTATAAGTAATTTCTCCTTTATTATGAGTTACTAGAGCTAGGTAATTTCTTTCTTTCTTTTTTTTTTTTTTTAATTTGAAAGAGAGAGAGAATGAGAGAGAGCAAACAGGGAAGAGCCTCAGAGGGAGAGAGAGAGAATCTTTTTTTTTTTTTTTAATGTTTATTTATTTTTGAGAGACAGACAAAGCATGAGCCAGGAAGGGGCAGAGAGAGACCCACACACACACAGAATCCGAAGCAGACTCCAGGCTCTGAGCTGTCAGCACAGATCAAATTGAAGCCAGACGCTTAACTGGCTGAGCCACTCAGATGCCTCAAAAGAAAGAGAGAGAGAGAGAGAGAGAGAGAGAGAGAGAGAGAGAGAGAGAGAGAATCTTAAGTAAGCTCCATGCTCAGTGAGGAGTCTGATGTGGGGCTTGGTCTCATGACCTTGGGATCATGACCTGAGCCAAAATCAAAAGTCAGATGACTGACTTAACTGACTGAACCACCCAGGCACCCCGAGCTAGTTAATTTCTTATCCACCATCAATTAAGGGAAGAACAATGTTCTTGGATGGGAGTGGATGGGAGGAAGATGGCTTTGTAGAGTAGGGAACTCACTATATGGGAGAGGTTGGGGTAGTAGCCAGGAAATCAAGACCTTTGAGGAAGAAGAAGAATATTAAAGAGAAGGCAGTAGGAGGTGGAATGCAGGCCACAAAATGAAATGGGATGGCATCAATGAAGGTCTTGTTGACTTTGGAACTGGGCCAATGGTTGGTGGAAACAACCACTTGAATACACAGTTGATCCTTAAGCAACACAGGGGTTAGGGGCACTGACCCCACCCTTGTGAAGTTGAAAATTTATGTATAACTTTTGACTCCCCCAGAATTTAACTAATAATAGCCTCTTGTTGACTGGAAGCCTAACCAATAACATAATCAGTTGATTAACACCTATTTTGTATGTTATATATATTATATACTGTATTTTTACAATAGAGTCAGCTACAGAAAAGAAAATGTTATTAAGAAAATCATAAGGAAGAGAAAAAACATTTATAGTACTGTTCTGCATTTATTCTTAAAGTTCTGTGTATAAGTGGACCCATGCCGTTCAAACCTGTGTTGTTCCACGGTCAACTGTAATTGCAAATCAACTCCTGGGCTGCTTTGGGCATTTATGGTAAAAAGTGCCGATGTTTTGCTTGCAGAATAAACTCAAGGTATTTCACTGGACACTCACAGTCCTCTCTAGTTGAGTGGAGCTCAACTTCATGCCCATCACCCACTACTGCCCTATATGAGCTATTCGTTCGAGTAATAAGGTTCTACCTCCACTGTGTGAGCAGGCTCCTTTCCTGGCCTGAAGTGCCTTCGCCCTTCCTCTCTACCCAGTCACACCTGCCCATACTTTAAGGCTTTGCAAATCTCTGTCTCCCATGAGGCCATTCCTAATACATGGCTCATAGAGAACTCCCCTCCAATAATCTTGCTTACTATTGCAACTTTTTTTTTTTGTAGAATTTACTGCCTTGTATTAATAATTTACCTTTAATTTAAGAAAATAGAGTGATTTTTTTTGCATTAAAAATTAGTATGTGCTGTGTTAATTATACAAAATTTGGAAAACATAAAAAGCCAGAAAACAGAAATCATACAGAAACTATTAAATTCTGGTATTTTTTCTCTTGGTCATTTTTCTCCTTAAACATTTCTTTTTCACTTAGTTAATATTATGGACATATGTAAATTGCTCTGATTTTTAAAAAAATAATGTCCACCTTAAATGATTACCAAAAAAAATGCTCACTCAAAAATACAGAAAAGTAGAAAAAAATAGAAAATTCAGATCTCCCAGATTCCCAATATATAGAAATAATCTCACCTTATATTTTGATATATTTCTTTGTAGTTTTTTTTCCACATATCTTTACATGATCAAGAGCATATTGTAAAGGTCACATTATACGTATTTTAAAGTCCAGTTGACTCAGGACTATAGGCAGGTCCTGATGCTCTGAAGAGAGATGTGGTGAGTAGTATCTACCCCTGGGCAGTTTATTAGATTTTCTTAATTTAAAAAAAAACTTCCCAGAATCATTTAAAATAAGAGTTAAGGGTCCAAAATGCCATTATTCAAATTGCTCAGTCACAAAAATGTCCATTGTGTTGTTCCATGTAATTCTGCTTTTATAAAGGGGTGGGGAGAAGCTTTTTGTTAAGTATTTCTTCTGGCACAGTGTGCCAACCAAGGAAAACTTAGCCATTGTTAGCAAGTTCTGGAAGAACAATAGCAATCATTGTTTTAAATAATCATGAAACAAGTCAAGAGATTCCATCCGATTGGTTATGTGGAGATTATGGTTCAAGAAGCATTACACTGTGGAAGGAAGAGACGAATGAGATGACTAGTTACTTAAAAGAACACAGATCAGACTTTACCCTGACCCTGTGGGATCCACTTGGAAATAAATAATTCAACTGGATTCCTGAGGTTGGTGTGAAAACTGAATTAGGGGAGATCTTTTTATCCTTTTGAACTACAATTTTCCTATTCTTGGTGTGCTGATTTTTTTTTTGTTTTGTTTTAAGTAGGCTTCACACCCCTCGTGGAGCCCAATGTTGGGCTTGAACTCACTACTCCAAGATCAAGACCTGAGCTGAGATCAAGAGTCAGACACCTAACTGACTGAGCCACCCAGGAACCCCTTGCTATGCTAATTTTTATCATCTCAAATTTGGCCCAGATATATCTTTAAATATGAAAAAAAAATTTTAGGTTTATTTATTTTTGAGAGAGACAGAGAGAGAGTGTGGGAGGGGAGAGAGAGAGAGAGGGAGAGAGTGAATCCCAAGTAGGCTCTGCACTGTTAGCATGGAGCCCGATGCATCAGCATGGAGCTCCAACTCACAAATCCTGAGATCATGGCCTGTGCCCAAACCAATAGTTGGATGCTTAACCAACTGAGTCACCCAGGTGCACCTAAATATTTTTTTCTTAAAAGCATTTAAAAGAGGTTGTTCGTATAAGTAGTTGAACATTCATTCATTCATTCATTCATTCACTTATTTATTCATTCAAAGTATTCATTGAGGTCGCCATCTGCTAGGCATTGGTGCTATATAGCACTTACTTTCTGGGGAAAAGATAAGCCAGTAACCTGCAATAAACATGCTGTGTTCTGATAGATATACAGGGTCCTATAGAATTACATGGGGTACCATCTAACCTGACTTATAGGCTCAAGCAAGCTTCCTCAAAGAAGGAATATCTAAGCAGAGACCAGAAGTTGAATAGGAACTAGCCAGAAATCATGTGCGAAGATGGGAGAGAACACAGTGTGTTTGGACCCTCAAAGACAGCATGGCCAGAATGTAGAAGGAGCGGGAAAGGGGCAAGAAAAATATCTTGGGGGAAGGCAGGGGCTAGATGGTGTAGGGCCAATAGGCCAAGAGATAGTGTTTACATACTCCTGAAAGAATATTAAGGAGTTATGGAAAGGTTTTTGGTGAGGAAAGAGCCTGGTTGCATTGATAGATGGAAGGAGGGAAGGCAAGAATAGAATCAGGGAGACAGTCTATCAGGCTGTGCTGGTGTATGGGTGGAAGAGGATGGTCACCTGAACTAAGGAGGAGAAACTGGGGATAAAGAAAAAGTTTGTTAGAATACAGAAATGACACAGCTCGGTACTTGAATGTGGGGCATGAGGAAGGGGAAGGAAGCAAAAAAACCTTTTCTGATCTTTGGTCTGGAGAAATAGATACATGGTGATGCCATTCATGGAAGAGAAACTCCGGGAACTGTGGGATTTTGAGAGGAAATGATGAATCCCGTTTACCTTTGTTGAATTTGAAGTGCTTCTTAACATGCCTTCCTGTTGTTTGTCTATAAAATCTGTCAGTTACAGAGCTTTTTCTGCACAAAATTTAGTAAACATCATAACATTAGCTTCATGAATTAAGAATTGCAAACAAGTTAAAGTTAACTTTTTTTTTCTTTTAAAGTAAACCTTCTTTCCATTATTTATTTTTACCTATTCTTTTTTTCCTGCCTGGGTGCTTGTAGGACTTAAAGTCATGAGACTATGTCCAAGGCAGTCAGGATGCACCATAAGCTCCTATGTGGGAGCTTGAGATGAATGTGGCATAGTGTCCCCATGTTAAACCAGCTCACAGCTGGTGGACAAAGTTCACAGAGCTGGAAACAGGGAGAAATGCAGGTGTGAAGAGCCCACTGGGCATGTTAGAACCCTCAAGTGTCTATACCTAATCACTTTCCTCTTTCTTCATACCCACTTTGACCCTTTTGGGTGGTCTGGCAGTTGGCGTTGCCTGGTTCGGGAACACTTTCATGGATGTGAATTTGGTTGCTTTCTGCCACTGTGAAATCATCTCAAGGTTATTGCCACAAGGCAGACAGCTCTGACACTTGGTTTGTGTTGAGTTTTTTGTGCTCCCATCATATTCTTTCCCTGCGATGTGAGGATGTCACATAGTTTATGGCTATGACATAAGTGCTATGTAGCAGATCCCCTTTTCTCTGTAAGTTGGTGAAGCTAGCCTGGTAGCAAAATGATGCCTCCCTGTTCCCAGGGGGCTTTTGCTGAGGGAAAAGTTCAGACAGTCTGAGTCAACCCAGAGTAGGGTTGGAAGTAAACATGTCCAACCCAGGAAGATGATGGGACTAGAGAATGAATTATTTTTCTCTCATTCAATTCCAGATATGGATAGGGAATGGAGAACGGCTTTCTGTGGCTGTCTCAGGCAATGGCCTCAGGTGTAAACCTATCTCTGTATCATCTCTAACTTGAACAGGACACAAAGGATTTTAATCAATATTCTACTCTCTCAGCCAATGGTACAGGAGTTGATTCTACCTAGCAATGGTACATCTGCTTACCCTGGCCTTAAACAATCATGTTCTCATGCCCTGGGCAGATGATGTCAATGTCAAATTGATGCAGAAAGTCCACCTTGAACCAGACTCAGGTTGGCACCGTATGACATCAAGACCGCTTTCTCTTTCTCTTTGAGGTTGGCAAGTCCTTTCCTGCTTTTCCCTTGAACCTACTAATACTGCTTGTTCCCTGGGAGTCACATATGACCCTTTGCAAGACCGTGAGCCCCAATGGCTGCATCAACGTCCTTAGCCTCTGCTACCAATGTCAAGAATTCTCTGGGGACTATAAGAACACAGTTTTAACCATTTTACTCAGGTTTTCTTTCCAAGTACATGGTAAAACATCTTCCAGTCACCCTAGAGAGATATTGCCAATAATACAGCCATTGTTTGTTCTGGATTATTTGTTTTAGAAGCCTATCTGGTAAATCTGCAGTCCTAAAGTCAGTAAAGGAAATTTAAAGACAGACCTTAGGGCTGGAAGAGACTCAATTCTTTACCCCGGTCTTCTGATAAAGTTTTTACTGTAACCAAACAATAAAAATATTTCCTAGAGAAATCTTATTTCTATTTATTGTCTATATAAAGTTTGATTTTAACATTGCATTATTATATTTTCCATAACAGTGCTCTACTATTCTTCTAGTCTCTGAAAATATTCACAGGATTAAGTTTTCTTAACTATGAAACTCCACAATTCAGGAAACTTTTGTTCCAGAAGCACATGGACTGTCTATAATCCAGTGTGAAAGAAATTTATGACCTGTCCATTTAATTCACTGTGACTCAATTCAACATCATAATCATAGGATTATGTTCCATTTAGGCAGCTCATTTAAACTTTTTTCAACTTGTGGAGAACTAGTTTAACTTCTGTCCCTCAGTCAGGAGTAGCTCCATGCAAAGTTCTATTTCAATGTTGGTTGTTCCTGAGCTGTCAGAAAAATAGACACTTTATGGTCTAAAAATAAATATAGTAAGTTTCCTTATTCAAAAATGGCAGAACAGATTTTATACAACTGTTCTACCCAAATACTGCATGTCACTGGGCTTGGAAAGTTTTGGCATCCAGAATAATACCATGGAAACTTCTGGGCATGAAAACAAGGGCTAGAATGGAAAGTACGTCCTTTCTTTTCTTGTGCAAACAGAGACAGCATTAGTTCTGTGTGCTGGCAGGGAGAAGAGCAAACAGACAGGGTTTCTGGATTCCACACAGGACCCGAAACAAAGAGAAAAAACCCCTCAGCAAGACAAGGAGGACTGGTTTGCACAGTTGTCCTTGGCCACTCCCCAAGCTTATCAAGAATGGCTTGTGTCCACTAGCAGACAGACTCTCATTCACTATCACAATTCAAATTATTACACCACTGTTTCCCTAAGAGTATTCAGGAATTACTAGCTCTAAAGGATAAGTACTATTTGAACAGTGGGTTTCAGCGTAAAAAAAAAATCCAGAAATACTGATTTAAATAAGTATTCATTGGTTTATTTACTTGAAGACTCAGAATATGCTGATTGATATGCAATGTGAATTTCCAAGAGTGAGCTAGAGAATGTAGTCTGGGACCCCATTTTCTAGTAACTCTGAACCAGACATCCTAAAAAACCTCTTCACAAAACACCTAGAAATTCTGGATAAAACATAGGAGTAAAATGCACAGCTATGCAAACTGGGGATATCCCCAGGGGGAAAATACAAAGGAGGAAAGGAGGCCAGTAAGCAAGCAGTGAAGCCACACCTGAGCTGGGAGGGTTTTGCAATCCTAGAAACCCAGCACTTTGAGTTTTTTTTTTTAAGTTTATTTATTTATTATGAGAGAGAGAGAGAGAGAGAGAGAGAGAGAGAGAGGTAGCACAAGCCATGGAGGGGAAGAGAAAGAGAAGGAGAGAAAGAGAATCCTAAGCAGTCCCTGCATTGTCAGGGCAGAGCTGGAAGCAGGGCTCGAACTCACAAACTGTGAGATCATGACCTTAGCCCAAGTCAGAGGCTTAACCAACTGAGCCACCCGGGTGCCCCAATACTTTGAGTTTTAACAGCTGCTGTGTGAGAGACAGAAGTTAGAACTGAGACACCTCCATTAAGTTTGGATCCTCAAATGTCTACTCGGTTGGATGAAAGGAAAAACCAGAAAAAATCCATTCCAGAAAAGGGAGATGATAAGGGATACTTCTATCTTGGGCTATGATATTTATGTGGGAAAAGTCTCACATTATATTTCATAATAACAGAGTCCCTTTATCATTTAAGAAACTACAAGGTAAGAAATTAACTTATTATAATTTCAGATTATGATGCTCTAATGTTCCTGGTATAGGAAAACAACATTACCTTCTGGAGGGACTCATTCTCCACCCAAGCCCTTCAATATTTCCATAGATAAAGCCTACTGACAATGAGAAAGAATGAAATATGGCCCTTTGTAGCAACATGGATGGAACTGGAGAGTGTTATGCTAAGTGAAATAAGCCATACAGAGAAAGACAGATACCATATGGTTTCACTCTTATGTGGATCCTGAGAAACTAACAGAAACCCATGGGGGAGGGGAAGGAAAAAAAAAAAAAAGAAGTTAGAGTGGAAGAGAGCCAAAGCATAAGAGACTCTTGAAAACTGAGAACAAACTGAGGGTTGATGGGGGGTGGGAGGGAGGGGAGGATGGGTGATGGGTATTGAGGAGGGCACCTTTTGGGATGAGCACTGGGTGTTGTATGGAAACCAGTTTGACAATAAACTTCATATATAGAAAAAAAAAAGATAAAGCCCACTGAACATGAGTTCAAAACTCAAAATTACAAAACATGTAAAGAAATAAACTATTATGAGTTTGCAGAAACAACATCAGAATTTTATCTACAAGGATTTCAGATATTGGAATTACTGGATATGAAACATAAAAGTATTTAGATTATTTAAATAAAAGAAAGAGGGAAAACATGAAGAATAAGATGCTTTTACAAAGGAACAGGTAGGTTTGAAAAAGAAATAACTAGAATTTCTAGAAATAAGAAACATGATTATTGAAATTAAAATTCAGGGGGCACCTGGGTGGCTCAGTTGGTTAAGTGTCCGACTTCGGCTCAGGTCATGATCTCACGGTTCGTGGGTTCAAGCCCTGCATAAGCCTTGTGCAGACAGCTCAGAGCCTGGAGCCTGCTCTGTCTCTCTCACTCTCTGCTCTCCTCCACTTGTACTCTGTTTCTTTCTCTCTCAAAAATAAAAATAAAGATTAAAAAAAATTAAAATTTGGGGCACCTGGGTGGCTCAGCCAGTTGAGTGACCCACTCCAGATTTTGGCTCAGGTTATGATCTCACAGTTTGTGGGATCAAGCCTGCAATGGGCTTGCACTGAGCATGAAGCCTGCTTGGGATTCTCTCTCTCTCCCTCTGCCCCTCTCCCCTGCTTGCACTCTCTCCCTCCCTCAATATAAATAAAAATTTAAAAAAAGAAATTAAAATTCAATGTTCAGATTAAGTAGCAGGTAAGCTAATGCTAAAAACAGAATTTGTGAACTAGAAGGTAAATTCTGAAGAAATTATTCAGATGGAAACACAGTGAGACAAATGTGGAAAGTTCAAAATAAACAGAAAATGTGCAGATGTTACTATGTCTGTTAGGAGTTCCAGGAGAAGAGAACAGAAAAAAAGAGGAGGAGTAATAATATACATAGATAATGGCAGGAGATAGTATGGAATTTATGGAAGGTATATATCTATAGGTTTAGGAATTGCAATGAATCCTAAGCATAATTAAGAAAAATAAGTTCATGTCTAAACCTATTATAATGAGTCTATGAAGACAAAGAAAAGGTCATTTATCTTGTCAGAGATAAAAGACAGATTACATACAGAGAAATGTCTGTTACTGACAGCATGATAGCAGATTTCTTAGTCACAACACTACAGCTGGAAAACAGTGGGATATCGAGTAGAATCTTGGGAGAAAGATTCTGCCTAGGATTGAGGATTGTATTCTCAATCAAACTATCTTCCAATAAAAAGCCGAAAAAAAGACATTTTCAGACACACAAACACTGAGAGTTTGCCACCAACAGATTTCACTAAAAGGAACTTTTAGTTCTTTTTCATGAAAAGGACATCCTTTAGGGAAGGAGAAAACTGACCCCAGAAGAAAGGTGTCAGATATACGAAGGAATGGTGAGCAAGGAAATCGTTTAAAAATATGATAAATCTAAATAAACTTCCATGTATAAGATTAATATTTGACATGAATTTATTCTATAGATAATATGGCATATATGAAGTTATATATAGTCTTACATGTAATATATTATAGATAATATTATGTAGATAATAAAAAAGGTAGAACCAAAATATTAGACAAGAATTATCCCTAAACTGGGATGGAAGTGATTGGAGTTGAAGGGAATGCAGTTTCCCAAATGTATTTGAGCACAAATCTGTAATCTGCAAGCATCTTGTGGGTTTATGTTGCCAGGAAATGTAGTTTGTGTTTGGTTTGGCATATATGGCTCAATGGAAGCAAACCTGTTCATGTCTTGTATCCTGGCGTGGGGCTAGGCAGGGATGCTGTCAGGAAGCCTAGTGGTGAGTATGCTCATGGTGGGCGGGTGCCAGATACCAGCACAACAAATAAAAATCAATCACTGTTTATCTGAAATTCAAATTTAACCGGGTATCCTGTATTTCCATTCATCGAATACGGCAACTGTCGGTGGATGATGCTGGGCAAGAACGTGGGCTGCACAATGACGGAGGTGAGGACGAATAGTCCTCAGGGTGCCTCAGGGTACTTGCATTTCTAAGTCATGAAAGGACCAAGACAGAAGAAGTTGGCCACATTAGTAGGCCAGCAGCTGATCTTCACGGATAAGCAGATTGTGCTGTGAACTGTCATCTCGGATCAGCTTTGGGGATCTTCAAGTTCTGCTGCTGAAGGAGGGGGATGGAATGGGCTGAAGAAGTGAGCAAAGAATACAGGAAAGAGCAATTGTGCAAATCCACACTCCACTCCCGGAGAGCCTCATTACATGACCTGGGGAAAGGGCTTGCTCTGAAGGGGATCCAAATGTTATAAATGGGAATAGGCCACTTGTTTCAAGCTTCCAGAAGCTCTTTCCATGAATAAGAACTTTGCAACCATGGTATACTAATAATAGCAAGTGCTTTTAAGTACTTACTATGGGCCAGGTTCTGAACAACGCACTTTATACGTATCAACTCTTAATATTTACAGCGCTTCCATATGGTGGGTGTTATTTTATCATTACACCTAATTTACAGATAAGGACACTGAGCCCAGAGGTAAGCGTCTTCCCTAAGTCACACCAAGTAATAACTGAGTCAGGATTTAAGCCCTCGCAATGTGGCTCTAGAGCTATGCTCTTAACTACTAGCTGTATTGTCTATCAGCGTATGACCGCCTGCTAACAAACGTCTGATCTGAAATGCTCTGCGAGAAGTTGATAAGGGTGACATACACAGGAGCTACACTTGAAGGTCCTATCTGGCTATATCTCCTTGCTGTGTGGTAGGAAAGTCGTATCGGTATTAGCTCTCTGATTTCCAAGACCACGTTTCTCAGAAAGTAGACTCTAATAATACACTGTATATTTACCAAGTAGTTACATTAAAGAAATGGTGGAGTTAGGAAAGGACTTCACCTGGAATCCAGATATCAGGCATCAACTATCACATCGAATGTTCTGGATGCAAAACACCTTGCACTTGGCACAGTATCAGAGTGAACACCTGCTGCTTTGCCCGCCCGGCATCTGCCCCCTGCCCGCCCCTTCTGTAACAGCATGCCAGCTTTGCTTTAGGAAACTAGCCAACTGAAAGTAGTGTTCTTGGAACTGTCAGTCAAGGTACTAAGCAGCAGTCAGATGTTCCAGCTAGAACCTCTTACAAAGGATTTGAATCTCGAGACAAGGATCATCTTCTCTCAAAATGGTGGAAGCGAACATGGCTACAGTGGTTTCCCGAAGAGCTTCTGCATCCTTGATCCTCATAGGCACCCTGGTTCCTGTCTTTTCTGAGGCCACTGGTTTTCCTTGGAATCTGTGACCCACGCACATGTTTTCACATGTTTATTTTCTTAACCAGTCTTGGTTTCTATTGCTTATAAACAAACAACTAGAACAGGTACAAGGTGTAAATGTAGATTACTATTATTATCCATTGGTGTGAGCCACTTCATTTTTTCCTGTTTGTTTCACACATTGCAGAATAGTTGTATGCTAAGAACTTCCCCCAGCATCAAGCTTTGGGTGAGGCAAGGGTGATCCCTAGGGTGAAAATTGAAGGAGGTGCTCACTCTCAGGTTCATTCAAGAGCAGGGCAGGCACCTAGGGAAAATTTTTCTTTTAGGGTCCAAGGGCAGCATTTACTTCTGCATGAAAGTGAACCAACCTTATAATGCAGGCATCGTAGATGAGTAACCAAAATTTCTAAAAACCTTCCATGAAGTGTCCTCACCTCCAGTTTGTTCAGAGATTGTTCCTTGGAGAGGGAGGAGCAAACACTATTGGAGATGGATTTCTGATAGGAGAGCCTTAGGAATTTCTTTTTAAAGCTTAATGTATCCATTGAGAGTGTCCCTAGGGGGTTGGTTCTTAAGTCTGGCTGCCCATGGGAATCATCCAGAGAAAACTTTTTAAAAAAATTTTTTTATGTTTATTTTTGAGAGAGAGAGAGAGAAAGAGAGAGAGAATGAGTGGGGGAGAGGCGGAGAGAGAGAGAGGGAGACACCAAATCTGAAGCAGGCTCCATACTCTGAGCTGTCAGCACAGAGCCTGACGCAGGGATCAAACTCACAAACCATGAGATCATCACCTGAGCTGAAGTCAGACACTTAACCGACTGAGCCACCCAGGCTCCCCCAGAGAAATCTTCCCAAACCTCCAATGATTTGGCTTTACCATCCAGAAAATTTAATTCATTGGTCTGGCGAGGGTTTAGTGAGTCAGCTTTCCAGATGATTTGAATGTGCAGTTGGAACCCCTGTCCTAAGGGTATTAATTATATTATAAGGATCTACTGGAGGCGTTGACCTAGTCCCGTAACAGAAGCCCTGGAACCATAGAGATGAGGGCAGCTGAAGAGTCTATTTGCATACCACAGCATAGAATTAAAAATCTGGTTCTTCTCTTACTTGCTGTGTGACTGGGGCAGACTGATTTGTTTTCTTATCTGTAAAATAAGTATAACAATGGTACCAAACTTGATGGTGTTGTATTGGGGATTAAATGAGGTAACATACGTAATGCACGGAGCGCAGTGCATGTACTAAGTGCTCAAACAGTCAGCCATCAATTTCATCATGGTCACCCCTACAAGTAAATGAGCTTAGACCACCCCCTGAAAAGATACCAAAATTCTTGCGTATTTCTGGACACTTGGGAAGTAAAGAGTGTTTCTTCAGACGGGTGCCTTTGAGATGTGTGGGGTTATGGGCTGCAGACCCTGGGGATGAGTGTGCATTATTTCCTGGAGGGTACGATGACTTCTCTTGGCGTAGTTGTCCAGAAGCAAAGCTGCTTCTTGACCTGAGTTGGGACACCAACCACCCAGTTCTACACAGTAGGACAGGAAGTGAGGGTCAGTGGGTATATTCTTGCTTCAGTCTAGCTTTCTCTGGGCTATGGGGCCAGCTTTCCTCCTCTGATTTTGTATTCTTAATTTAGATCTCTGAGGCTGGGACTTGAAACCCTGGAGGATATCAGTGAAGACCTACCTCTCTAATCCCTATCTGAAATGTTATATAGGGGAAGGGGGGTGAGAAAGTCACAAAAATTCATTGGGGGGGGGGCAGGCCTAATGTGCTTATGACTGGGATGAGTGGAATAATAATTACAGTTGTAATAACTGACATTTATTGAATACATGCTGTATTTCAGGCATTGCACATTTCCCCCCTTTAATCTCATTTAATCCTCAACAACACCCTATGAATTGAAAACTATTATTATCTCCCTTTTGAATATGAGGAACCTAAGTCTCGGGACCTCATCCAAATCCACACAACTAATAAGCAGTAGGGCTGGGATCAGAACTCAGGAAGGCTTATTCTAGAACTCATGCTATTAACCAGAGTGCTTTGTCAGCTTCTATTCCTAAGGCACATGCCACATCTGTTCTTCCTTACGGAATGCAGTACACATTGGCACCCTTGGTTTGTGGTCAGGATGTGAAGAGGGAACGACAAATCTGGATGCTTCTTTGCTATTGGCCCATGAGGAAAGCACCATGCATTGTGCTAGGTAATGGTAGCTGGAGAGAGAGCCAGGAAGGGTAAAGATCAAGAGGACCGAATTTAACATGGTCTCTGTTGGAAGAAAATGATCTAGTTTCAAAACACTTAGCTACGTAATTAGTTCTTGCAAACATCCAAAACAAACAAACAACAAACAAACAAACAAAAAACCCTCCACTCCTCCAACACTGCAGAGAAGTAATGCTGCTAGCTCACCATTAGGGCTTCTGGAATCTAAGCTGGAATCAGACTCCTGGCTTTGAATCCAACCTCACTTCCATTGTTTAGTGACTCTGGGCAAGTTGCATGACCTCTTCCTGCCTCAGTTTCCTCACCAATAAAAGTAAAAGGGATATATATATAAATATATATATATATATTTATATATATATATATTTTTTTTTATGTCAAAGAAGGTTTTATTTTATTTTATTTATTTATTTTTTCAATATATGAAATTTGATGTCAAATTGGTTTCCATACAACACCCAGTGCTCATCCCAACAGGTGCCCTCCTCAATACCCCTCACCCACCTTCCCCTCCCTCCCACCCCCCATCAACCCTCAGTTTTTTCTCAGTTTTTAAGAGTCTCTTATGCTTTGGCTCTCTCCCACTCTAACCTCATTTTTTTTTTTTTTGGAAAAGGGATATTAATAGTACCCTCCTTGGGGTTGCTGTGATGATTTAATGAGTGAATGTATGTAAATGTCTGAGGAGAGCGACTAGCTTGCTGTGAGTGGTCACCAAGTAGAAGTTGCGATCATTTTATGTGTTGGGCACTGAGGTGACATGATGAATAAGACAGTGGCTGACCTCCAGAAGTTGAGTCTAGTGCTGGAGCAGGCAAATTAATAACTGCAATGCGTGCAGTGTGCGACAGACCCAACAGCTTTGGGCAGAACCCCACGGCAGGCACATCTAACCCGTTCTGGGTATGTGTGTGGCAGAGGCCGTCAGCACAGGCCTTCTAGAGGCATGGACGTCTGGGTCGAGAGTCTTGGTGGACAGGAAGTTAGCCAGAGGGAGATGAGGGATCCAGGCAGAGGGGAGAGCAGGAGTTGAGAGAAAGCATTTCACATCTGTGGGGTTCCCAGAGTTAGCAACTAAAAATACAGAATGCCCCATTTCACTTGAATTTCAAAATAACAACAAAGAACCTTTTAGAATGAGTACATGCCATGCAATATTTTTAGTATAAGTATGTCGCAAATATTTATAACAAGAAAATCCATTCGTTGTTCATCTAAAATTCAAATTTAGCAGGGCAATCTGTATCTTATCTGTCAATTGTGTCCATCCACACGTAGGGAAATGAAGGCGTTTCCAGGTAGCTGGACTTGGGGGAAGGGTGGATGAGGCTGGGAGGCGTCCAGGAGCCAGATCGTGGAAGATCTTGTAATCGTGACAAAGCACCGGGCCCTGGGGGCCCACACAGATCAGGTTCGGCCACTCGTTGCTGACAAAATCCAAAGACAGACAAGTGGTGGTGACACAAGAAAGGAATTTATTTCCATGGGGCCTATGTAAGGAAAATGTGGGACAAAGTTTCTTGAGTACATGCGGGTGGGCAGCAAAGGTCAGGTTGGTCATTGGCAGGTGGGATCTTGCAGGCTCAGGGCAGTTCACATTGCTTGAGGGGTTAGTTTCCATTCCCATCACAAGATGCTTTGCCTTCAGGGTCTTTTGCCTGAGTTAAGAGATAAACTGGAAAGCAGAACGTAACTAGAAGGTACAGACTGAGATCAGAATCGAGTTGGTTGAAGTCCTCTTTCGGTCTTGGGCCATGTCACGGACTTGGATTTTATTCTAAAACCAGTGATGAGCCTTCAGAGGGCTTATACCACGAAGACGTAAAATAGTGTTAAACATGTCATCAGGCACGATGACAGGAGTATGAGCTTCTATGGCTGCATAAGAAATTACCCCAAGCTTAGCACCTTAAAACAATAAGCATTTATTATCTCACATTTCCTGTGGGTCAGGCATTCAGAAGTGACTTAATTGGATGGTTTGGGCCCAGGGTTTCTTACGAGGCTATCATGAAATGTCCACCAGGGTTGCGTGCTCTGAAGGTTTTATTAGGACTGGAGGATTTGCTTTCCAAAGAGGCTCACTCCCATAGCTGATCAGGCACTGCTGGCTGTTGGCAGGAGAGCTCAGTTCCTTGAAACAAGGACCCTCCGTGGGACTACTTGAACCTCCAACAGCATGGCAGCCGCTCAGTGATCCAAGAGACAGCAAGGTGAAAGCCATATGTCTTTTGTGACCTTGATTTCACAAGTCACACACTGCTATTCCCACAGTATCCTAGTGGTTATACAGATCAGCCCTGCTGGATGAAGGAGGACACTACGGATCTACATACAGAGTAGGCAGGGATCCGTGGGGCCACCTTGGAGGCTGACTACTGCAAGTGGGTAGCTTAGATAGACAGTGACGCTTATGGCTTTGGAGGTGGAGGAGAAGGATAGAAGCGTGGAATAGCGAACAACAGCTTGGAGGAGTAGAAATGTGGGAGACAAAGAAAAGAGAAAGGAAGGAGGGTTGGAGCAGTGTGCAGCCCATTCACAGCAAAAAAACCAAAGCCATCACATGAGAAACTAAATCTGCCTCCTCTCCTGGACATGCTCCAAAAATGGTTTGTGGTTCTCTAGAGATGACTCTAAGAGAAGCACATACACTGGAGGATGAGGGGGGCAGTACCCCAAAGTCCCAACTTTCTGCGCTCAAGGCTGAGTTCCTAAGGTGAAACAGGAAGTTAGCATGCTTAAGGAGAACAAAGTGGTAATTATTTAAGGGAACATAATTACATGTGGTTTTAGAATTAATGGATGGGGAGAAACCATAAAAATTATCTATCTATGTATCTATCTGTATTTCTGTGTGTTAAGTTTATAGCTCTAAATATATATATAATTTAATATACAAATATATATATATTTATTTACATAAAATATATTTATAAAAATACATAAATAAATATTATACATATATCCATAATAAAATTATATGTATATATTTAGGAGAAGTCATAATCTTAATAACAGAACAAAGACATTTTAATAGTTTTCCTTTGTAAGAAAAGTTCTCGTAGAAGCGAATCTGTAGGAAGAGCGCCCTCTGCTGCGGCCTGCACGAAATAGATTTCCTGTCTGCCAATACCAAGAAAAACATGTTAAAAAGGTTTTTAAGCTATCAGGTTGCGGTCTATAAGAAGAGATAAAATTACATTAAAAAATAAAATTGGAGTTAAATAGATAACACGTTTGCTTATTCAAATATCTTTAAGATTTTCTTCTGTGTTGTAGAAAGCCATGTTGCTACATCTTTCTATTGGACTTTATTTTCTCAGTGGTTAACTGTAACACAAATATAATTGAGAAACAGAGACATGTGATAATGATGCAATATGCAATTAGGATCATCTACTCCAAACACTTACCTGAATCAAGTAAATCCCTCTCTAGGTGCAGAAATCCATAAGTCAGAGGCCATGATTTCGCCATCAAGAACAACTCCTCACAGCAGCAGGAGGAAATGGTTTTACTTGTTCCAGAGCACCTGGGAAAAGTAAAAGTGCTGACTTTTACAACCAACTCTACTGGCTATTTCGGGGGATTGTAGTCAGGAGGTGGGGTGGGGAGAGCAGACTGATTAATACTCTCCAACAACTCCACGGCATCAATGACTTAAGAAAATAAAGGATGCGTTGGCTTGATATTCTGTACTAAGTTGTACATGAAATGGATTGGTCCCAGATCCTGACTGCCCACCCATACCTGACCCACCTTGGCAAACTAAATATAGACGTGAGTGGTACTGCCCCCACCAGGTGTCAGCCTGGAAACGTTCACCCCTCCCATGCATTCATCCCTGCTTACATCTCTGTAGTTTGCAGATTCTCTGGCTCTGTTTTGGGGCTTCCAGAATCAGCTCCTGAGCTCTTCCACTTCTCCAGTTTATTACTCTTGGCTCACTGCTTAACAGAGGACTTGGTAGGAATTTCTTGATTTTGAAACATTTGCAACTTCTCAGAGGAGACACTGTCTTAGCTAGCTTCGTCCCAGCCTCTTAGCTAAGAAAAGAGGGTTAGACATTGCCACATGGTTGGGAAAATATTTATCTCCTTTAAACCCCTTATTATCTGTAGAATGAGAACAATAAAAGAATTCACATTGTCGAGGTCTTGTGAGAATTATAGCTGGTAGAGCACTTAGGAGAAATATTAATTGTTATAACATATAATACAATAATTATTATAAGGTATGATTGAAATGTTCCAAGCAAAAAGGTCCCCACGAAAACATTAATAGATAGGCATTTAGTGACTCTAACCAGGCCAGTGGGAAGAAGTTTAAAAATCAGGTGAAGACATTTTGTCCACAATAAACTAATTTCAAAAATACATAAAAATAAGTCTGAAGTGGGGAATTTATAGTTTATAGTTTACTCTTCTTCCTTGATTTTTTAAAATTTTCTTTAGTGAGTATATACTACTCTTATAATGGAAAAATATGAAATTTTAATGTTAAAAAACCCACCATCCATTCTCTTTTTATTAACTTTGCTTACATAATTAACACATGATTTTATTTTCAATCTAAAATTTGAAATAAAACTAAAATTTGTCACGGACACACACACTCTGCTGCCACACCAAACTCAGTCACTTCCCAGAGGTAACCACTGCTGAGGTTTGCGTGTGCCCTTCTAGATATTTTCCTAACCAGTTACTTGTTACTGACCCATGGATCAAGGACAATTTGTGACACGATCCAACACACTTTATTTTTCCTCCCATTGTCCATTTAGAATTTGTTCACTGGGGATAATCATCTCTTGCACTGGATGAAAAACAGGCCATTCTCAAGACTCTTGTAATCATTCCAAGGTCACAGACATTTCTACATTGTAAACTTTGTTGTAAAACAAAAGGTCACTTTGGAAATTTAAAATATCCAGTATAAAGTATACGACAAGCATCTCCTATAAAGGAGGGGAGGGGGTGCCTGGGTGGCTCATTCGTTAAGCGTCAGACTCTTGATTTTGGCTCAGGTCATGATCTCAGGGTTCATGGGTTCAAGCCCTGCATCCGACTCTGCACTGACAGCATTGAGCTTCCTTGATTCTGTTTCTCCCTCACTCTGTCCCTCCCCTGCTCAACTGCATGTGCACCTGTGTGTGCTCTCTCTCCCTTTCTCAAAATAAATAAACTTAAAAAAAATTAAAGAGGGGAAAAATCAAAGTTAAATATGAGCAGAACTCTAGAGAAGAGATTTTCAATATTGGTTGCATATTGGGATCATCTGAGAAGTTTTTAAACCCAGTGCCTCACTTTCACCGCCAGAGTCTTTGATGTAGTTGGCTTGGAACTTGCTTGGGCTTCAGGATTTTTAAAAGTTTTTCCAGATGATTCCCATGGGCTACTTTTGAGAACCACTCCTCTAGATCCAGCTTCCAATTTACAGAAAATACAGGAGACAGAAGAAAATGTTAAATAACACCATGGAGATGCAATCAGCAATAACCAGGCCTTAGGAAATGCTGTAGGACAAAAACCCAGTTTCTTTACAGAAAATTATAAGGGGAAAAAAGAAGAAGAAAAAAAAGAAGGCGCGGAGGAGAGAGAAACCTATATATTAAAAGTGACTTAGAAAAAATAGCAACTCATTGCAATATATAGTTCCTTTTGGATGCTCAGGTGAATTTAAAAAGTATATGAAAATTTTTATATAACAAATGGAGAGTGTTGAAAATTTAGTAAATTGTTGATATTAAGGGTTTGTTTTTAAATTTTGAGAACATGATAATGGTAGAGTGGTTGTGTTTCATTTTTTAAAAGTTTTTATTTTTCAGAGAAAAGATGTTAAAAGATCTCTGGAAGAAATTATATAACATCTGGGATTTGCTTCAAAATAATCTGGGGAAGAGGGAGCTTGGGTAGATTGGTATAGATTAAAAAAAAAAAAAAGACTGGTCATGAATTGATAATTGTTGAATTTGGGAAGTGGGTACATAGAGAATTCATTATTATATTTTCTCTATGTTTTGTATGTTTGATGGTTTCCAAATAGAAAATTTTTAAAATGTACAGTCCAAGATGTTGATCAACACCCTAATCCTCATTCAAAGATAGGTCCTCTTTTTCCCACTAAAGCTTGTAGTTAGGTAGTGACTGTCTGCTTTTGGGGGAAGATGTGTCCTGCTCCTTGCTGCCCACCTTCTCCCCTTTCTTGACTGTTGCCTCCCAAGGCCAGGCAGGAGACAGGAAGTGAGATGGGGTGGGGTGGGGGATTAAACAGCTTTCACCTACTGGAGGGTCTTGGGCTCTTTCCTTGGTTGTTTAAAGCAGACTCTTGATGGCTTTGGTCAATTTTCTTGTGTTGCGGTTGAACTTCTACCCTTCACTCCCAAAGATATGTTGAAGTCCTAACCCTTAGATCTGTGATTGTGACTTTATTTGGAAAGAGTCTTTGCAGATATGATCAAATTAAGATGAGGTCATACTGGATTAGGATGTACCCTAAATCCATTGACTAGTGCCCTTATAAGGAGAGAAGTTTAAAAACACAGAGGAGACACACAGGAGGAAGACCCTGGGAGACAGAGGCAGAGATTGGAATTCTGGCACAAGCCAAGGATGCCAAGGTTTGTTGGCAACTATTAGAAGCTGGAAAAAAAGTAAGGAAGTATTCCTATTTGGAGCCTTTGAGGGGAGCATGACCTTGCTGACACCTTTATTTTGAACTTCTTTTTTTTTTTTTTTTTAATTTTTTTTCAACGTTTTTTATTTATTTTTGGACAGAGAGAGACAGAGCATGAACGGGGGAGGGGCAGAGAGAGAGGGAGACACAGAATCGGAAACAGGCTCCAGGCTCCGAGCCATCAGCCCAGAGCCTGACGCGGGGCTCGAACTCACGGACCGCAAGATCGTGACCTGGCTGAAGTCGGACGCTTAACCGACTGCGCCACCCAGGCGCCCCTATTTTGAACTTCTAACCCCTAGAATTGTGAGATAATACACTTCTGTTGTTTTAAGCCACCTGATTTGTGGCATTTTGTCACAGCGGCCCCAAAAAAGGAATGCATCTTGGTTCCCAGCTTAGGGATGCTCCCCTTCTACTGCATGTAATGTGTTTGATCCCCTGGACTACCTGCTCCAGCTGGTGGTTCCCAGGAGGCCACCTACCTGGGGATGTCAGTCCCACATGGCTGCCTTGGTCCAAAGAAGCCCTCACCCATCGTCTACCTCTCACATACTCAGAGAGATGGTCTTTCTCAGGGCAGGGGTCCTCTCTGGCTCCCACACAAAGCACTAAGTCAGCCATTGTCTACCCTTTAGATTTCCTGGGAATGAGTCAGGCCCTGTCCATTCTGTCCCCTCCTCAACTTCACCAGGTTTTCCCTTAGAACCCCTCTCATTAGGCCTGAGCAGAAGGTAACAGAAATACTCCCCTCCTCTGGAAATCTTTCCTGAAGACATCTCAGGAATCCCCTTTCTCATTACACTGACCTCTTTTTATACCTTCCATTGGTCTGAGGGGGGTCAAAAGCCTGGAAACTGGTGCAGACCATTTCTTGTTCATATGGGCTTGTCTCTCAATCATTCTGGCAGCTGTTTATGCACCCAGAAAACTTTCTACAGTATGTCCTTGAGATCCTTCAATGACAGTACAGATCATCCTATCTTATTTTTTTTAGCTGCTATATTTAATTCCCTAGGAAGGCTTTTTCCATAGTTTATTCAGTCATTATCTTGGTGATGAATATTAAGTATTCATCTAAGTATTGTGCTGCTGCAGGTGATCTGAAATCAAATCCTCATACATAGCACCTCGTGCATACGTGTAGTTGTTTTTCTGAGCTAGAAAAGGATGGGTGGGATTACTGAGTCACGGGCTGTATGCTTTCACGTGTTTAAATGTTTCTGTTAAATGCTCTGTAATGTGACTGCTGCACCTCTCATTCCCTCCCGTTGGCAGTGTTTGAGGGTGCTCATTTACCCGCTTTCACCAAAGTATTCTCCTAGTTCCTGGTGTAATGCACCCCCTGTTGTCGATGTGTGTTGACATCCATTAACCAACTGCATTGATGAGCTCCTTCACCTGAATACAGCCAACTGACACTCAGCATTCCGTCCCTCCTCATTTCAGCACACTTTCCAGGACAGCAGAACTTGGAAAGCTTTTAAAACAAACTACATTTTTCCACTTTCTTATGGGTAATGTTCTGGGTGCAAATTAGGTCTTGCCAATGAGATGCATTCATTGGAAATGTAAAGGTGGAAATGACGTGGAGGCACCTTCCTGTTGCTTTTGGGGCTGTTTCTGATGTCACGTGTGGTCATGGAATGTAGTGCTTTCTTCCCCCCAAAAGTGGTCCAGTGTCCAGTGTCCAGATGTGTGGATGGTGAGAGTGCAAGTGACTTCCGGATGGATACCAGCTACTCGATTCTGAATCTCATCTGCACTGATGTTTTCTTGGACTCAATAGTTCCAATGGCAGCCTCTTGATTTTCTACCTTCCTGGTTGGGACAGACATGAAAGGTTCCCTGGGGGGTGAGTTCTGCATTGTTCTGGGCATCATTCTTGGATTTATATTACATCCGTTAAATCTTGATTTATATTAAATCACATTCTGCATAAAATCCCCGGGGTAGTCTCTGCTTCTTGCAATTGGATCCTGAACGAGACGTGCTTGCGACATGGCGCCTGATTTTACTTCTCAGTCACAAGCCATGGCTCTGGTAGCCATAATCAATGGCCTCACTTCCATTGTTGGTAGGCCAGGTAGTGAAACTCTTGGTATTCATTATAATGGATTCCATAAAAAAGTATTTAGCTGAGCCTAAGCTATTTGACTAACAGGTGAAAGAGACCATATCATATTGTGCCTAAAAGGAGCCCCAGACTTTGGCTCTGTGGCCTGTGTTCCACTCTTGGTTCTGACCATTACTGGCCAAATGGCCTTCATTACATCCCTTACCTCTTCTGGGACTGAGTTTTCTGGACTGAGTTTGCAGGGGCACCTGGGTGGCTCAGTCAGTTAAGTATCTGACTTCGGCTCAGGTCATGATCTCACGACTTGTAAGTTTGAGCCCCGCATCGGGCTCTGTGCTGACAGCTCGGAGCCTGGAGCCTGCTTCGGATTCTCTCTCTCTGGAAGAGAATCTCTCTTTCCCTCTCTCTCTGCCTCTCCCCTGCTCGTGCTCTGTCTCTCTCTCTAAAAAATAAACATTAAAAAAATAAAGATTTGCAGATGACTTTTAAGGCCATTTTAGCTCAAAGACTCTTCGATCCTATGAAATCATTATATAAATCCAAGCAAAAGAAATGGTTAACTGCTGAATAATGTCATAGCCCACTAGGTATTAAAAGTCTTGCAAATGATACATTTACTTCCCTTCCCTCTTGTTCTGCTTGTCAGTCTTAGGCACTAAGCCTTCTCTGTTCTGTGTGCTTTCTTTTGTTTCATCTTCCATTAATAGTAAAGTGACATAAAATGGCAGTTCCAGAGAATTAGAGGTGTTGCCATGGAAACAGCCTTGATTCACTGATGTAAACATTAAGCTGTTGATGCTATTCTCTGAGGTGCTGGTAAAAAGGAAAACAGGATAGACGTTACACTAAGAATGACATTTTGTCTTTAGAGAAAGTGGACCACACTCTGAAGGCTTGATATGAAGGTGTGTGTAACGCATTACCGCAAAGATTCAGATTAACCCCAGGTCTAAAGAGGCTTCCTGACTCAGCAGCTGACATACAGGTACGGGCCCTGTCCCCCTGCACCCGGGGTTACAAAGGAAGCTCAGAACTCACTCACCATAGTCATCCCTCTAGTAGTAGAATTTCACATAAATGGAATCATACTGTGTGTAGTCTTTCGTGTTTCACTTCTTTCTCCTAAAATACTATTTGCAGTATTCATGCATGTGGTTGTATACATACCTCCATTCCCTTTTCTTGATGTATAACATTCTATAATGTGTTGACACCACAATCTGTTTATTCACTTACCAACAGATAGAAATTTGGGTCGATTTCAGTTTCTGGCTACTGTTAACGCTGCTACCTACAAGTGTGTGTGTGGATATACGTTGTTATTTCCCTTGAGTAACTACCTCCAGTAGGAATGCTGGGTTGTATGGTCAGTGTACAAAGTTTCTTAACTTTGTAAGAAGCTGCCTTATTGTTTTGCCAAGTGGCTGCCATATTTTGTATTCCCACCAACAATGTAGGAGAGAGCCCTCCACAAACTCGGCAATAGTGGGTATCGTGTCTCAATTTCTGTACGTACCTCAACTTGGACAAGTGCAAGTTTGTGAACCATGCTTTGAGCAGGAATGTTCCAGGCCTTTCACAAGAGTACGTCCATGATCCCAAATATCCCAAATGAATCAGAAAACAGCTAAGCACTCTGGTTATCCCCCACCAGAACAACGGGATCTAACAGAAAGCTCCCCCTGGGTCAAGCAGATGAAAATAAGGCAAGTCTAGTTCTGTAGCTTTTTATGGATTCTTTTAATGCCAAAGCTAGGGTGTACTTTTTGTTTGAGAAACACTTTGAATTTTCTTTCTTTTCTAAATGGTGGAAAGTAAACATATCTGTTTTTTAAAATGAATCCTGGTCTAGCTCCAGCATGCCTTGTGGTCTCAGCAGCAAGTCCATTAGCATCTTTCTGGCCTCTTTCACAGTGCTTGCATTGACCTTGGAAGAGCCAGACTATAATGGGAGGATGAACGGCTAGCTAGACTCCGGAACAGAGGCAGTGATACATGTGCTTAAATGGGGGTGGATGGAGTCACAGAGATGCAACTTGAGCCAGAGCTGGGGAGAAAAAAAAAAAATCAAGTTGAGCCCTAATTAGGAGCTATGGAGGATAGAACATTGCCGGAGGGCGTTGCTGAACCAACTTTTCTAACTCAGGTAAGTTTCTTAACGTTTGGTGGGAGGAAGAAGGAAAGACACCACTGATCCGAAATGTCAGGAGAGCCTGTTAGCTGTTTTATTTTCTGCCCCTTTGGAAGGTAAATTTGAGTCATTGCACAGTCAGGTGAACCAGGTGCCACACAATTATTTGTGTATTTTTAAATCTGGACTCAACAGCCCCAAGGGTAGTTTCATACAGCTGCTTATCTGTGCTTGAAGAATGTATTAGAGTAAAATATTCAGAAATGCATTAAACATACTTATCTCTAATTACTTGTAGAGAGTGGGCTAGCCCTGAGTGGGGTCATTTTGCTAAATACTGCAGAAGAAATTCCATTAAAAGATTAATATACTAAGGAAGAGTGTGCTATTCTTAGAATAAAAGTAGCCATAATGTATAGGAGAGACTGCTGAGACAAAGCTGCCTCCGCTGCTAATGGGTTATTTTTGGCAAGTATTTTGGAATGAGGTGCAATTATTGAAGACACATGAAGAATTAGACCTGCATTAAAACAGAGCACACTTTTTTTTTTTTTTTTTTTTTTTTTTTTTTTACAAAATATAAAGTTTGGGGAAAGTTTATGGTGAAGAGTGTTCTGGGTAAGAGAAAGCCGTGGGAGATAAAACATACTATAATTTTGATTCGAAACTCTTCCCTTTTCTTTCTTTGCTATAATTAGCCATATGTTACAATGGTTGCAAGGATTAAAATGTAGTTATCTTTTAAGTAAAAATACTTGGTAAAAAAAAAAATCCAAGCTTACAAATAATGAGGTAAAGAACTGTAAGATGTTTTACATATTTTATATACATTACAAATTTATTGCATGTTCAGTGGGTTGGCAAGTATGAAGTCCTCCTTAAAGGGTTGATTCCAATGAAATACATCATTTAAGTATGGAAATAATTACTTAGACCTTTGGGTTAAGAAAGCTGCTAGGTAGCAAGATACCTGATATCTGATTTATCACCCCCCCCCCCCCCCCCATATACAAACTTTCTAAAACTATTTGTGAAATCAGTTATAAATTGCAACTGCCCTGGGGATGAAACACATTGGTCAACCGTCTGTCTCACTCCAGGAGAAGTTTTATTAACTAAGTGTCTAAGAGGCTCCTGATCAGGATGCTGTAAGAATGTTTCCATGTATCCCAGGCTCCAGAGATACGGGGTCCTCACAGGTGACCCACCATTGGTTACGTCTCTATAGTACGCGACAACTCTGCGAGGCAGTGAAGCCCATTTCGCCCCAATCCCTACCTCTCTGCTTGTACTCCGGGGCTGCAATATCAGTAATGCAATGCTGTGAGGGCAAGTGGGAGCACTGGTTCACTGCACCCAGGAGCGGAAAGGGAGTACAGGTGTAAAACCAGGGAAGGTGGGGGGAGTGGGAGTCGCCAGAGGTCTTCATTTCTATAAATACTTTTAGCAAGCAATGAACTATAAACGACCTCAAATTATTCTGGAAGAAGGAACCTTCTAACTGGTTCAACAATTAAGTAGCAGATCTTAGCGGATGTCATAACTTGGTATCTCAATAGGTGGTTAGCCATTTGGGAAAAAGAATAGTTTAGATCCTCATCTCATCTCATACATCAAAATAAATTCCAGATGAACTAAAGAACTGGATGTAAATGATTAACCTATAAAGAATTATCTGAGTTTGGGATGGGGAAAGGCTTTTCACCTACAAAAATCAATGGAAAAATATTTAAAAAGTAAAATGTATAATAGATTTGACCACAGAAAACACATTACTCTGTATATGTATTTGACAACCACTACAAACAAAAGTATAAAATTGAGTGAATATTTACAAAATTATTAAAGAGGTGAGCTCATTGTTCTAACAAGAACCTCTCTCCCCAAATTAATGTAAAATGAACAAAGTACATGAAAAGGCAATTCATAAATTTAACATTTTATGTAAATAGCAAATAATAAATTAAAATGCCCAGCCTCTTTAGGAACTAACCAAATCTAAATGAAAACAAGATTGTTTCTTTTGAATTATTAAAAGGCAAAGAGTTTTTTAAAAGATGATACACAAGTGTCACTTGATACTCTGTAATCATTGGATAGAGCAATTTGGGATATTTGTCCAATTTTACTTAGCTTTAGTAGATTTTCCTCCATATACTAATGAACTAGTCAGAAATGGAAGGATTCATATATCAAGATATTATTCATCACTTTATCAAAAGTTTGAAATGACCCCAATGCCCCAACACTTAGAGAAATCTTACATAAATGATAGCCAAAAAAATGTTTTACCTATTTATCTTTTTCTGTAATTAATTTAATTTTCCAAATTGTTGATGGGTACATGAAACTGTAATCAGCAACATGAGGCATATTCAGAGAACAATGAGCTTTTTGAGGTGTAACAAATACTTTATTCTAGTTCAAAAAGAAAACAGTTTATTTTTCTGATTATAAAAATAAAATACATGATTAAAATTAAAAAAAAAACAGAGGAACACAGAAAACCCAAACAAAAAAGCAAAAGGGAATAAAATAACACCAGCTGTCAGAGATAAACAGTGCTAAGTCAATGAATATCTTTCCATATAGTCTTCTCTGCATGCACACAGGCACACACTCCACACAGACTTATGCAATATTATTTTCATGGACTAGAGCATGCTTAAGCTGAATTTCTTTCTTTTTAAAAAAAAATTGAATTACTTTTTTAAATGTTTATTTATTTCTGAGAGAGAGAGAGAGAGAGAGAGAGAGAGAGAGCCAGAGTGTGATCAGGGGAGAGGCAGAGAGAGAGACACAGAATCTGAAGCAGGCTCCTGGCTCCAAACTGTCAGCACAGAACCTGACATGGGGCTCAAACTCACGAGCCGTGAGATCATGACCTGAACCGAAGTTGGCTGCTGAACCGACCGAGCCACCCGGGTGCCCCAAGCTGAGTTTATTTCTTGTCATTCAAGGTATTTATAGACATCTTTCCAAGTCAAAATTATACACCCCAGTCATCATTTTTAATGATTGCGTAGGATTCTTTGCCTATTTGCCCCCCAATTTAGTTAACTGTTTTCCCATTGATGGATATTTTTTCTCAATTAGACAGGGCAGGGCAAATGCAGCTGCGAGTTAGTTTTTTTAGGGAGATCCCTTAGTACAAAGATGAGAATGCCTTGCATACAGGTAATAAGCTCTTGGAACATAGGCACCAAGCACTCTGGGCAGGGGGTTGTCTGACATCACCAACTTTCAGCTTTCAGCAACCCTTGAAGAAACAGGATTCAAGCTGCCCGAGGAAAGAGAGCCCTTGTTCCTTCTGGAAGATGAATTTGCCTGGCCCCAACGAGCCCACTCTGGGCAACCTGAGCTCACAGGGTCGCTGATCAGACAATCCTGCCTGTCTCTCCCCACAAGGACATTGTCCTGAAGATTCCGAGGAAGATGCCACCTCTCATAAAGATCTACTTCTGGAAAAATTTAAAACTACTGAAGGGCCACTCCCGGAGCTAAAGGGCTGAGCTTGCCGTTTTTCTTTCTTTCCAGTCTGGAGTTATGTTGCAAGGAACTCCATGGTCTGTCCCATCAGGCTTGGTTGAACCTGGTTTTCAAATTACTTCCTGCAAAATTCTGCTTTGCGTGTTGGAAGCTTACTTTTAACTCTTACTTTCCCATTGCATTTCTGCTGTTCGATTTGAGCTCTTCCCAGCTCCTGCCCAGGGTCCTTAAGTAGGGAGAATGTGGCATAATGCAGAAATGAACAAAGGAACACACATGGACATTAAAAAAAGGAAAAAAAAAAACACCTTTTTGCATGGCATCCACACATCATTTCACATCCTTTAAATAATAAACTTGCAAGATATTTTAAAGTAATTGCTATCATTATACAGCATTTAAGTAACAGTAGAGTTATCTAAAACTAACCCCAAATAGGACTTCCAATTTTATTCTGCTTAAAAAATTATAATGACTTCCCAAGGCCTATAGTGTAAAGGACCAATCTCTTATCCTGAGGGGTAAAAAGACTGTTTACAATCTGACCCAGCTACCTTTCTTCCCTCATTCTCTACCATCCCTTATTACTTACACTATAGAAAAATGTTACCATAATAAACTTCTCATCTTTCCCTCAAATGGCTCATGATGTTTGTTTTATCACTTTGTGACTCAGCTGAAGTTTCTGCCTTTACCTAGGGTAGGGGCTTCTCAACTCTGCCCGTTAACATCACCTGGAGAACAGTGAAACACTTTTACTTATTTATATTTCGAATTTTTTAATTTTTAAATGATCTTATGTTTATAAGAGTTATGAAGATAGTACATCAAGTCCCTATATGCCCTTCACTAACCCCCCCAGCGTTAACATTTTACATTGCCGTGTTATATTTATCAAAACTAAAAAATCAACAGTGCCAATTTAATAACTCAATATCAACCTCATTTGGATTTTACCCGTTGTCTGCTAATGTCCTTTGTTCAAAGATCCAAACTAGGAAATCACATCATATTTATGTGACATGTCTCCTTTGTCTCCTTCAATCTGTGAAAACCTCTTTCTCTGTTTTTTTGGAGCCTGAGCCTTTTCTAAGTTTATGTATTTACTTATTTATTTACTGGGGGAGAGAGAGAGTGGTAGAGAGAGAGAGAGAGAGAGAGAATCCCAAGCAGGCTCCATGTTGTCAGTGCAGAGCCTAATGCGGGGCTCAAAGTCCCAAACCATGAGATCATGACCAGGAGTCAGTCACTTAACTGACAGAGACACCTAGGCTTCTCTGAAGTGTGACATTTCTAAAAAGCACTAGTCATGTATTTTGTAGAAAGTTCCTCGGGTTTGTTTGATATTTTCTCAGCATTAAACTGGGGTTATGGATTTGAAGGAAGGATATCATAGAGGTTGTATGCCCTCTTGTTGTTTCATATCAGGGGACGCATGATACAGCTACATAACTTATTTCTGGTGATGTTAACCTTGATCGCTTACTCAAGGTTTCTCCACTGTGAAGTTACTGTTTTTCTCTTTCTATACCTATTAGTCAGAAAGTCACTAAGGCCAGCCTGTACTCAAGGGAAGGGAATTAAGCCTCACTTTTTGGAAGCAAAAGTACATTAAAAATGTGGAGATAAGTTAAAACCACCACAGTAACTAAAAAATATTTTGAGGGAGATACTTAGAGGCTATACAAACATCCCATTTTTCTGTAAAGTTTTGCCCTTGATTTTAACATTCATCTATAGGTCTTGCCTCTAGCAATTGTCACTCTGATGTTCTCCAGGTGATTTTCTGTATCCCTCATTTCTTCTATATTTATTAATCGGACTTTTTTTATGTAAGGAAGATTTTCCCCTTCTCCCCACTTATTTAACTATTCAACTGTGTATTTATCAGTATGAACTTGTGGGTATTTATTTTATGTTTTGGTTATAATCTAAAATCATCTTTGTTTTTTTGCTCAAATTATTCCAGTTTTGGCCACTGGGGAATCCTGCAGGCTGGCCCCTGTGTCCTTTTGATATGCTCCCCTCATCCCGCCCCCCCTTCACTTTTTTGGGTTTTTTTAGACAACACTTTCTTATTCTGATACTACAAATATGCACCGGGTCTATCTTACATTTTCCCTGCTTCAGAATTCGTCATTTCTCTGGGAAGCTCTGCTTGTTTTTATTGGATAATGGTGTTTAGAACCTAAGGTCCCATGTTAGGTGTATTCATTGCTTCTAGGCCCTCTCAGTGGACAGGACTAGGAAACACACAATAATCCAAGAATACACATATACCTATATTTCTGTATCTTCCCACCTGTGAATATATGAAACTAAACACAAATTCATACTAATACCTTCAACTCTAATCCACCACCACAGGCCTCGTTTTTGCCTTTCCCGAGGAACATTTTTAAATGTCCTTGTCCAGGCCGCAACCCAAGTCAATTAAATCAGAAACTCTGGAGGTTCTGCCTCCACTGTTTTTGTTGTTGTTGTTTGTTCGTTCGTTTGTTTTTTAAACTCCCCAGGTAAATTTAAGGTTCAGCCAGGGTTGGGAACTACTGGCCTACAGTGGTCTTTCCCAGTTTATCCTTTTGACTAGGACCTACTCAATGACCTAGTGCCTCTATTCAGTCTTCCAGCGTCCCAGGCCGTAATGTCCTTCCTCCTTCAAGCTCAGATCGATGCTTTGTTCCTGTTTGTGGTCTAGGCCTTCCTTCATTGACTATACCTACCTTTTTACTTTTTATTTATTTAAAAAAATTTTTAAATGTTTATTGATTTTTGAGGGAGAGAGAATACAAGCTAGGGAAGGGCAGAGAGAGGGAGACACAGAATCTGAAGCAGGCTCCAGGCTCTGAGCTGTCAGCACAGAGTCTAATGTGGGGCTCAAACTCACGAACCGTGAGATCGTGACCTGAGCCAAAGTCGGAGGCTTAACCAACTGAGCCACCCAGGTGCCCCAACTATGCTTACCTCTTTAGCTGTTGGTCTTATTCAACAGTCAATGAGCCTCTCACCTGCAGCTGAAAGTATCATTACCTGCCCCCCTTCATAGTTATCAGACCAAGAAAACAAATATTGGCACTATCAGTCCTAGAAGGGAGACCTCGCGGCAGATCAACCTCACCCCTGGACCCTTCTCAGAGACTAAACGGATTTAGGGAGAAGGGCTGGAGTATCTAGTGATTCTGCTGAGGAGGGAAGGGAGTGGGAAGAAGCTCAAAATCAGGGCTATGATTGTAAGGGACCCTATTGTAAGAGTAAGTCATACCTTCAGTCTTATCTGACCTGGGAAGCTTGGGTTACAGAAATAAAAACTACGCACATGCGTGCAGGTTGGAAGAACATAGAGAAATACAATATAAAGAACAGAGAAATATATATTTCTTCATAAAGAAATATAAAGAACATAGAGAATTTATAATTCTATAAATATAGAATTATATCAAGGAGAAAGAGCTAAATGTGTATTCTTGCAGTTGTTAAGGTTATAAAACTCTTTTGATGAAAAATATTATTTTCATATTTTTTTAAATAAAAGTTTCAACATCTACTCCCGACAAAATGAATGTGTAATAAATAACTCTCAGAAGTGGTGGGGTGCCTGGGTGGCTCAGTAGGTCAAGCATCTGACTCTTGATTTCAGCTCAGGTCATGATCTCATGGTTGTGAGATTGAGCCCCACATAGGGCTGGCCCTGAGCATGGAGGCTGCTCGAGATTCTCTCTCTCCTTCTCTCTCTCTGCTCCTCCTCCCCTGCCAATAAATAAACATTTAAAAATGTCTCAGAGGTGGCATCAGCCACACCCTGTTTTGCCTCTAGGAGTCAAGGAAGGAGGAACTAATGGGCAGAAAAAAGAATAATTTTAAAATGAGTGATTGATGTATCCAAGTTATTAGTTTAAAAAAGATCAGTTGTCAAGGGAAATATAATTTAATAGAAAATTAGGATAATGACAGCGTCCACTATGAGTATACTATTCAAGGACTTGCCTGTTTGGGAAATTGAGTGGTGCTGCTAAAACCACTTCTGAGTCTGTGGTTGCTAGAATAAAATCAGGAACAAAGTGGGGGAAAGAAGTGCATACATAGCGCATTTGTAAAAAGAGAGCAACATATGACGACATGTGAGGTCGTTTTTGTTATTGTGACACTGACAACACATTTTTTAAAAATCTATTTATTTATTTTGAGGGAGCGAGTGAGCAGAGGCAGGGCAGAGAGAGAGGGAGAGAGAGAGAGAGAGAGAGAGAGAGAGAGAGAGAGAGAGAGAGAATCCCAAGCAGGCTCCATGCTCAGTGCAGAGCCCTACGCGGGACTTCATCTCACGACCGTGAGATCCTGACCTGAGCCCAAATCCAGAGCTAGTCGCTTAACCAACTGAGCCACCCAGGTGCCCCCTCACAGCAAAGTTTTAATCGAGATTGACACAGGCGTTTCTCCTCACAGCCCACGCCTTCAGCACAGAAGCTACTGGATGAATATTATCTCAAGACAAGGGTAGAATTGTAATGGTAGTTGAGTGGGGTGGGAGATTGTCTCAAGGATTCCTTCCATGTACTTACTCCTCTTTCAGTCTTCCTCTCTCTCCCTGATTCCCATTGCATTGCCCCTGTGGAAAACCATTTGACTTCATAAATAAAGGGAGTACTTGAAAATTTAAAGAGATCTTATAGGGGAAAGGCAACATTTCACCCAAAGGAAGGAACAGTCAGCAGCAGGTCATGAAGCATGGGGAGAAGGCTAGTGGGGGAACTGTTTCTTGGTGAGGGGTCTTTCCTTGAATCATGCCCACCGTCACCACCATCAACCTGGTTCTCAGAGTGGAGTCAAAGAAAAGTTCAAAGTGGCATGGACTAGGGAGACTTTCATGAATGGTTTACGGACGCATAACATTGTAGGAAATCTTACTTGAATTGTTGATAGAAACCTCCCGCTGGAAATGCATGATTTCTTCAGAATCTGTATTTGGAATTACAAATGTTGTGCTTACAAGCCATTCCCTGGTTATATACGCAGAGTAATCGATATTTAAAAGAATAATAATTTTAAAAAACAGACAAAGGAAAAGCCTGTGCCTTGTTAAGTGCCTCTATTTTGTGCATGCTTAATGTTCTTTAATAGGAATTTAGCCACACCCCAAGGTTAGGAGCTGTATGGGATTTATCTCAGGTTTCCTCAGTCACCACACAGTGTCTGGTACAGAACAAACTGTTACTGAATGAATTTTTAATATTTAAGACCCTAGGAGCAGGTTTTAAGTGAGGGCTAAGTTTGTTATCCTGTTTTTCATGCGTTGGGGAGCTGAGACCCAGAGAGAATAACTCACTTGTTTCAACCTATTGGAAAAGCAATGACAACACTGGGAACTAAATACTTAATTTCTACCCGTGGTCATTCACTTGTAGGAAATGATTAGCCTGATTTTCCTTTCTGGTAGGCTTGGATCTCATCCGCGGCCATCTTTTCCCTTAGGCACAGTGCCGGGGGCTTGTGACGCTTTGAGGGCCCCCCCCACCGAAGAACTTTTTAAGCCCTTTTAAAATCTGAAGAAAATGTAAGAAATAAAGTTTACAATTTACATTTAATTAAAATATCATTTAATTTTAATTTCAAATTTCAAATTAAATTTAAATAAGAGACATTTTAAATTTCTTTTAAAATCTGAAGAAAAAAGTTCTATCGACACAGTCATAAAGTGTCATCTTTAACAATTTTTTAATGGAGGAGGGGGCCCCACGACAGTCATAACGCAGCCCCCATGGCTGCTCCCTCCCACCACAAAAGCAAGGAAACACACTGGTAGAGTTCTCTCCAGGACAACAGAAACCACCATCAGTATAAGACAGGAGCAAAATTTTCCAAAGAATGTTTTTCAATAATAACTTTTCAACAACCCCCCTTTTAAAGTTAGGCTCATGGAGGTCTAATTTACATACAGAAAAATTCACTCTATTTACTCTACAGCTGTTATGAGTCTTGACAAATGCATATAGTTGTAAACCCATCACCACTTGTCAAGATAAAGTATATTTCTACCAGCCTCTAATGTTTGCCTAAAAAACCATAGGAATAGAATTGCCTTTCTCAGAGCAAGAGAGTTAGTGGTGGGGAGCTACAGTCCAAGGGTGTGGACTTAAGACACCTGAAGTTCGAGATACTTATTAGACATCCAGAGAGGAGTACTGAGTAGCCAGTTGGATAAACACGTCTGGAGTTTAGGGGAGAGGTCTTGGGTGGGAGATGTACACTTAGTACTGATCAGGATGTAGAAGATATTTGAGGACGCAAGATGGGAGTGAGTATAGTTACAGAAAAGAAGAATCTCAGAGACTGATCCTAAGCCCACAAGTGTTTAGAAGGACCAGCCAAGAAGATGCAAATAATGGACTTTAATTCATAGGACTCTTAATTCATGGGTCTTAAGGGATAAATGAACACATGGAAAGTACTTAGAACAAGCACCTAGGAAGTGCTTAGTAAATGAGAGCCTTATTTTTTTGTTTATTTAACAATGTGATCCCCTAAGGGTATGAGTGAGACCTAAAGTTATATTTAATTATAAGATTTATTTATTTTTATTTTTTTAATTTTATTTATTCTTTTTAAAAACATTTTTTTAATGTTTATTTTTGAGAGAGAGAGACAGAGACAGAGTGTGAACAGGGGAGAGGCAGAGAGAGAGGGAGACCAGAATCCGAAGCAGGCTCCAGGCTCTGAGCTGTCAGCACAGAGCCTGACGTGGGGCTTGAACTCACAAACCGTGAGATCATGACCTGAGCCGAAGCCGGACGCTCAACCGACTGAGCCACCCAGGCACCCCAATTACAAGATTTATTAATTCTACAAATATGTATTAAGTGTCCACTGTCCACTAAACATCGACTTGGGTGCTGGGTAAATGACGGTGACAAAGTGGACAAAATTCTTTGCCCTCTAGTGAGATGATAGGTGGGAGGGACAGACAACCAACAAAATGGAAACAGTAAAGTATAGACTGTATCAGAGGGAGAGGAGACCCTCCACCGAAAATAAATTGCCGGGGGCAGGGAAAAGTGGAAGCATTTTAAATCTGGTGGTGTTCCTGGAAGGCGTTACTGATACGGTGACATTTGGAGGTGAGGGAGAGCAAATGGGGAAACATAATTTCTGGCAGAGGGAAAGCAGAGGCCCTGATGGGGGAGCCTGTTTGAGGTGCCCGAGGAGCCAGAGTGACCTGGAACAGCATGAGTACAGGGGAAGAACAGAAGGCCGAGAGGGCAGGGTGGGGGCACTGGGCATCACGTGGGGCCTTATAAGTCATGTTCATGACTTCGGCTCTTATTCTCAGTGAGTTAGGAGTCAGTGGAGGCTGAGCTGCCCTCCATTCTCTTCCCATTTTATAAGCATTTTTGCCGTATGCCAGATTTTCCTGTGAGGACACACTGAAAGCTGAATACTAGTTATAGCCAAGGTCTCTAAAAGCAGTAGAGTACAATTGGGAATGACTTGGCATTAAGAACTTTAAACTTCCTTCATTCCTTCATTTATTGATCACAGGAAGTAAAAACAGCCGCCCTTACAGCACTGATTCAGGCAGCAGCACCAAGATGAAATGCTTAGTATTCATGTAACAGTTATAGCGCCACGTCCTGGATTAGTATCAATTTAAAGAAGTACTGTCTGTGTAGGAATCCCAAGGGCCTCCTCTTACAGCGGAGGAAACTGAAGCCAGAAATGTTAGGCGCCTTCCCCAAGGTCAGATGCCCCAGAAAGTGATGCTAGTATTTTCTTTGCAGCCGAGGGGTCTACAAAGCACTGGAAGCCTCCTGTTTTCTTTTTGTACCTCCATTAGCATCAGATACAATGTTGGGTCAAATAATACGGCTCAACTACAAAAGGGCAGGCAGATTCTCATGATGCTCTGCTATTAAATAGAAAAGCCGATGGTGAACAGGCCATCCCTTCCCCCCTTCCCTTTGCCTGTATCAAATACAGAAAGTGGTCTTTGTAGGAATTCAACCCATTGTCACTGCCACGCTGACCCACTCAGCTGGGCAGCTGCCTGCAGCTCAAGGAGTCTGCCACGGAACCGCCAGCAGTAGGGAGAAGCTGGCCAGCCTGGGACAGGGGATTTAATTCATTGGCTTCCTTTGTTACATCCTGAAAACGAAAAGATTTGAAAAGATGATCTCTGAGATCTCTTTTGGCTTGGAAATGTTGTGATTCTGACGGGAGAGTTGCTGGAGATTTCGTGCACATCAGAGACACAAGACGGACAAAATGTGCCCCCTCTCTTCTTGCTTTCTTTTTTTTTTTTAAGTTTATTTGTTTATTTTGAGAAAGACACAGATAGCACAGGTGGGGGAGGGGCAGAAGAGAGGGAGAGGCAGAGAATTCCACGTAGGCTACATGCTGTCAGCACAGAGTCCTATGCGAGGCTTGAACCCACAAAGCCAGGAGATCATGACCTGAGCCGAAACAAAGAGTCGGTCGCTTAACCGACTGAGCCACCGAGGCGCCCCTATTCTTACTTTTTTTTTCTCTGTGGCTAACACTGGTACCAGAAATGTAAGTAACCTGTGTTAAAAAAAACCCTTTCTGTTTCTAATTAACTTCTCTCCTTTCTAATGTCTTTTGTTTCCTCTGATTCATAGTCAACTTTGGGTTTCTATAAACTTCTTAAAGGCTTGAGTCAAGCTTTCTTGTAACTTTTCAGGGGGAGGGCATGGGAAGGAAAAAGAAAAAGAAAGGCTCATGTTTCCACACACACCAGCCCGGAGCAGCATCTGGCCCGATTTGGACAAAGCAAATGAAAGGGGAGAAAGGAGTTCTCACTCACTGGAAGAAAACAGAAACGGCAAAGCACAGAAGCTTCCCTCTGGCCAGCCTCCCCATTGTGTTTCCCCCTCTTTGCCGTCTCCCAAGGGCTAGATACCCGACACTCTCTTGTACCAAGGTTCTCACGACATTGACAGTTTAGTGGGAACCCACGTCCCAGCCCCGGGGGGATCTCCCACTGCTTTCCCATGGACTGGCCATCCCGCAGTCCGGGAGGGTATGTCGGCACGCAAGCGGAACAAGGGAAGGCCATGACAGCAGGTGCCAGGTGACATGCCTGCTCCGAGGCCTCCAGTGGCCAGGCTTGGCCAGCCAGGCTGTGAAACCAAAGACCAGCCCAGCCGTGCACACAGAGACTCTCAGCCCCCTGGCTTCATTACTGTGCAATTAGGGCTCTGCCCGGCCCTGCACGAGGGCTGCTGCAAGCACTGCTCTGGGGACTGTCTCTTTGTCAAGTGGGGCTGGAAGGATAGACACCAGGGGCCTTGGCTCTCTCCTTGCTTCTCCTTTCCCCTTTGTCTTCTTTCTCAGCTCTCTCTCTTTCTCCTCCTTTTCTCTTTCATATTTTCCTTTCTTTTTCTCTACTCTTTCCCTCTTTCCTAACCCCTCTCCCTCATCCCCCTCTCCATTCCTCCATGTCTCCCATCTGTCGCTTTTCTTCCCCTGCTCTCTCTCTGCCACTTTGGCATTTGGAAGGTTTACCTGATGGTTGCTCAAGAGCTGCTGACGTACCGGGTGTCCAGGTAGATGCACCCGTCTCCCTCGATGCTCAACATAAACACGCAGCAACTGTCACCTAGAGGATTGGGAAAGGGGCCGGACATTCTCTTCATGCTCATTCCTGCAAAGACTTTCTTTGGACTTCATGAGTCAGTTGGATTATTGTCTTTGGATTCTCTCTCTTTCTTCCTGATACCCTAGCGAGACACTGGAAAGCTTTGTTTCAAATATCATAGTTAATCTGAAATGAGACATTGCGGGATCATTAAGAAATCAGGACTGGTAGGGCGCCTGGGTGGCTCAGTCGGTTAAGCGTCCGACTTCGGCTCAGGTCATGATCTCGCGGTCCGTGAGTTCGAGCCCCGCGTCGGGCTCTGTGCTGACGGCTCAGAGCCTGGAGCCTGTTTCAGATTCTGTGTCTCCCTCTCTCTCTGACCCTCCCCCGTTCATGCTCTGTCTCTCTCTGTCTCAAAAATAAATAAACATTAAAAAAAAAATTAAAAAAAAAATCAGGACTGGATTTCACAGGGATTAGGCAAAGGAAGTTACCCACTAACCTCCATTTCATTACATACCAAAGTCCTCTCTGAGACCCTTCTCATCACTTGGCTAGGGACTCCCAGAAAACTGGTGTTTAATCCCTCGGCACCTCATTCAGAGAGATTATAATACCTACACCTCAGGTTTGTGAGGATTAAGCAAGACAATGAGGAACCTTATCTTTCCCCGCACAGTGTGGGCTGTAGAGCCAGTGAGCAATACCTTGACCTTCTTGTCCCCTTTCTGCCCTTGACGCTGGGGAGAAACTTGGGCTGCAGACCTTACTCCAGAAAACCACCAGGTGGCACTAATTTAGAGAATCTGTCCTGGACCATGTAAAAACACTTGGGAATTTACTACCATGCCATTTCCTCAATATTTACCTGAGACTGGGAGAAAGATAGGGGAAGCGAGTTAATGTTTGACCAGAAAGTGGAGGGCTTTACTTTTGTTTCACATATTGAAGTCACGAGATAACGTCCTTTCCTCTGTAAACCAAGAGACTTTGAGGGCTGTGTCCATGGAACAGGTGAAGGCACCCGGCTGTCCAGAGATACATAAAACCTGGGAAGACACTGGCACCACACCCACTTACCTTCCACCTGTCCAAGGTGTCTTCTCCCTGAGTTGCAGAGGGAGGGTAAGAGGGAACAGAGCTCAGGGCTTCTGAGAGGTTTGGAGTACGAGGGGAGATACTCATCATTGCTGTTTTTCACTCTGATAATCTGAGGATAAAGCTATTTATGGGACATGAGCACTTTTTAGGTTCCAGGTTAATTCTCCAAGACAGTGAATGGCTTGTCACTGGGAGGAGTCAGGCAGGCGTTAAATAACGACCTGTGTAGACGCTGGGGGTGGGTGGGTAGGGGTCCTATACTGAGCAAGAGGGTCTCCCAGGTGACCCTTAGAATTCCTTCTGATGGCGCCTGTTTCTCGAAAACATGAAAGACTGGACTAGGTGTGGCAGGCTGCCTGGCCTTCCTTACCCACATCCTGCCCACTTTGTCTGAGTCTGGAGCTGCAGGAGGGTACTGGGAATGAGGCAGCAACCATTTAAGGCAAGATGTAAACATTCTTGCCTCTGAGACCCAAACCTTTGCAGATTTCACCTCCTCTGTATCGGGGTGGAGGAGGAGAGGAGAGCTTGGCATTTACTGAGGGGTCCACTGAGGGGAAAAACTAAAAGGGATCCAAACTGGGAACTTGTCACTTTGAGAATGTGATGCCGTTGTGACCATTTAAGTAAATATTTGCAATTGACTCAGGCTAAGAGCATGAGTACCTCTTCTGCTGAGATGGGGGGGGGGGGGGGCCATGTCTCACTGTGCCAGCACATGAATAATCAAAGTGCTTCTTTTCTTCACTGTTGTCCTCACCATTATACTGATTTTCATTGTCCTGAAAGCTTGCTTAGTAGTCAGTAACACATTTTCTAGAATGTCTGTTAAGGAGCTTGAAGACAAACAGTCCAGATTTGAATCTTGGGCCACTAGCCTTGGGTAACTGACGTGGGTAATCTTGCCAAACCTCTGTTCCTTCATCTGGTTAGATGCCTCACCGAGCACCTGTAAGAAGTAGATGAAATCATGTAAAAGACCTCAGTCCAGTGCCTGGCACAGACCTATTAGTGTCACATTATCATGATGTAGGAAACTTCTTTTGCAGTTCTGCAATATTTCAAAAGGAGGCATAGGGAATATACCAGGCCATGAACATGTGAATTCATGTGTACGCTTTCTTATAGAGGTCGATTTACTATTGATCTTGAAAGGCAATTTGCAAAGTGGAGACAAGAAATTGTACAGTGAGATTAAAACAGACTCAACTGACAAAGTACTGACATAGCAAGAAGCTAAAGCACACACAAGAAGAGAAGGATGAGCTGCTATCTCATGGCAAGAGGAAGCAGCAAAACCCAAGGCAGGCACATTTGCTTTACAACCATCGCATGCTCCGTAGCCATGCTCCACGTGAAAATGTATGTTGAACAGGCCCTTGGCTACTGCAATATCTGAGACAGTTGGAACCAATGACAGCAAACTTACTCAGATTAGCAGTCCAATAATTCTTTGAGAAAAACGAGCCGATTTTCAGTCCATTTTTGCATTTGTTTCCACAACAGAATACAATCTTATTTTGGCAGATGTCACACAATGCTTTGGAAACTTGAGGTCATGCTTTTCATCTTCTGGTCCAACCAAAGGCAATGTCGGAGGATACTTGCTGATGGCCAACCTCCAAATGGTTTTCTGTCATTCAGACTCACTAATAAGGTGATTTCCCATGTTGCCTAGAGAAGCACGACCTATTTGATTTTTAATGTGCATAATTTTTTTCACTGTCAAAATGTTTCATAGACTGCCATGCGACGTGGGTGGTTTTTGACTTCCTGGAGACTCGATTTCCTTTCACAACTCATTTCTTTCCCAATTTTGGCCCCTATGCCCAGAGCGGGGGTAAGGGGCACACGAGACTGGGCACAGCCAGTCTCATTATCCCTGTCCTCCGGTCACGTAGATTGTGACCAGAGTTGGCTCAGAGATGGCCAGACCACCTAGTCATAGCACGGAGGTGGTAGGAGATCTTTGCTGGGTATTCTGGCTAAGATTCCCCCTGCCTTCTGCTGGACTGGGTGTCGAGAGAGATGAGGGCCTGAAGCTCTGGAGCCCCTCCTGGAGCCTCACAAAGGAGCCCCTCTGTAGAAGCTGAGGCCAGACAGGAAGACTGGTTCCCGGTGGCATCACTGGAGCCATCTCTTTCCCTTGACTTTTCATTTAAGTGAGACAATAACTTTTTCATGTGTTAATCCTGTTTGCATTGGAGTCCCTACCACTCGCCACCAAGAAATCAATGCTTACCACAGGCATTGTTGTGTAGATTAATGGGCTAATCCAGGGGGAAGCACTTAGGACAGTGCCTAGCCTAGGAAGGCACAATGAGTCTTATCTGTAGTGGCAGCACCAAGAGTCACTAACACGGTGGACTGGGATGCTCCAGGAAATCTTCGTGAAGGGTCTGGTGGTTTGGGAGGGACAGAGAAACATGGCGAAGAGGGAGACAAAGGAATGAGAATTTCAGGTAGCGGGAGTAAAGGGAGGAATGTACAATGCATATTGGAGGCACACTGAGAAGAAACCAACCAAGAGGTTGGAGGCTCAAGGAGGGGAAAACGGGAGATCAGCCAGCCTGGCCGAGGTCTGGATGACTGCAGGTCTTAAGCTAAAGAGCTCAGGCTCTGTCCTGTAAGATAGAGAGAGATAGTAACCACCTGGCTTGATGTGACAAATCAGCATGAATCTGACAAATCTCTGCCCGCAGTCAATAGTGTGGATGGAGGCCATTTCCAACTGAGGTAGCCCAGGCCTACACCAAAGCAGGGTCGAAGGGTGGAGGGGAGGGCAACAGAGCGCATGGGTGCAATGTTCGTAGCACCGTGCACTCAGCTCTTCTGTTCATGACCTCCTCCTTGCAGGGGATGTATTACCAGCCTCGGAGCGCCAGATGCCTATTAGCCTTTGTCCCTGAGCAAGAAGAATGGAGATTCCCTGGCATTCGCTTTGTTTGGCTTGCCCGGTGATTATCAGTTTTCTGTTTCTGCTCCCTCACCACGCCCTCTGAGTCACCCTGTGTGCTAGAGGTGTGTGCTCCTTTACGGAGTTTTATGAGAAATGTCTTTTTCTTCTACACGTCTCATTTTAAGTCGTACATTCCATTTCTATTGCTCTCATTTACTTCTTGTGAGTTTGGAAGGTAGTCCTGGTAGAATGTTGCTCCCTGAAGCAAAGAAGCGTGAAACAATTAGGCGTTAACTCGACACACAGATTGTATCAGAGCATCAAAGGTAGAACAAAGCAAAGTTTGCTTTGCACAACTGTTGCCGTGGTACTGGGGGAGAAGCCCTAGTGAGAGTCAGGGGACCTGAATTCTAGTCTTGGTTGCTTCACTAACAACCCTGTGGCCTTGGCCACGCTCCTTAATATTTCTGTCCCTGAGTTTTCTCATCTATAAAATGAAAAGGAGCTCTAAATTTATCTGAGGAGCTCTAAATTTGCTCCCAGCTCTATAATTCTCAACATCTGTGTTGTGAGCCAGCAGCGGGTGCAGTTCTGTAATAGGATAAGGATAAGGGAAAGGAAAAGACTTTGCTCTGCAAGGGCAATATCATTCCAGGCCATTGTTGCTTGGTTAGTTCTGTTGGTCCCATGCAAAGTAGCCTGAATAGGACAGACTACCGTACTTTCAGGAAGCACTACATTTTACTGTACTCTTATTGGATCTGTGGATAAAATGGAGCCCCCATTACAGATTTTCCCCATAAGTAAGTAGGAGTATATAGTTTAAGGAGGCTTGTTTAGTACACCAGATGGAGGCCAGGAGGTATCATGGTTAGAACAGTTCAAATTTCTACTCTGTTCCTGACAGCCTGGGTGACCTTGGAAAGGCACTTCACTTGCTTGAGCCTTTGTTTCCTTATGTGTAACTGCAGATAATAATACAAACCGGATGGTTGTATTTTAAGCGATATATATGTACATAATGTGTTTAACACATGCTGTGGACTTAGCAAGGACTCAATAATTGATGGCTACGAGAAATAGTGGTAAAAACTGCTAATTTCTCAGGTTGTTTTCTGCAGCCTCAGTTCTTCAACCGTGGAAATGGATCTAAATTCTTACAGCTCCCATTACCGCCCCTGAAAATAACTAATCAGGAACTTAACTGATCTATGCTACACAGCGTCGTGGGCCCTTGGCATTTATCTGGGCCCAAGATTTTCTCTAATACCTAAGTTTGCACAAACAAAGACGTTGAGGCAGGCTCCTATTTTTCCCATGCACTATGTCTCCTTCACATACTCTGTTTGCCTACTTCACATCACAGACCAGTTCCACCATCATTAACATTTTTCTCTTTCACTTAACGGCAGTTTCTTTTTCCATGAAGAAAAGCAATTTAAAAAGTCATTTCAGCAGAAAGGCTGGGTGTGCATTAGTGAGTGGCAGGTAGCAAAGTCACGGGGGATGTGAGTGCCGGGCAGTTGCCCGGTTTGTTCAGTGGCTGTATTACTGCTCCCACACACCAGCCCGGCAGCAGACAAGTGAAATTTGTGCCCCGGTCAAGTGACAGCTTTCTGTGTGTCATGTACCATTGGGATGACTGAAGAGAAGCTGCAACTATCGATATTTAATCTGTGACTGATAAATCCATGGATGCCAACATACTCTGAGGCCGCTGGGGGGGGCCAGGACAGATATAACAATTCAGATGAGAGGTGATCGGTTCTCTTTCAAACCAAAAGAAAGAACCTTTGACTTAAAATGCATAGAAATCCTTGATACAACCTTGCTCCATTACTAGTTAAAACTTAGGGAATGACTGAAACGTCTCCGTAAGTTCTTTCCTTTGTACCATCCTTCAAATAAAGTCATTTGGTATCTAGACCAAAAAAAAAACAAAAACAAAAACAAACTTAGAAAATGACCCCAAACCAAGCATACTAGTCTCAGTATTGCCAGAATGGCCAAACATATACAGTAACTACAGCCTCTTGGAGCTCTACTATCTGGAGGAGTCAGACAGCAAGCCTATAATGAAGCAGGAAAGCAGTTCAGGTAGGGTCCCATCTCTTTGGCCCCAGCTCAGAAAAACAGCCTTTACTAAGGAGAAACCTGAGCAGCCGTCTCTCTATTGCACAATTATTACTAGATGAACAGCAGCAAGAGTCAGGATAAGGCCTGGTGGCCGGAGATGCAGCAGTGGTGTGCAAGAAAAACATACACAAGGTGTGAGAAATTTGGCAGCATCCATAATATTGGCTTCTTCATATTGTTAACTTCGTTCTTTAGAAAATTTTCTTTCTTCTGTATCATCTTGTTTTGAGTCTCTTAGAAGCAATAACTGTGATTGCATCTTAAAACTCAAACTCACAGTGTCTGTTACCCAATGTAGAAATCTAATTCGTTTGTATTTATTGTTGTAATTATTCGGGTTACTTTTATTTCTATCATCCTGTTTTAATGCTTTTCTTTAATACCTCTCTCTTCTTTATGGTCATGTTACTCTACAAACTGTATTTTGTTTGTTTTTATCTAATGTAGCATCTTTGAATTTTAGTAGCAATATTACTTAATTCATATCTCTTAAATTGTTAAGTTCATTATTTGAAATGATGTTTTTTGACACTGGCTCTATCAAGACAAACCATTTTTTTACCCCTTTATTTCATCATATCTTCTTCTCCCTCATGTTTTATTTGTTCAAGTATACTGGTATTTTGAACCTAGGATATTGCTAGTAAGCTATCTTTTAATCATATATCTTCTTTTTTTTTAATGTTTATTTATTTTGAGGGAGAGAGACAGAATGTGAGCGGAGGAGGGCAGAGAGAGAGGGAGACACAGAATCCGAAGCAGGCTCCAGGCTCCGAGCTGTCAGCACAGAGCCTGACGCGGGGCTCAAACTCACGAACTGAGAGATCATGATCTGAGCCAAAGTCGGATGCTCAACTGACTGAGCCACCCAGGCCCTCCTAATTATATATCTTCTTTATGAAGAACTGATTTAGGCCTTTGTGTTTGTAACCTATTTGTACAATGGCTATTTTGATTCAATGCTATATTTCATGGGTTTTGAAGGTCACCACTAATCTCTTGATAGTAAGAGTTTCTGCTGTTGAGTTCTCAGTTGTGATCTCTCAGAGCATCATTTCCAAAGAATTATTTCAGTTGAGATATTTTCTGAACTCTTGCATATCTATGGCTTTCCAGACCAATGACAACTTGTCTAGATATACATTTTTTTCACTCACAACCTCAAAATTCTAAGAATTCTATTGTTTATGGATATTAGTGCAACAGAAGTAAAACTCTATGATGAATCTGATTCACTCCTCTGTAATAACTTTTCTTCTTCACGGAATCAGAAATGATATTATCCTGACTTGCATGTGCATACATCAACATATAACAGAAAAACTGAAAGTGTCTCATGTTCCCATATCCCGGACTTAAACATTGTTAATTCCTTGCTATAATTTCCTCCAAACAGTTTTCTTTGCATATATTAGCATTATTACTAACATAATCATTTTTTCATTTTATAAAAATGGGGTTACAGAAGCATCTCATTTAATTCACCTAAATGATGATGTTGATTTGAGATAATATCTTCTGTCTCTTGAATGCTATTCAAAATATGCGTTCAGTGAGTATACTGTTACTGTTTACTGCCATATATTCTCTCTATACTGTATACTGTTCTACAGTCTCAGCCTAATGAGAACCAGAAGAGCAGATCTGATTGCACATCCTTGGTCAACGAGGGCTTATGTTCCCCATTGCGACTGCCCTTAAGCAATGAGAGTTCCTCAGTCTCTCACAGGTTGTTATGCAATACATGTCATTTGTGCTCCTGTGGTTTTTCTTTCTACTTTTTGTTTTGAATTCTGGAAGAAACTTTAACCTCCTATTGGCTAGCAAAGGGTTTACTGGTGCCTAATACTTGCAGTCCGTGCCTAAACACTTGCCGGCCTCCACAGCGCTGCACCTGGCCCAAAGGAACAAAAGAAGAGAATCATGCTAGAACTTAAAATGAAAGCATTGAACTTCCATGGTACTTGTAACAGCAAGGATCTGGGAAACAGGGGATAAAGATTAACAGGTGATTGGTGACTGTGGGAACTCCTTGACATGATGAAGTTCATCATAAATAATACCTCAGCCTGGAAGGATGGGCCTACGGTGACATCAACGGCAGCTGGAATCATGCAACTATTTCAAGGAATTTAAGGACCAGGGCGAAGCAATGGCCCATGTTGGAGGTAAAGGATGCAGTTCCCTAAGCACGGGGCTGCAGTGCCTGCGTCACGGGCTGACTCAGCTAGAGCTTCCATTTCCAGGAGCTAATCAGTCCCCCACACTAACCAGAGCATGTGTATAAAGTACGAAGTATTTTACCAGCATCATTTTAATATTTTTAACTTTATAAAACATCCATACGTTCGGGACATCATTCATGTCAGCATGTGTACAGTCTATCTCATTCTTTCCAAAGACTCCATAACATTTCTTTGTATTAACCTACTAGCATCTATCAAATGAATCCCCTCTTAATGGTCATCTGGGTTGTTCCCAGTTTTCTGTATTACAAACAATGCTGCAATTGCCATAATGCCCATAGAAGATGCAATTTTTAATTTACACTTCCATCTCGCTTTTGAGAATGTTGACTTGTCTATGCCCTCGCCAATATGAGGGCTTATCAAGTGTTTTAAATGTTTTGCAATTTATAAGTGAAAATAATATCTAACTGTGTTTAATTTGCAGGTCTTTAATATTTGTAAACTGAGATAGCTTTTCATGCTTGCAGGACATTTGCACCTCAAATTCTAGATGCTCCTGGTTCGTGTCATTTGCCCATTTTTCTTTTGGGTGTGTTTGTAACCCGAAAAACTTGGAAATAACTGAATTGTCTAATACGTTTCATACATTTCATATAAAAATATTATATAGTCATTACAAATTATATTTTCAGAAGAGTTTTGATGATGGAAAGCCATTATCTGGTAAGTGAAAATTAAACAGAATATAAAAGTGTATATAATGTATGATACTGTTTTGTTTTTTTTTTTAATTCATGAAAAAAAGCCTGGGGGGAAATGCACGCATATATGAATGTGATTTGAGGAGGTGAAATCGTAGGTAATGTTAACACTTCCATCATAAATTTTAGTATTTTCCAAAATTACTATAAAGCATGGTTCCTTATATCATCACAAAGAGCAGAAGTGCTATGGTTTTGTGATGATGGCTGACCTCTGCCAGTTGTACTGTTCTGTACTTTAAGGGCACTGGTGGCCGGGACCTGAGATCTATTAACACACGAGCTCTTTAAGTCAGGACAGAACTGTCTTTAAGACCACTGAGTGCAGAGAAAACAGGCAGCTGGCAGTCAGTCCGGTCCAGTGGGTCCACGCCGCATTGTGGTGGGGGCCCTACGGGTCCTTTGATGGCCACTGACTGATCCAAACCAAAGCAAATCCTTTGGTTCCGGTTTGGTTTTGGTATTTGCGGGTGACTGATACGTACTTCCGAGGATTTCATTTGCATGTAAATTTCTTGTTATGGACAATAGGTTATCTCCTAAGTAAATTATGAAAGATTATTACAGCTTGATAGTCATGAATAAAATGGGACTATTTCTAGGGCACTTCAAGTTTCCACACATTTTCCAGCCTTTTCAATCCAAATACAGTGCCTCAGCCCTCATCTCAGAAGGTCTTCCCGGGAGCCTGTTGTCCACCCTGTCTTATTTTGCTCAGGGACTCCCGATTTCCCATTGGTTATCTCCAGTGCCATGACCTGCAAGCCGGAGGCTTCTCTGGGTCCCTTCCTAATCCCCCAGGGATCCCTAAGCGTGGCAGCTGGCATAACAGAGTTGACTGAAGACTGGAGGTTCGCAGTGGGGCTTTGCGGTGCAGAAAAAGAAAACAGGCAGCAGACAGCACGGTATCAGCATAAGACCATCACAAATACTGCCTCTCTCCTGGGCCCGGCAGGCCTTTCTGCAAATTGCGGGCATCTGCTTCCTGTAAACTAGAGCATCTTCTCCCATCTTTGCTTCTCACTGAGTCCCCACCTCTTGGTCCCCCACACTGTCTCCTATCCAGTTGGGGGAATCCCCAAGAGCCCACGGCACAACAAATGTGTGTTGCTGTCCACGAAAGGTTCCTTTTTTATGGAGGGAAATTTTAGCCTTGTTCTATTCAAATCGCACCCGCCCAGATTAAGTGTAAGCAAAAGTCTATTAAAGCATTTCCCATTAAAAAAAAAAAAAAAAAAATCGTTCCCAAGGAAAAATTCTACAGTTACTCCCTTAAAGTAAGGAGCATAAACAACAAAGAGTCCTTAAAACAGCAAGGCTCTCCCCCTCCTACTCTAGAGCCTATGGTGTCCTCTCATTCAGTCCTTTGTTACAGGTGCTGCCACGATGGCTGTTTACTAACCAGAATGGAAATATTTCCGTATTTTAGTAACCAGTAGGCTTTGAATATTTTAATAGTTTAGAGTGTACCTGCTACGTGTCAGCCCAGAATGTAGAGATACAGAATTATAGAATTGCTGAGTTGGGAGATGCTGGCAGTCTCTAAAAAGTCATCTGAATGATGCCTCCAGACAGTGAGCTCCTCAGATGCAAAGCCTACACTGCCTCCTGCAGTGACTGTCACCCCGCAGATGCTCCGTGACTGATGACCTGTTGGGTTCAATGAGAGAACAAGCCAGCAATCATCGCTGCATCATTGACCAATTGCCAGCTAGCCTTTTCTCATCATACCGAGTGTTAGGTAACTCGTTACCATGTAAAGCAGCTGGCGATTTTGTGGATCTGTCCCATTTTCGTGTGGGAAAATGTGACTTCCAGTAATTTTACGCTTTTGTTTACTAATAAATGTTTATAGCAAACGTCTGGATCTCTATATATTACACATATAGTATTAGATATGTAACATATGTGTTAACATATGTCTGTTATATACATTTCTATTCTGATCTCTGTCTCTTTGCAGGCAACTTTCTTTTCCTATCACAACTCCTTGGCCTCAAGACTTTTCTATTTTTCATGCGTTAGCAGTAGCAGATGGGAATCGCTAGCTGGGAGGTGGAGATGTGGATGCAAAAGGTACATGGAAACCAGGAAGAGTGAAGGACAGACAGAAGGGGTGTGGAGGCCTCCTCTCTCTTGTGGAATCGTTTACATGGACCTTGAACACCAGAACTCTGCACAGGGTGGGGAAACAATTAATGCTCTTGGGACAGCTGATGGCTTTGACAGCCCAGAGTGATTGGCACAGAAGTGTGTTGGAGAAAGTAGTTCGGCTACAGGCTCAAGCTAGTCATGACACATGCAGCCATGCTGTACTTTAAAATCCAGCAATCCCAAAGCTAGTATGACTGGGCAGATGTTTGTTAAATTGCCTTTGTAGCTCTTTTGGGGCTGAATTCGCTCTACTCTCGATGTTTAAATTTTTTTTTAAATTTTTTTTTAACGTTTATTTATTTTTGAGACAGAGAGAGACAGGGAGGGTCAGAGAGAGGGAGACACAGAATCCGAAACAGGCTCCAGGCTCTGAGCTGTCAGCACAGAGCCCGACGCGGGGCTCGAACTCACGGACCGCGAGATCATGACCTGAGCCGAAGTCGGCTGCTTAACCGACTGAGCCACCCAGGCGCCCCTAAATTTTTTTTTTAAATGTTTATTTATTTTTGAGAGAGAGACAGAGACAGAGAGTGAGTGGGGGAGGAGCAGAGAGAGAGGGAGACAGAATCTGAAGCAGACTCCAGGCTCTGAGGTGTCAGCACAGAGCCTGGCGTGGGGCTTGAACCCATGAGCCATGAGATCATGACCTGAACCAAAGTTGGATGCTTAACCGACTGAACCACCCAGGCGTTCCTCTACTCTCCATGTTTAATACGAGAATGATTATTGTTGTGGTTATTAATGATAATGTGAACAAAATGCAAAGTGCTTAACATAAATGATTTCCACTTCTCATAACACTACCATGATATGAACATTGTTAGTTTCATCTTACAGATAAAGATCACACAGAAAATAAGACAGCCAGGCAGTAAATAGATCTGAAGTCCATATACCCCTTCCTCTCACCTGAATTCATGCCAAGTAACACAAAGAGCCCTGTTTGCTCCCGACCAGGGCAAAACTGTAGGCTTACACTCTTCCCTCCTCCAGAAAGATAGGGGAGGTTCCCAGGTTTCCTATTTCCTCCTATTTTCATCGAAATAGGAACCTTAGTATTGTCTCATTCAAGCATAACAAAGAGAAATAGGGTGGTTTTTGAAAGGCTCAAGAGAAGGAGTAAGAAGGATGGAAATTTTATAGCTGCCTAAACACCCCAGAACACAGCACTACCTATACATTTAACCTGCTGTGTAGGAATAACATGGTCTTGTTACATTTTAGAAATGACATCATAGTTGCAAACAGTCACAACTGCCAAAAACACTGGCCTCGACGTAGCTGATCGTCAGAGAAGTGTCCACATGAATACATACACAGACACATGGATGCATGTACTATATATGTGTCCCGTCGGTCCTCATTATTCACAGAACCCACATTTGTGAACCCACCTATTTGTTAAAATTTATTTGTAACCCCCAAATCCATACTCACAGCACTTTGGCAGTCATTCACAGACAGGCACAGAGCAGTGAAAACTTTGAGTCACCGATAGGCTCCTTCCCAGCTGAGGCTGAACAGGGCAACACCTCGATTTCCTGTTTTAGCTCTCACACAGTAAACAGGTGTCTTTTTCGTGATCTATTTAGTGCCTTGTTAATTCACATTTTTGTGGGCTTTTTGCTGATGATTTTGCTGTTTATAATGGCTCCCAAGTATCTGAAGTGCTATCTCGTGTTCCTAAGCACATGTGGGGCTGTGATGTGCCCTCCAGAGAAAATACGTTGTGTTAGGCCAGCTTCATCAGGCATGACTTAATAATGCTGTTGGTCATGAGTTCAGTATATTAATGAGGCTGCAGTATATATCAAATAAAGTGCCTTTACACAGAAACACACAGAAAACAAGGTTATGTATTAATCAGTTTAAGAAAGTGTTGTGACCAGAGACACCCAGGAGCCTGCCCCTGTATTTCCCCAAGGAACAGTGGTTCAATACTTGCTAATTCAGTGTTCATGGTGACTCTATAGACCATAACTACTGTGACTAACAAGAACCAGCTGTATACTTACATACATAGTGTATATACACTATGTATATACACTATATATGCATATAGTGTATATACACATGTATATATAGTGTATAGTGTATATATAGTGTATATATGTATATAGCGTATATAAGTGTACATAGTGTGTGTGTGTGTGTGTGTGTGTATTTGTGCAGTACCTTATCCTAATTCACTGAGGCTTTGAAAACTTAATGCTATAGGAGTTAAATGATACTTGGTACACCCAGGTGCCTCAGTTGGTTAAGCATCTGACTTCAGCTCAGGTCATGATCTTATAGTCTGTGAGTTCGGGCCCCATGTCATGATCTCACAGTCTGTGAGTTCAAGCCCTGCGTCAGGCTATGTGCTGACAGCTCAGAGCCTGGAGCCTGCTTCAGATTCTGTGTCTCCCTCGCTCTCTGCCCCTCCCCCACTCACACTCTGTCTCTCTCTGTCTCTCAAAACGAATAAATGTTTAAAAAAAATTTAAGAGTTAAATGATACTTGGAGAAAACTGTTACCATTCAATAAAGTACATCTTTCTTAACTAGGGCTTACAGCCCCTATAATTGACCTTTTGTTTTGCTGGCACTGATTTTGCTCAGCAATAATTTGATGGCATCAGGGTGATAATGTTGCTTAGCTACTGCTTGGAGGAGTGAGGTACAGGGGCTAGAATGGGTGGCAAGCGTTACTGCAAAAACAGTTACTTGGAATATAACTACATTCCAGGCAACATTTTTACTCTAGAATAATCTGTCCAGGAGTTTGTTATCTAGTTGATAAACGGACTTTTGGACATAGTATTCTGTCCAAATCTCTTTGGCTATGTCAACATAGACAGTACTTCTAACCAACAACAACTGACTGAGTCAGACCCTGTCAAAGACAAGGCCGAATCCTCCCCCATCCACTCCCCTCCTGCTACCAAGTGGGAGCGAGGCAAGACGTTTGTCAGTTTCATTTATCTTGCTGCCCTAGTTGCTTCCAGGACCTTCCCAGCATCTCCCTGTTTTCCACATTTGCTCAGATCCAGTTTCGAGACCTCTTGACTTTAAGAAAGAAATCAAGTAAAAAGAAACAGTACAAACTAAGACAAAGTTGCCATTTCTTATATGATCATCTCCCTAATTAAATTATAAAAGCAGCCAGTGTGCTGGAAAGAACCCTGGACTGGGAAACGGGGTATTATTTCCATCGATAATGTCAATTATGTATGTCAATTGGGCAAGGGACTCAATTAGGCCTAGATTTCCTTACCTGCAAAAGTGGAGGTTGTAAAAAGTAGTCTTGAGAGTCCCTTTTCGGTGAACAATACCTAGACTCTATGCTTCTAGCTGGACTACTCAGGATAGTATTGGGGGCCTATCTAGATCATCTTGACATTAGAAAGATTTCTATGTGCTTTAGATATAACACCTTGTATTCAACCTGACAATGGTCCCATTCGGTCTCAGTTGGCTGAAGATGTTAGTTTTCCTTCATGGCATTCTCAGAGATCATAGGTGTTGTTAATTTGTTAAATCATGCACTCAACAAATATTACCGAGGCCATGCACTGTGGTAGGCACATAGAAAACAAGATATGGTCCCTATTCTTAAGCCAAACCAAGATATGTGGGTGCCTAGAGTTTGATAATAACTCTGTGCTCTAGGGAGGTTAATAATTCAATACCCTATCAAATTATATTCTTTTAAAAATATGCACAATATTTTAAGCAGTGAGAGAAATGTCAGCAATGAAGAGAAATATTTTCATATTTAATTCAAAGATAAAGAATTACTTGAATTTTACCATGTGATAAATTGTATGTGGCAAGCTGAGTTAATTGAGATCATGTTTTTAGTTCTTCTAGAAAGATTTTAGGGACCATAAAAATGACTCCTTCTCCTCCCAAGCAGCTACCCTGGTTCACCTCTGCATTTCAGTCCTGGAAATTACAGCCTTTTCTTTTTCTTTTTGGTAATCAGTTATAAAATAATTCAGAAAACGTTTAATAAGTTTAAAATTTTAAGTTTAAAAATGTATTATAATATTTATTAGGTAACTTACTATAAAGCTATGATTACTTTTGCTCTGGGTGTCTAAATATTCCCTTTATTGCTTTTGTTATTTTTATAAGCTCTTCAACACTCTTTGTGAAATGAGACAAGGCAGAAATAAATGATTAGCTTAATTAACATTGTGACATTTCTATGCACTGAATAGCTAATGTTCTCTAGTATCTGTTTTTGTTTTACCCAGACAAAAGTGATTCTTTTTTTGAGAGGCAAAATGTTCCAAATATATAATTTGCTAAGTAAAGAACTGCATGTCTCCTTTATTAGATTTTGTACTGTCTCCCATATAAATCAGTGTCTGGCAAAGCAAATCATATTTTTCCATTAGTTTACATTCCAAAGTCAAACCATCTTTGTTTGCTTATAAATTTACCTTCAATTTTATTTCAAATCTTCAGTCTTTCCCCTTCATTTTCTCTGCACTTAACAAACACTGTTATAAACACTTATTTCTGAATGAAAGAAGGTTGCCGGCAAATCTTTTTATAGAGTATTTTGGTAATAAAAATTAATTTTTTAATTAACTATTAGTTTTCATCTGCTTTGTCCATTCAGACTTTTCTTAACTTATAGTTTATTACATTGGGGCATACCTAGAAATATACAGCTTTGGTAAGTAGTGTTTCTTGGGAGTCTTGAAATACAGATTTTACCATAGAAATATTTTAATTGCTTAAGGTGCCAGGTATGAGAGAATAAGACCAAGACCACGTATCTGTGTAAACTTACTTCATGGAATTAAATTAATAAAAAATAATATTAACATTCAACATATATTAATTTTCCTATAAAATAAACTAAGTGAATTTTGATAGAAGTGGTGCTTTTTATGATGCATTGTTCTCATTTAGTTTTGCTAATTAGGAAAAAAACCACTATGACATTTACTCTGAATCCAAAATCAACCATTCCTTCTAAAATGTATCCAGAGGGAAAAACGAATGGTCTTTTCAAGTTTTTAATCCCCCATAGAAACAAGATCATTTGCCTTAAGTATATTTCTAAAATGAGCCTAAAGAAAGTAAAATTTCGCTGAACAGCTTAGCTGATTTTTTTCTGCTTCAGAAAGGCAACATCTTAAATGGAGTGCCTTAGGGTCTGTGATCTTGCATTATCTGCAAACTCAATCATAATTAACTTGCCTCTCCCAACTGTATACAAGGGGGAGTAATCCTTATAGTAAGACCTTTGCCATTCAATGCTATGTTCAAAGAACAGAATTAGGAAAGATACGGATGCTTGTCACCAGCTGTTTATCAAGTAAGAATGCTTCTGTTCTTGGGATAGTTAAGGCGTGGTTGAAGTTTAAATGATTTGTTCACAGAAAGATTTTTTTAAACACATAGAGTAACCTTTGACCTTTTCTAGATAGAGTCAACAGGTACAAGAGAGCTCCCGGTAATTTTTTTGTTCTTCCTCAAGAACATCAGTGAATTTGGGGAGAAAATATCACTGGAACATCCATGTATATATCTGGAAGCTAAGTATTTTAGGTTGTTTATTACTTGTTAATTTATGATAAGATACCAAAGAGATGTGATCGTGTTTTGCTTTGAGTTCTATGATTATTGACGTGCTCAGAAAGGTTAAAATTTGGTGAAGAAAATGAGGAAGAATATTAAATAGTCAAAACTGCTATTCACTACTATCAACCATACACCATGCTAGGCACCTGAGATACAAGAGTGCACATATGAGGCACAGCTCCTGAACTCACAGAGGTTAAGGTTAGTGACAAGGTGTAGATAGGTCAACACTTGTGATAGGGTGTGGTGGAGGATGTGATGGGAGCAGTATAGGCTGCCAAGGAAGCACACTGGAGTGATGCCTGACTCAGATGTTATTGGGGGCAGAAGGAGAAGGTGTGTGTCACACAAGACCCTCTGGACGAACTGATATCAAAACAGTATGAGTTGGCCGCAAAAAGCTCAAGAATTTTCCCAGACGAGATCTTGAAGCATGAAAAAACATCCAGAGGGTAGAATATGCATGCCATTTTCAAAGGGCTGAAAATTTTACGATAGGAGAAGCAGAGAAGGCAAACTGGGAAATGACGAAATGCAAGCTGGGGAGGGAAGTGGGAGCTGGTCATCGAAGCCACGCTCGAGGAGCGGAAAGTTGGGATCAGAGAGGAGAGGGTCATGATCCGACAGGTACGTTACATGGATTATGCTGTTACTGTGCAGGTAAAGGATGGGAGGGGGCAGGAACCTTGGCAACAAAGCAAGTCAGTCAACTTGCAATCATATGGGGGAAAAAAATGATGGTAGCCTGACACAGGAGAGTGACAGTGGGAATGGATGAAACGTGATTTGATTGGAGAGGCTTTTAGGATGCGGATTTGGTAGGCCTTGGTGTTAGTGAGAGAAGTCGAGGAAGAAAGGTACTGCTAAGAGCAGCCTTAGATTTCTGGGGAGGCTAAGGTTGGCATTTAATGACACTGGGAAGAGAGAAGGAGGAGCTGGTTTTTGGGGTGACGGAAAACACAGCATTCAGTTTTGATGTGCTGAGTTTTAGGTGGCCATTGGGTATTCAAGCGAACCCAGAACTTACAGATGCGGAAATGAAACTCAAGGAGGTTAATAACTTTTTCAAGGTTACGCAGACAGGCTTTGAGCCCAGGATAACCTGGCTCCAGATTCCCTGCTCTTAAGCACTACAGAACCCTTCTCCAGAGACATGGATCTTGGCAATCTGTGCTCTCCTTGCTCCCTATTTGAATCTATAGGACAGTGTCAGAATACTGCATTCTTATTCAGCTCTGCCATTAACTGCTTGACCTTGGGCAAATGTTTAACCTTTCAGGGTCACTGTCTCTAAAGGGAAGTAGTACGATCAGATCAGGATTTTTCAAAGGGGCCTTGGGAGTAGGAATGGAAGGAGCTCAGGCAAAGAGGAGCATGAACATGCTCCCCTGGAAAAGGCTTATCACCTGGAAGGATTTCTCAAACCATAAACTCTTCCCTGAGTCTTTCTCCTCCCTCCCCATTTTGATAACTCCACCCCCCACCCCCCAACCCTCCCCCACCTTCCCGCCCAGCAAGGGCATCCCTTCTAGTGGAGGCTCACAGCCTTATCTTGTGCTGTATCCTTCAGACGTGCCCAGAGGAAAAAAACAAAAAACCAAAAAAACTGATAACCTTAGACCAGATGATCTCAAATTCCTTCATATGCTCAAAATACTTCAAAATTCTATCATTACAAATCACCTTCCTTAAATTATACAAGGGAACAGTGTTTTTGCTTGTTTTCTTGCTATGGTTTCCTTTACTCAACGTGTACTTGCTGATGACAATGGGCCAGATCATGCTCTAGACACTTGAGAGAGAGCAGTGAATAGGACAAAATCCTGTTCCTAGTATGCTCACATTTTCTATGGGAGGGGCAGATCATAAACTGAGGATGAACAAACATACCAGATGGTGGTAAGTCCTATGCAGAGAACTTTAGCAGGACAGAGAGGACTGGATGGCTACTTCGGATCAAGCCATCTGAGGAGTGATATTTAAACTAAGATCTGAAAGGCAGGAGGGAGCAGTTATGTTAAGATTAGAGGAAGAACAGTTCAAGCAGAAGGAAAATATGGCAAGTGGGTCCTGAGGTAGTGTCTCAATTATTTTTTTGGCTGCAAGTAAGAGAAACCCCAAATTCACCTGGTTTAAGAAAATAATGAAATGCATGCTTAGTTCTCATATATAACAGTGTTATCAAGAAGTGTTTTCAAGGACTCAGTACTATCATCCACAGCACTAAGTGATCTTAAACTGGTGGTCATAAAAGTGGTTCCCAGTAGCAACTAGAGCTGCAGGATTTCTTGCTCAAGTCCCAACAGTGAGCACAGAGAGGCTCTCCTTTGACTATGGAATGAAAGTCCATGTGCTTACATGGCACCAGTAATATGCGGCAAGGAAATACATTGCAGGGCTCGGTTTTAGCCTAGATTTCTGAACTAGTCATTGGCACAGGAAATGAGATTCCTATAATTGTTTTAGATGCTAATCAGGACCCATTCCTCGATCTGGGGATGTGGCCAACTTTCAGTGTTGTTTTCCTGTCTTTTTAAAGATGCTATTCCACCGTGTCCTGGCTTACATGTGTTCCGATGAATTGTCCTCATTCTTATTGCTGTTTTTCTGTGTATAGTGTCTGATCTCAGAGTATCCTTGACTCATATAAAGAAGGAGAGGCCCTGAGAACATGTTGAATAAGGAACTGACAGTATTTACATTTCTTATTTCTACTTGGGGTGGTAGCTCCCTCTACTATAAGTATACAATCATATCCTTTTTTGGTCTTCCAGACATCTATCACAATTTCTGGTTGGTAAATATATCTTTTCCTCCCATTCTACCACTAGTATGAATTTATTCCCTCTTACACTACTTTCCAGTCCCACTAGTGTGATTTTGGAAGAGATGGGAGGCAAGACTAATATCTTAATCTGCCACTTTTCAGAAGTGTCAGAGATATCAAAAGGAGGGTAATTAAAAATAAAGAATACAGTCTCCCACTTCCAGTTAGAGTGTGGAAGGATACAAAAGACTTTTGCTCTCATGGTAAACACAAAAAAACCGAGGCAAAATAAAAACGGTTTCTCTGTGGGGCTCGTGAAGAGCTATTGGCCTAACAAATACTTGGTGAACTAAATTTCAGAGAGAAATGGAACCTTTATAAATGAGTAGATGGCCATAGTAGCTTCCCAGCTCAACTCAATTCTAGAGGGAATCAGAATGGTCAGTCACTCACTTTAGCCACTGAAGAAAAGATTTTACTCTTGGGAAGGAACAAAATAAACAATATTAAACTTCAGTCTTCATTGTTCTAATATAAACAATGTCTGGAATAAGACAAAAATTATGAGATGGGAAGAACCAAGAAAATATGACCTATAATCAAGGGAAAACATGGTCAATCAAAGTAGATAAATGGAAGACTCAGCTATTGGAATTTGCAGACAAGAATGTAAAACAACTATAATAAATGTCAAAGAACTTAAAGGAAAGGATAAAAATAAGAGGTGATTAATTGGGATATTTTAGGAGAAAAATGGAAACTCTAAAAGAGAAATTCTCAAATGGAATGGACATTCTAGAGCTTGAAAACAATATCTGAAATAAATATCTCAAATAAATACCTGAAAAAAAAAAAACACCCTACAATGCCTGAATAAGATCAATCTAAAATTGAGCACTGAAGAAGAAAGACTTAGTAAACTTGAAGATAGATTAATTGAAACTATCCAGTGAAGACAGGAAAAAGATCTTTAAAACGCACACAGTTTTAGTAACCTGTGGAACTAATCAGTCTCACCAAATTGAAATTGAAGTCCCAGCAGGGAAAAGAAAGAGTAAGGAACACGAAAAGGAACTGAAGAAGCGATAGCTAAATGTTTCAAAATTTGATAAAAAAAACATCAACTTAAAGATTCTAGAAACTCAGTGAACCCCAACTGGAACATCAGAGTCAAAGCACTGAAAACCAAGCATACACGGAAAAGGGGAAGGCATTATACACACGGGACAGAGATAGAATGGTTATTAACAGTTCACAAGAAGACAAAGCTAATGCTAAGTGGAGTAAGTCAACCAAAACAGAGCAAATACATCTAATGTCAGCCATATGAGGGATTTAAGAATAGTCAAACTTGTAGAGACGGAAAGTAGGATGGCCATTTCCATGAGTGGGGGAGCACTTTGGGGGAGGGCAAAATGGAGGGTGATTGTTGGGCACAGAATTTCAATTTTGGAAGATGAAAAAAGTTTTGGAGGTGGTTGGTGGTGATGGCTGCACAACAATGTGAATGTACTCAAAGCCACTGCACTGTGCACATAAAAATGTTTAAAATGGTAAATTTAATGATTTAACGTATGTGTATTTACCACAATTAAAAAAATAATTTTTTTAAAAAAATATTTTTCTTAATGTTTTTTTTATTTATTTTTGAGACAGAGAGAGACAGAGCATGAGCAGGGAAGGGGCAGAGAGAGAGGGAGACACAGAATCGGAAGCAGGCTCCAGGCTCTGAGCCATCAGCACAGATCCCGATGCGGGGCTCGAACATACAGACCGTGAGATCATGACCTGAGCCAAAGTCGGACGCTCAACCGACTGAGCCACCCAGGTGCCCCAAAAAATAATTTTTAAAAATGTAAGCCAAAGTATAACAAAACGGCATCTTTAAGGAAAGGGAAAAAGAACTAAAAAAACAAAAACAAAAACAAAAACAAAAAACCACAAAACCCCCCATAACTAGACTTTGGAATACTATATCCAGTGAAAATATTTTTCTAAAATGATGGTGTAAGGGAGAAAAAAAACTTTTCCCTTCTTTCCTTCTAGGTTTTTTTTGGCTGCTCTGATAAATTGACATGAGACAGATTAACAGGAGAAAAACATATTTAATTACATATATACGGGAGCTCTAAGACATGAGACTCAAGGACAAGCCAGGCCATTGAGGCTTGTATGCCATGCTGAGCTAAGGAATGGGTTAGGGTCCTATGGCTTCAAAGGGAAGGAGGGTGACTCATAGGAGGGAAAAAGAGCAGGTGTCTGGAAATCAGACGTTTGCCCTGCCATACATATAGGTCATTCAGATAAAAAGTTACCCCCAGGTCCCTTTCTGGGCCAGGTCCCCTCTCTAAATTCTTTTAGGTAGTTTAGGGAGAGAGTTTTCCTTGAATCTGTTGGGTCTTGACTGCGTTCAGCTGAGAACAATCCACATGCCAAAGTGGCACATCTTAGGGCAGTCTGTTCTGTTACCCTTCAATGGTGAAATAGGGGTATTTTCAAATAAATAAAAGCTGTTCCTTTTACCTTTTTACCTTCTTCTGGAACTCCAGTTAACATTTTTTGTTAGAGTGGGGTGGAAGGTAATGTTACCAGATGAAAATCCAGGCCTACAGAATAGAATGGAAACATTGAAAATGGCAAATATAGGTATAAATACAGGATAACATTTTAAATAAATTCTTAACTTCTTTAAATGATTATTCAATATTAATAAAAAGGCATCTACTACAAATTAAAATTTTTTTTCAGTGTTTATTTTTGAGAGATAGAGCGTGCTAGCAGGGGAGGGACAGAGAGAGAGGGAGTCACAGAATCTGAAGCAGGCTACAGGCTCTGAGCCGTCAGCACAGAGCCCAATATGGGGCTCCAACTCACAAACCGTGAGATCGTGACCTGAGCCAAAGTCAGTCCCTTAACTGAGCCACCCAGCCACCCCCATCTACTAAAAATTTTATGCTAAATTATTACTAGACATTAGAAATTATATTATAAATTATGCATAATGAAGACTGAACACTTTTGTGTTTAGATCGGAACGAGTTCAAGACTGACCCAAGATTCTCACCACTTCTATTTAGCAGCATATTAGAAGTCCTAGCCAATGCAATAAAACAAGGAAAAGAAATAAAACTTACATATCCTAAAAATGAAGAAAACTGTTATACTTGTAGACAGCTTGGTTTTATAAGCAGAAAATTTGAGGAGTGTATATTAAAAAAAAACAAACAAACAACTCCTTAGTACCAGTAAATGAATTGAAAAAAAAGTCAGAGGCTACAAGGTCAGTATTTTAAAGAATCAATCGTATTTCTATATACTGGCAACAAACAAGTGGAAGTTGAATTTTTTTAAAAAAAATTCATTTATAATGGTTCCCAGAAATGAAATACTTAGGTATAAATATAATAAAATATTTGCATAATCTGCATGCTAAAGACTATAAAACACTGATGAAAGAAATCAGAGAGGAATAAAGAATAGATATTTTGTGTTTTTGTACTAGAAGACTAAATATTAAGATGTTAATTCTCCCCAAATTGATGTATAGATTTATTACAATCCCAATAAAAATCCCAGCAAGATCGCTTTTAGTTATTGATGATATAATTATTTATGTAAAGAGGTTTACATATAAAACTTTATATGAAAAGCCAAATAAACTAGAATAGACAAAATGATTTTGTAAAAGAAAAACAAGATTGGAAGGCTCATGCTCCCTGATTTGAAAACTTACTATGAAATTACAGTGATCAAGACCATGTGGCATTTTCAAAAGGAGACACATAGACAAATGAGCAGAATATAGATTCTTTAAATAGATCCATACAAGTATGTCCAATATATTTTTGACAAAGATGAAAAGACAATTCACTGGGGGAAGCACAGGTTTTTCAACCAAGGGTGCTAAACAATTGAATATATATATGCTAAAAAAAATGAATGCCAACGCACACTTTGCATAAAAAGTAACTTAAAACGATTTACAGATTTAAAGGTAAAACATACAATTATTAAACTTTTGGAAGAGCACATAAGAGAAAAACCTTCATAACCCTGGATTGTCAAGAGTTCTTAGGTAAGTCATCAAAGGTCCAGTACACTAAAAAAAAAAAAAAAAAAAAAAAAAAAAAAAAAAAAAAAAAGCTAACTAACTTGGAATTCACAAAATTAAAAAATTTTCTCTGTGAAAGATACTGTTAAGACAAGCCACAGGTTGGGAGAAAAAAACTCTGCAAAAGAATTGTAGCCAGAATATAAAAATAGCTTTCAGAATTCAACAAGAAGAAAACGAACCCTAAAAAGATAGGCAAAAGATTTAAACAGACACCTCACCAAAGAAGATATATGGATAGTAAATAAGCACATTAAAGATGCTCAACATTGCTAGTCATTAGGGAAATCCAAATTAAAATCACAATGAGATATCTTTACCTACCTTTTAAAATGTTTAATACGAAGACAAAAACTAATAGTACCAAGTCCTGGTGAGGACTGTAGAGCGTCTCATACATCACTCATGGGAATGAAAATGGTGTAGTTACTCTGGAAAACAGCTTGTTAATTCCTTGTAAAATTAAACAGACATATGCCATATAATGTAGCAATCCTATTCCTATGTATTTATCTCAGAGGAATGAAAACTTATGTTCACACGAAAACCTGTATTCAAATAATTGTGGCAGTATTATTCATAATTGCCAAACCTGAATATCCTACTTTGGGTAAATGGATAGATAAACAATTGTACATCCCTTACATGAAACACTACTCAGGAATAAAAAGGAATGAGACACTGATCTCTCAACAACGTGGATGCATTATGCCAATCAAATATATTATGCTAAGTGAATGAAGCAAAGTTCAAAAAGTAATGTGTGATTCCTTTTATATAAAATTCTGAAGGGAATCACCCTGTAGGGATAGAAATAAGATCAAAGGTTGTTTACTATGATTTAAGGGTGGGGGGAAGGTTTTGACTACAAAGTTTCAGCATGGAGGAGCTTTTCAGAGTGAAGGAACTGTACCCTGACTGTGATGTCTGTTATAGCATGTTATAATTTGTCAACACCAAAGGAGGAGAATTTTACCTCATGTAAATTTAAAAATAATTTTTAAAGATAATGGGGTATCACAAAAGAAAAGAAGTGGAATTGGTTCTAAAAATGCTTTTAAAACTTCCCTATGTATCGATGGAACAGAATAGAGAACCTATAAATGGATCCACAAATGCATGGCCAGCTAATCTTCGACAAAGCTGGAAAGAATATCCAACCAAAAAAAGACAGCCTCTTCCGCCAATGGTGCTGGGAAAACTGGACAGCGACATGCAGAAGAATGAACCTGGACCACTTTCTTACACCATACACAAAAATAAATTCAAAATGGATGAAAGACCTAAAAGTAAGACATGAAGTCATCAAAATCCTAGAGGAGAAAACAGGCAACAATCTCTTTGACCTCGGCTGCCGCAACTTCTTACTAGACATGTCCCTAGAGGCAAGGGAAACAAAAGCAAAATTGAGCTATTGGGACCTCATCAAGATAAAATCTTCTGCACAGAGAAGGAAAAAAATCAACAAAACTAAAAGGCAACCGATGGAATGGAAGAAGTTATTTGCAAATGACATATTGGATAAAGGGCTAATATCCAAAATCTATAAAGAACTTATCAGACTCAACACCCAAAAAACAAATAATCCAGTGAAGAAATGAGCAGAGGACCCGAATAGACACTTTTCCAAAGAAGACATCCAGATGGCTAACAGACACATGAAAAGATCCTCCACATCACTCATCATCAGGGAAATACAAATCAAAACCACAATGAGATACCACCTCACACAAGTCAGAATGGCTAACATTAGCGACTCAGGCAACAATAGATGTTGGTGAGGATGCAGAGAAAGGGGAACACTTTTGCACCATTGGCGGGAATGCAAACTGGTGCAGCCACTCTGGAAAACTGTGGAGGTTCCTCAAAAAATAAAACACAGAACTGCCCTACAACCCAGCAGTTGCACTACTAGGAATTTATCCAGAGGATACAAAAATGCTGATTCGAAGGGGCACATGTACCTCAATGTTGATAACTGTGCTATCAACAATAGCCAAATTATGGCAAGTGCCTTAAATGTACATCGACTGATGAATGGATAAAGAAGATGTGGTATACGTATACAATGGAATATTAACTTGGCAATCAGAAAGAATGAAATCTTGCCATCGGCAACAATGTGGATGGAACTAGAGTATATTATGCTAAGCAAAACAACTCAGGCAGAGAAAGACAGATATCATATGATTTCACTCATATGTGGAATTTAAGAAACACAACAAATGAACATAGGGAAAGGGAAGGAAAAATAAGATGAAAACAGAGAGGGAGGCAAACCATAAGAGACTCTTAAATGCAGGGAACAAACCGAGGGTTGATGAAGGGGAGGTGGGTGGAGGGATGGGCTAAATGGGTGATGGGCATTAAGGAGGGCATTTGTTGGGATGAGCACTGGGTGTTATATATAAGTGATGAATCCCTAAATTTTACTCCTGAAACCAATACTACACTATATGTTAACTAACTTGAATCTAAAAAAAAAAAAAATATTGAAAAACTGAAAAACAAAACAAAACAAAACTACTACCAAAGCGGAGCCTAGATGTGTATGACAAAGGGGCTGAGACGAGGACAGATGCCATCAGGCCTGGTCTATGAGGATATCAGCCACGGGATACTAGTCTTTGCAAAGGCTAGCACAGAGGCCATAGGGTGTGGGGAGAGAAGACCCCAACATGTTGGGGCCCACTGACTTCCCAGTGCCACTGATCCCAGGGTGATCCATACCTCCCATCCGAAGCCCCCATTACACAGACTGTGCTTAAATGAGCCCCCTCCCCTCTGCTCCTGCAGTTGTGGATTTCTGCACACAGAATAACGGGGGCTGTGCAAAGGCCGCCGAGTATCCCAGGAGGGTACGAAGGTCTCCTGCAGCTGCCAGAAGGGCTTACAAGGAGGATGGCCACAGCTGCACAGAGATAGACCCTTGTGCCGATGGCCTCAATGGTGGGAGTCATGAGCGTGCCACCTGCAAGATGACCACCCCAGTGAGTCTGTCTTCCCACGGGAAATTTGGGAGCAGTTCTGACCTTGCTCAGTCTTGCTTCACTTTGCTTACTGTTCAGCCTCTTCCTCAGCTTCCTTCCCACCTCAGTCTATGTCTTGTTAAGTCTGTTGAATGCAAAGTGGCATCCTAAGCAGAAAGAGGACATTAAGGGAACAACTGGTGACACCCACATAAAGTCTATTGTTTAGTTAATAGTAATGTGCCGCCGTTAATTTCTTAGTTTTGACGAACGTACTATGTATGGTTATATAAGAAGGTAATGTAGAGGAACCTGGTGAAAAGTATATGGCAACGCCTTCCGCTACCTTTGCAACTTTTCTATAAATCTAAAATATCAAAAATCAAAAGTTTATTAAAACAAAGCAAAGCAATACACAATGGAGTACTACGTGGCAATGAGAAAGAATGAAATATGGCCTTTTGTAGCAACGTGGATGGAACTGGAGAGTGTGATGCTAAGTGAAATAAGCCATATAGAGAAAGACAGATACCATATGGTTTCACTCTTATGTGGATCCTGAGAAACTTAACAGAAACCCATGGGGGAGGGGAAGAGTGGTTAGAGTGGGAGAGAGCCAAAGCATAAGAGACTCTTAAAAACTGAGAACAAACTGAGGGTTGATGGGGGGGGTGGGAGGGAGGGGAGGGTGGGTGATGGGTATTGAGGAGGGCACCTTTTGGGATGAGCACTGGGTGTTGTATGGAAACCAATTTGACAATAAATTTCATATATTGAAAAAAACAAAACAAAATAAAACAAAGCAATTTGCCTATGTAAAAATAATCCTAAATAAGAATCCTAAATAAAAACAACGGAGAAAATGTTTCAAAAAGGGGTGAGAAGTGGCGCCTGGGTGGCTCAGTAGGTTAAGCATCTGCCTTGAGCTCGGGTCATGATCTCACAGCTCATGGGTTCAAGCCTTGCATCAGGTTCTCTGCTGTAGGTGCAGAGCCTACTTCAGATCTTCTGTCCCCCCTCACCTCTCTGCCCCTCCATCACTCGAGCTTGCTGTCTCTCTGTGTGTGTCTCTCTCTCTCAGAAACAAACAAACGAAACAAAAAAACACTGAGGAATTTGGGTACGAGGTCCTTCAGGAGGACATTACTCCTGGTGACCACTAGTGGCAGCACAGAGACGACTAAAGCCCCTGAGTCCAACCCAGAAGACAAAGAGCAAAAATGATCAGACCTCCTTCCAGCCTTTGGAATTTTTTCAGAGGGCACATTTTGCAATTCTGGGTTCCTGCCTTTGTTTCACTCACTCATGTTGGGCTGGGCCGGCATGACTCCAGAAGCATTCCAAGTGGGTGCTTGAAGGCCCTGCCTGGGCCCAGGAGACCCTGAATGCAAGCATGCAGCTTCACGGTCAGCGTGAACTGGGGGAGGGGGAGCTCTCTGGGTGGGCATGGGCCTCTGCTCAGGCTTCTAACCCACTCCCTGGTGCCTGCAGATTACAACCAGAAATGTGGGATAGGATAGAAAATCTAAGCAGCATGCTTAGTGAATGTGGCAGGATGCCTGAGGAGGCTGGGAGTTGCCGAGGGAGGGAAGGAGGAGGGACTGGAGAAAGATAAGGATGAGGAAAAAGGCAAGCGTCTGAGAGCAGAGGCCAACTCATCCTCACGTCATTTTTTTCTTTTGCTTCATTTTTCCTTCTGCGCTTCCTTCTTTTGCCCTCTCTTCATTCTCTACCCACCACTGCTAGCCCTGCGTGCTCCCTCTTTTCCTGTGCTTTTCTGTCCCCTTCAGTCCTCTCTCTCCTGTCTCAGTCTCCTGAGGAACATGCCCTTCCTGAATGTGGCAGAGAGCAGATCAAAGAAGTGAGGGTGGGCGGGTCACTTTCCTGTGGCTGCTCTAACAAATTACCGCAGTTGGTGGCTTAAAATAACACAGATCTATTCTCTCAGAGTTAAGGAGGCCAAAGGCTGAAATCAAAATGGTGGCCGGACTGCATTTACTCTGAAGGCTCTGGGGAGAATCCTTCCCTACCTCTTCTGGCTTCTGGAGGCTCCAAGTGTTCCTTGGGCTGTGGCCACCTCCAGTCTCTGCCTCCCTCTTTATGTGGCCCTTTCCTTCTTCCCGTGTGTGTTCCTCCTCTGTGTGTCTCAAGGATGCTATTGGATTTAGGGCCCACCTGGATAATCCAGGATGATCTCATTTTAAAAGACAAAGACCCTTTTTCCAGACAAGGTCTTATTCATTAGATCCTGACAGTTAGGATATACCTTTTGCAGGGGCCACCATTCAACTCATGATAGGTGAAATTGCAAGCTCCAGACCACATTCAGTAAGACAAACACTTCCTGGCGATGAACTATTACTTAGCCTCACACTAGAATAGAGCAAGTGAGAAGTAAATGCAGTTCATGGGTCCTGTATTTAGCGAACTGATAGTCTGATTGTAGATTCACAATAAATGCTCAAAAACCCCACAACAATTCCACAAAAACCCAACATAACTCAAGACAATCAAATAATACAATAGTTCAATAATATCACGTGAAAATGTAAATAAAGGCAATCTGGTTAGCGATACAAGACTAGCATGTTTCACGATTAAAGAACAGTCAAACCAATAACATGATAGAGAAATGGGCAAAGGATATGAACGGAGAGTTCACATAAAATATGCAAATTAATATTCCAAAAGATGCTAAGCTCACTCATAACAGAAGAAATTCAGACTAAAATTACTTTGATATGTATGTCATTTCTTACCTATTTAGCTAAAACCCAAAAGTTAGCCAATGTTCTCTTGGCGAGGCTATGGAGAAGCAGTCAGTTCGTAATTGCTGGCGAAGTGTAAATTGGTACAACCTTTACAGTGGCCATTTGACAACATCTGTAAAACTTGTCTATAAAAACATTGTGGAATACATATTCTTTGACCCAGAATGCCTACTTCTAGGATTTTATTTTACAGAAAAAGTTATGCAGGTGTGAAATGATCTATGTTGATGTTATCCTATATCACATTGTCATAAAGAGCAAAATATTGGAAAGAAACCAATGATTTTGTATTAGAAAACTGGGGAATATTGCTGTCAATGAAGGGACAGAGCTCAACACTGAGGAAGTCCTCGTGGGGGCCCCACGAGTCAAGTCCCCCCTTCAAGGCCCTTGCCCATCATTCTCAAACGGCAAATATCTTCCAGCCCAGTTAGTGTTTCTCTTCAGCCCTGCTCTCTTTCTGACCTCCATTTCTACAACAGTCTCCAGTAGTTCATGGAAAGGGTCGCAAAACACTCTGAAGTCCATAGAAAAGGGACATATCGAAGCACATGCCCACTTTTACCCAGAGGCTATTCTGGTCAGGCTGACATAAATATGCAGGGCCTGGATTCATCATAGCTAATAAAGCTATTCAGTTGGGATTAAAAAAAAAAAAAAAAAAAAAAAAAGAACACCTGATAAACAGTCTGTACCCTTCAGAGGAATTACAGGTATATTTATGCACACACACACACACACACACACACACACACAATACACATACATTCACACACATGCTTATTCACTCTAAAGTTCAGCTCATTAAAAACCAATTTATTAGGAAAAGCCCACATCAGTATATCTGTGTTTCCAGACTCAGTCCCTCCTTCCTGGAGTAGAATCAGAGGACATGGAGAAAACACAGGATTTGAATTCAGAAGATTCTATTATTCTCTAGGATTTACTAGCCATAAAACCTTGAGTGTCTCTTTCCTTGAAACTCCATTTCTCTTCAATAAATTGGGGACAAAAGTGACACCTGCCAAATCGGTAAGCTTTTGCTGCTTAACACACCACTCTCAAACCGAGTAGCTTAAAACAACTGCCAATTTGTGCACAGTTGTAGGTCACCACTTGGGACTGGGCTCGGTTGGGTGGTTCTGGTCTCATCCAGGGTCCCTCCTGCATCTACAGTTGGTTGGCTGGTGGCGGGCTGGTCTTGGGTGGCCTCAGGGAGACGGCTTATCTCTGTTCCATGTCACGTGTCTCTTCCAACGGGCTATCCCAGACTAATTTCAAGTTGGCAACAGGGCCTGAGAGAGGGTCAAGCTCACAGGGCCCCTTGTGGTGTAGTCCTGGCGCTATGGACTGTATCATGTTCCCCTAAATTCATATGTTGAGGCCCTAAATCCCCAGTGCAGCTCTATTTGGAGATCGGACCTATAAGGAAGCCATAAAGGTTGAGTGAGTTCATGAGGCCAGGGCCTTCCTCCGATAGGACTGCTATCCTTATAAGAAGCAGCAAAGATACCAGAGATCTTCCTCTCTTCACAGGAGCACAGAGGAAAGGCCACATGGGGACACAGTGAGAAAGCAGCCATTTGCAAGCCAGGAGGTGAGATCTCACCAGAAACCAATCCTGATGGCACCTTGATCATGGACTTCAATTCTCCAGAAGGGTGAGAAAATAAATTTCTGTTGTTGAAGCCACCCAGGCCATGGTATTTTGTTAAGACAGCCTGAGCAGGCTAATACACGTGGAGTTGGCAGAGTTTCTATTCTGCCATATTCTATTGGCCAAAACAAGACACCAGAGATGAGCCCAAAGACAAAGCGGCAGGAAACAGACTCCCCATCTTGATGGGAGGAGCTGCAAAGTCACATATGAAAGGGGCATGGACATGGGAATAATAATCTAAACCATCTGCCACACACAGTTTTTGTACGGCTCACGTGAAATTTATGGATACGAAAGCGCTTCCTCGATGATAAGGCCCTATATAAATGCTGACTATGGCCAGCATCGTGTCCGGCTTTGCAGCACTCGCGACTGTTTCTTAAGTACGAGGTCATGTGGTTATGTAGATGTGTCCGGGTGGTACATTTTTTTCCTGGGGAGTTAGTGAAAGCCATTGCCTAAGGAATGAGTCCTGTCATTCTTACAATTAACCTGAGAAGTGGTCATGGTTTGGGAAAGCGAGATGGCATTTGCCTGGCTTGAAAAGCCTGAAAATAAATATTTGAAGGAGTACCCCACTCAATGAGTTGAGGGACAAGGAGTTTGATGGCTGGATGAATAGCAGAAAGGAAAGATGAGCATCAGTCTGGCTTCAGGGAATTTAGCCATGCTCATCATCTCCCTGAGAGACCAAGGGGAAAAGGAGGCTATCGAGTCAGGCAGGCCGGGGCCTGGGCAGGCAGCTCTGTGCTCTAGCCTCTGACTCTCTTCCCATCCAGCAGTTGCCCCTGGGTCCCACAGACTGCATTTGGGCTCACGAGCCCTCACCCATGAAGACCGACTGCCAAGGGAAGAGCACGTTGTCATCTCCCTAGCCGTCTCTTGTCCTTGCGCAGCCACAAGGCAGCGCCTCCACTGACGCTTGCGGTGACGAGAGCTAATTCTGTGGCAACCCGTGGTCTGGCTGACCGATGCTTCCGGTCCAACTGGGAACAGGTTAAACCATACGGCACGTCACAGCTCATCTTCCTTCATTGGTGAGAGTAGACGTGGGTTCTGGTTCCGGTGGAGAGGCATACGGCTTCCCAGGAAGCGGATTCGCGCATCTCGAGAAGGCAAAGGGGATGCAATCTCCCAGAAGACCCCCTCCCATCAAAGACTGCTTCAGACTCTGATCCCTCCGGAGCTCTACCCACTTGAGGGGTTAGGAGGCAGAACATCACGCTCTGCTGGTGGCATCTCCTACGTATCGGCTCAAGTAAGCAGACATGTTAATCCAGACACAAAGGGGGTTAGTTGCCCAGGATTGGGAATGTGTTTAACGCCTTCAGGTCGCCCACAACCCCTGAGAATTAACTCATCAAAATATCCTGCATGGCTCCTGAATGATCCAACACCAGTCTCCAAACTATTACTGTTTGTGCTCCACTGTATTACAGTAAGATTGTAAATAGGTATAGATTAAGATCCTATTTTCTCCTGCAGGTCACTGCCTGGTACCTAACAGGCACACTGAATAAATAAAAGAATGAATGAACTCAATAAATGTCTGTTGAACCAACTAATTAGTGAAAGGGCACAACCAGGGCTTACACTTATGAAGTATGCGAACCACTAAAAACATCTGTGTCTTACTCATTTTTTGTCCCGAGGGCTATACAAGAATTTGCATGTAGTATGTGCTCAATAAATAGTTGTTGCTTTGTGCCGAAGTTACAGATTCCCTCGATTAAATATTATACTGCAAAAATAAGACAGCTAAGTGCCCCTACAATCAGAGGGTCCAATGGGTAGAATTCTACCTTTCTTTCCTGAAAAGCCATATCTCTGTGCCCCTGTAGATGAAGAACTGCCTTCCTCCTTCCAAATACTTCCTGGTGTCTGTAGTCTCAGTGATGCATTGATCAGAGGTGGGCTCAGCCAGTGTTCTTATCGTGATCAACTGGAGGATGTCAGGGCACTTCCTTCCAGAAGTCTTATGCCAGTTGGGACCCTCATTAGGCTGCATGTCCTGATCTGGGGCTGTCTCTGCCTCCCTCCCCCTCAGTCTCTCCATCTCATTCCTCAGAACTGGCCTCAGTGTAAAAGAAACTTAGAATATGTTCAAAGGTGAACATATGAACAGCTAGCTGCCTTCTATCAAAATACATCCTTCTGCAAATCAGATTGGGACAGACCTCTTGACAAGGCCCAGAGGCATTGAAAGCCTCCAGGGAACTACCAGTGAGCTACCTGAGGCCTGCCTTAAATTTCCAGCATCGTCATCTTTGGAAAGGTTGTCCCACCCCACCCCGCACAGCAGAGGACAGCTTGAGTAAACCATGTGGCACATGGGGACAAAGCTTCTTCTTCATCTTCCACCAGTCTCCTAGATCAGAGGCCCAGGGAGAATGGTCACTCCCCAGGCTTTAAAGACTTTGTGTTCACAAAGTGGTATCTCCAGAGTTGCCTCACCATAGGCATTCTCAAAACTTACCATTGCATCTAACTACCAAGCTAACTGCTTCTTTATTTTTCCAATTTTACCCCCCTTGTTGGGGGATCTGGCAATACTTTACATGCATTCACTAAATAATCTCAGGTGAGGGAACATCCTTGAATATAAAGATGGTGACACAGAGTCCCCACCTCAGGGTCTGGACCTGTGATCCTCTCTTTCTCCCCATCTCCTGGCTACCACCGCCCCCCCCGCCCATGTCCACCTGTCCTTGAGTTTTTGGAACAAGGCGATAACCACAATTTTCTAAAATTCAGACTTCTCAGGATTGCCCTAGGGAATGGAGCCTCCACATTTCAGACAGTTGCTAAAGAAGACCGCTGCAGTAAGGCCTTCAGGCCATCTCAACACATTATTCAGCAGTAAGAATAACACAGCTGGTATTACTGAGGCCTTCCTCTGGGCTATGCAACTTATCTGTAAGTGACATGCTTTATGTGTACCTAGTTCACGCAAAAACCCCATGAAGTGGTATTGTCACTTCCATATACTCATAAGGAAAATAGCCAGAGAGGGAAGAGAACCCCACTGACCTTCTGTTCGATGTGGCCACTCAAGCAGCAGAAGTGTCCTCCAAAGCACTGGAGGTCTGCAAAGAAAAGACAGGTCTAAGGGGGTTCATCAAGCTCATGGGCTCTTGAGCAACCTGATCCCCAGAAGGGTTTCCAGGCAGCAGGGAGAACATGGTCCAGGACGTGGAGGTAGAAGAGAGAATGGGGCTCAATGAACTCGAACAGGCTGATTTTGGAGGGACAGCAGGAGAGAGAGCGGGAGAAGGTGACAGAGGCTGGACCTTGTGGGACCAGTGCTTTAAGGCACTTTTTTTTTTTTTAATGTTTTTATTTATTTTCGAGACACAGAGAGACACAGCATGAACTGGGGAGGGGCAGAGAGAGAGGGAGACACAGAATCGGAAGCAGGCTCCAGGCTCTGAGCCATCAGCCCAGAGTCCGACGCGGGGCTCGAACTCACAGACCGTGAGATCATGACCTGAGCCGAAGTCGGATGCTCAACTGACCGAGCCACCCAGGCGCCCCTTTAAGGCACTTTTAATGGCTCCCTGAGGGTATTGTCTCAGCAGAGAGCATTAAACAGAGGAAGGGGATGCTCAGTTTAGCTTTCCATTTTGAAATGTTTTTGAAATCTTTTTTAAAGATCTTTAAAAAGTGTTCAGCTTTTTTAAAAGTTCAGTTTGGTGGTGGGTTGGGGGACAGATTGCAGTGGGGCAGGAGTGGAGACAGATGGCCGGAGAGCTGGCCACTGGGCTGGGCCAGCCACGAGAAACTGGTGGTCGGTTTCACTTTGTGGCAGGAGAGATGGAGAGAGGGGTTCCGGTCTGAAAAAGTGCATTAGAAATACAGAACAGACCGATGAATTTGGTTAAGAGAGGTAATGAGTGAGGAAGAAGGAGGAACCAAGAACGACTTCCAGTTTTCTGGCTCAAGTGACTGGGAGGAGGAAATTCTGGAGCAGGCTGAGTGACAGGTGCTAACACAAGGTTTGCAGGCAGGAGGGACGTGTCATTAGGGTTCAGTGCTGTTCAGATGCTTCGTACGGTTTCGTCTCCAAAGGGACAAAGCAACGGTCATATCTCAGTCATTTTAGGCTGATGCTTGCCTCTCCTTCCCTATCACCCCTCCCCCAGCTGGGGGAAAATTAACAATAAAGATTTACTTAAGGATTTTTTTTTTAATGTTTATTTATTTTTGAGACAGAGAGAGACAGAGCATGAACGGGGGAGGGGCAGAGAGAGAGGAAGACACAGAATCGGAAGCAGGCTCCAGGCTCTGAGCCATCAGTCCAGAGCCTGACGCGGGGCTTGAACTCACGGACCGTGAGATCGTGACCCGGGCTGAAGTCAGACGCTTAACCAACTGAGCCACCCAGGCGCCCCTACTTAAGTCTTTTAAACACACGTACAGACTCATACATATAATATACGGTTTAAAAAATAACTGGAAGATGGGGAGCCTGGGTGGCTCAGTTGGTTAAGTGTTTGACTCTTGATTTCAGCTCAGGTCATGATCTTATGGTCAGGATCTCATGGTTGTCTGATCGAACCCTTGTGTGGAACCTGCTTAAGAGTCTCTCTGCCCCTCCCCTGCTCAAATCTCTCTCTCAAAAATAAATAAATAAATAAATAAAAGTAACTCTTTAAAAAAAAGAAAATACACTCAGAGGTGGTAGTGTTATTAGACAATTTTATTTAGTATTTTCCAAAGGATTGGTGATGAATTTGTATTAATAGCATGATAAGAAAAATCAGCAGGACGAAAACAGTAACTTTGAAGACTGCACAATAAGACTGTGGTTGCATTCTGAGAACAGCTTTTCCTTATAGAACAGCAAGGTCCGTTACACCTCTGACTTCTTCCTAACACGTAAACAGTTCTAAAGATGACCACTGTTTTAGATGATCAGCCGTCAGAGTGAGCTTGTGTGAGCTCCCCGAGATGTATAAAATTTATGGGAAAGGCTTTGAATTTCTAAACTGCTTCAGGGTCTTCTTCAAAGTTATACAGGGCCTGGGGCAAGCCACATTTTTACGCTCCCCCTTCCTCCCTCTGCACAAATATTGCATAAACAGAATTGAAGCTTGGTTATAATAAGCATGGCTAATATTTATTAAAGGTTTACCCTGTGTGGAGTAGTTTTATATACTTTCCATGAAACCTTCATAACAAACCTTCATAACAAACCAAATAATTGTATTTTTTTAAGATGAAAAAAATTTAAAGCCTACTGGAAATATCAGACAGAGAAGGACAAATTCTATATCATCTCACCTAGATGTGGAATCTTTAAAAAAAAAAAAAAATCAAATTCACAGAGAACAGATTGGTGGCTTCCAGAACAGGTTACCTTCCAGAGGTAAGGGGTGGGGAGATGGGTGGAAGAAAAGGTATAAACTTCCACTTATAAGATTAATAGATTCTGACGATGTACAGCATGGTGACTATCATCAACATTTCTCTCTGGTACATTTGAAAGTCGCTAAGAGAGTCAATCTCACAAGTTCTCAGCACAAGAAAAAAATCTGTCACAGTATGAGGTATTAAGGTTATGCAAACTTAAAGTGGTAATCATTTTACAACATACAAATATCTTGAATCATGTTGTACACCTTAAACAAATACAATGTTAGGTGTCAGTTATGTCTCAATACAACTGGGGGAAAAACAAAAACAAAGAACAAAACCCCACAAACAAAACAAAAAACCAAACGAACAAAAACTTAAAGCCCAGCTAGGTTGTGTGACTCAGATAGCTTCCCAGACAGTAAATGGAAAAGCCAGAGTTTAAATCTAACCCACCTGAGGCGCCTGGGTGGCTCAGTTACTTAAGCATCCAACTCTTGATTTCAGCTCAGGTCATGAGCTCACGGTTCGGTTTGTGAGATGGAGCCTCACCTTGGGCCCTGCACTGTCAGCACAGAGCTTGCTTGGGATTCTCTCTTTCTTTCCCTCTGTGCCCCTCCCCTGGTCGTGCTCATGCATGCTCCCTCTAAACAAACAAACAAACAAATGAACATTAAAATAAAATCTGACCCATCTGACATCAGAGCCCACTGTCCTAACTATTATACTATTCCTGTCAGAAACTGGATTTAGATCTTCATTGGCCCAGCAGTGAGCACTGTGCTGGGCACAGCAGAGCCAGCAGGAATCAGAGTCGTTCTCCGAAATAACTTACCATCTGCTGGTGGAGGAAGGGACAATATTCCTGCACAGTCCACTGCAGGAACCCAGACGAGGGGGACCTAACTCCATCTGGAGGCTCTTACTGGAGCAAGCAAAGTCATCATTGAAACTGAAAGGAAGAGTAGGAGTTATATCATGATGTGTACTGTATACAAAGAAAGAGAGTTCCAGTAGCTAGAAGAGCTGTTATGGGTGGATCTGATCACAGCCTCCCCAGAATATGTCAATGGTGAGGGGCACCATGCTGATTGCAATGCTAGTCTGGAGTTTGTTGCAGGTATTGGAAATCTGGTTTGTGTTTGAATAGAAAGGTAGACACTGCTTTTTTTTACATATACGTTACAGTAATAGGATTTTTGACCTTGCAGTGTCTGAACTTTTATAAGTGAGAAATGAAAGCCCAGAGCAGGTAAGTGATTTGCCTGAAATCACACAACTACTGGTTAGAAACTTGAGTCTAGAACCTGGGTTTTCAGTCAGGCAGGCCAGTCTGTCCTTTCCTGAATCCTATCACCTTTGGGGCATAGTTCCATCTATTCATGGACTCGCACCTGCTGTGTCAGGCTGTGTAGGGTGTTTACTGTGCAAGAGTATCTGCTGTGGGAACGGATCAGGGCTGAAGTCCACCCAGAGGAAGAAGCACCTTTTCCCCACTTTGCAAAAGTACTTTATAGCAAGCAATTGCCCTCTTGAAACTAACATAGCCAACCTACAGAAATCTAAATTTCTTCCCATTCTTATTCACGCAGTGATATTTCCTATATTTTTATCCACAGGGTTCAAATAATTTAGTGATTAGTGCTTTAGAGCCCACTGGCACATGGTTCCAGTTCTAGAAGGTACATTTCCAGTAAGTCCTGTCGGTGTGGCACCACAGTGACTTCTTTGCCAATCAGCAGTTCATGGCTGTACCCTTTCCAGCAAGGTTGGAGGAGTTGTGGCAAGAGAGGGCCTTCCTTGAGCGATCGATCTTACCTCCAGGGTAGTGGCCACCCCTTATCTTCCTCTATACCTCTTTTTTTCAGGTTCTCTTTACTTCTTGCTGGCCAGTCTCTCATTACTTCTTACGAGCCATCCCTGTTATGGATAATAATTCTTTATATTAACGTGTTCCCGGTTCAAATTACTATGTGTTTTCTCTCTCCTGATCAGACTGTGGCTGATTCACAACCCTCAGACATTTCTCTATCAGCCAGCCATAGCCTGCTTCCCTAGAGGAGTTGCCTTCTAGCTGCATGTTCTATCTGGAGGGTCCATATCCTAGTAGATTAGCCAGGAGTTCATGCAGGGGAATGAAAAATAAGCATTGCCCCCTCGAATTCCCCTGAGCTCCCCAAGGAAAGGGACAGAGAGACATGGGATCATATGCACATAACATGGCCAGTGGTGGTGGGTAACAAGGCTTGAAGGTACCACTCATAGATGTTCCCAGTAGCTATGTTTTGGGAGAAGGAGGTCCCTGACAGTTACCCGGGAGGAGACTCTTGAATCTTGAAAGTAGATTGAGGCTGTTCCAGGCAGGTGGGCCAAGAATACGCCAAGCAGAGGTAACAGGGCAAACTGTTAGCTATTTGTTTCTAACATGAATATTGAGCCTGATGTTCCTGTAGAGCAGAATTACCCCAACTGTTGGGTCAGATGACAACATGGTGTTGGTAGCACCACACCATAAGGTTGTAGCCTTATTACAGTTTATAATTCTCCTCCTTGGCACCCATGTGACCATCAGTACTGAATAGGTGGTGCCTTTGTGTTTTAAAGTAAACAAGGAGCATTATGTGAACTAACTTTTACAATCAGTTGCTCAAAATTGCAGAATGCTCAAAGAGAGTTTTAGAGCCGGAATATAGACTCCATCCCATAATTTACAGAATAATCAACGGACACCAGATTGCAAAGACTCGTGCAAGAACAAGTCAGAGAGAGAACGATGATCAAGGGTCTTGGAAAACTGTGTGGGAACTTTTTCCTGCCATTCTTGTAGGGTATGAATCAGCAGTTACACTAGTTGGCTGGCATTAGAAAGAAATTAATAGTCTAGGGTATTGTAACTCAAGGAAGATCCCGTCAAAAAAAGCATGTCCCAGGAGGTCCAAGATGGGTCCCATATTGCCCACTCAATGGACAGGTCAATCAGTGGCTCTTTTCATGGCTAGGTACCTTTAGCTTCTTCAATATTACCCTCTCTAGTTTTAGGGCCAGACATTTTGTCTTATGGGTAACAATCTTGTTATACATCTCAGAATCAAAACCACTTCCTCATGGATATTTTATTTTATTTTATGTATTATTATGATTTTTTTTAAATTCACATCAAAGTTAGTTAGCATATAGTGCCACAATGATTTCAGGAGTAGATTCCTTAATGCCCCTTACCCATTTAGCCCATCCCCCCCTCCCACAACCCCTCCAGTAGCCCTCTGTTTGTTCTCCATATTTAAGAGTCTCTTATGGTTTGTCCCCCTCCCTATTTTTATATTATTTTTGCTTCCCTTCCCTTGTGTTAATCTGTTTTGTTTCTTAAAGTGCTCATATAAATGAAGAAATATGATATTTGTCTTTTTCTGACTAATTTTCCTTAGCATAATACCGTCTAGTTCTAGTTCCATCCACATAGTTGCAAATGGCACAATTTCATTATTTTTTATTGCTGAGGAATACTCCATTGCATCTATATCTTTATATCTATATCTATATCTCATATATATATGGTATATATACATACATATACACCATATATATATATATATACACACCATATATATGTGATATATATGTATACACCATACCATATACATACATATACACCATATATATATTCACCATATATATGATATATTTACACCATATATATGTGATATATATGTATACACCATACCATATACATACATATACACCATATATATATATATATATGCACCATATATATATATGATATAATATATATCATATATATATATACCACATCTTCTTTATCCATTCATCCATCCATAGACATTTTGGCTCTTCCCACACTTTGGCTATTGTCAATAGTGCTGCTATAAACATGGGGGTTCACGTGTCCCTTTGAAACAGCACACCTGTATCCCTTGGATAAATGCCTGGTAGTGCAATTCCTGGGTCGTAGGGTAGTTCTATTTTTAGTTTTTTGAGGAACCTCCATACTGTTTTCCAGAGTGGCTGCCCCAGCTTGCATTGCCACCAACAGTGCAAAAGAGATCCTCTTTCTCTGCATCCTTGCCAACATCTGTTGTTGCCTGAGTTGTTAATGTTAGCCATTCTGACAGGTGTGAGGTGGTATCTCATTGTGGTTTTGATTTGTATTTCCCAGAGGATGAGTGATGTGGAGCATTCTTTCATGTGTCAGTTGGCCATCTGGATGTCTTCTTTGGAGAGGTGTCTATTCATGTCTTTTGCCCATTTCTTCATTGGATGATTTGTTTTTTGGGTGTTGAGTTTGATAAGTTCTTTATAGATTTTAGATACTAACCCTTTATCTGATATGTCGTTTGCAAATATCCTCTCCCATTCCATCGGTTGCCTTTTAGTTTTGCTGATTGTTTTTTTCGTTGTGCAGAAGCTTTTTATTTTGATGAGGTCCCAGTAGTTCATTTTTGCTTTTGTTTCCCTTGCCTCCAGAGACGTGTTGAGTAAGAAGTTGCTGCGGCCAAGGTCAAAGAGGTTTTTGCCTGCTTTCTCCTCAAGAATTTTGATCACTTCCTGTCTTACATTTAGATCTTTCATCCATTTTGAGTTTATTTTTGTGTATGGTGGAAGAAAGTGGTCCAGGTTCATTCTTCTGCATGTCGCTGTCGAGTTTTCCCAGCACCACTTGCTGAAGAGACTGTCTTTATTCCATTGGATATTCTTTCCTGCATTGTAAAGATTAGTTGGCCATACATTTGTGGGCCCATTTCTGGGTTCTCTATTCTTGTGCCAGTACCATACTGTCTTGATGATTACAGCTTTGTAATACAGCCTGAAGTCTGGGATTGTGATGCTTCTTGCTTTGGTTTTCTTTTTCAATATTGCTTTCGCTATTGGGGTCTTTTCTGGTTCCATACTAAGTTTTAGGATGGTTTGTTCTAGCTCTGTGAAGAATGCTGGTGTTATTTTAATAGGGATTGCATTGAATATGTAGATTGCTTGGGTAGTATTGACATTTTAACAATATTTGTTCTTCCTATCCAGGAACATAGGATACTTTTCCATTTTTTGGTGTATTCTTCAATTTCTTTCATAAGCTTTCTATAGTTTTCATTGTATAGATTTTTCACCTCTTTGGTTAGATTTATTCGTAGGTGTTTTATGGGTTTTGGTGCAATTATAAATGGGATTGATTCATTGGTTTCTCTTTCTGTTGCCTCATTGTTGGTGTATAGGAATGCAACCGATTTCTGTGCATTGATTTTATATCCTGCCACTTTGCTGAATTCATGGATCAGTTCTAGCAGGTTTTTTGGTGGAATCTTTTGGGTTTCCATATAGAGTATGATGTCATCTGCAAAGAATGAAAGTTTGACCTCCTCCTGGCCTATTTGGATGCCTTTTATTTCTTTGTGTTGTCTGATTACTGAGGCTAAGACTTCCAATACTATGTTGAATAACAGTGGCAAGAGTGGACATCCCTGTCTTGTTCCTGACCTTGGGGGGAAAGCTCTTAGTATTTCCCCATTGAGGATGATATTAGCATTGTGTCTTTCATATATGGCTTTTATGATCTTGAGGTATGATCCTTCTATCCCTACTTTCTTGAGGGTTTTTATCAAGAAGGGATGCTGTATTTTGTCAAATGCTTTCTCTGCATCTATTGAGAGGATCATATGGTTCTTGTCCTTTCTGTTATTGATGTGATGAATCACATTGATTATTTTGCGAATATTGAACCAGCCCTGCCTCCCAGGTATAAATCCCACTTGGACGTGGTGAATAATTTTTTTAATGTATTGTTGGATCTGGCTGGCTAATATCTTGCTGAGGATTTTTGCATCCATGTTCATCGGGGAAATTGGTCTATAGTTCTCCTTTTTAGTAGGGTCTTTGTCTGGTTTTGGAATCAAGGTAATCCTGGCTTCATAGAAAGAGTGTGGAAGTTTTCCTTCCATTTCTATTTTTGGGAACAGCTTCAGGAGAATAGGTGTTAACTCTTCCTTAAATGCTTGGTAGAATTCTCCTGGAAAGCCATCTGGCCCTGGACACTTGTTTTCTGGGGAGATTTTTTATTACTAACTCAATTTCTTTACTGGCTATGGGTCTGTTCAAGTTTTCTATTTCTTCCTGTTTCAGTTTCGGTAGTTTATATGTTTCTAGGAATTTGTCCATTTCTTCCAGATTGCCCATTTTATTGGCTTATAATTGTTCATAACATTCTCTTATTATTGCTTGTATTTCTGCTGTGTTGGTTGTGGTCTCTCCTCTTTCATTCTTGATTTTATTTACTTAGGTCCTTTCCTTTTTCTTTTTGATCAAACTGGCTAGTGGTTTATCAATTTTGTTAATTCTTTCAAAGAACCAGCTTCTGGTTTCATCATCTGTTCTACTTTTTTTGTTGTTGTTGTTGTTTCGATAGCATTGATTTCTGCTTTAATCTTTATTATTTCCTGTCTACCGCTGTTTTGGGGTTTTATTTGCTATTCTTTCTCCAGCTTTAAGTTGTAAGGTTAGTTTGTGTATCTGAGACCTTTGTTCCTTCTTTGGGAAGGCCTGGATTGCTATATACTTCCTTCTTATGACCGCCTTTGTTGCATCCCAGAGGTTTTGAGTTGTGGTGTTACCATTTTCATTGGTTTCCATGTACTTTTTAATTTCCTCTTTAACTTCTTGGTTAGCCCATTCATTCTTTAGTAGGATGTACTTTAGTCTCCAATTATTTGTTGCCTTTCCAAATTTTTTCTTGTGGTTGATTACAAGTTTCATAGCGTTGTGGTCTGAAAATATGCATGGTAATGATCTCAGTGTTTTTGTACTTGTTGAGGGCTAATTTATGTCCCAGTATGTGATCTATTCTGGAGAAAGTTCCATGTGCACTGGAAAAGAATATATATTTCACTAGTCCAGTGTGTCATTCAAAGCTATTGTTTCCTTGTTGATTTTCTGATTAGATGCTCTGTCCATTGTTGTAAGTGGGGTGTTGAAGTCCCCTACTATGATGGTAGTATTATCAATGAGTTTCTTTATGTTTGTGATTGATTTATATATTTGGGTGCTCTCACATTTGGAGCATAAATGTTTACAAGCGTTAGGTCTTCTTGGTGGATAGACCCCTTATCTATGACATAATGACCTTCTTCATCTCGTTACAGTCTTTATTTTAAAGTCTAGATTGTCTGATAAATTCTGGCTTTCTTTTGTTGACCATTAGCATGATAGATGGTTCTCCATCCCCTTACTTTCAATCTGAAGGTGTCTTTAGGTCTAAAGTGGGTCTCTTAGGAGCCCCTGGGTGGCTCAGTTGGTTAGGCTTCTGACTTCGCTCAGGTCATGATCTCACAGTTCGTGGGTTCGAGCCCCAGGTCAGGCTCTGTGCTTACAGATTGGAGCCTGGAGCCTGCTTCAGATTCTGTGTCTCCCTCACTCTCTGCTCCTCCCCTGTTCACATTCTGTCTCTGTCTCTCAAACATAAATAAACATTAAAAAAATTTTTTTAAGTGGTATCTTGTAAACAGCATATAGACAGATCTTGTTTTCTTATCCATTCTGTTACCCTATGTCTTTTGATTGGAGTATTTAGTCCATTGACATTTAGAGTGAGTACTGACAGATATGAATGTATTGCCATTATGTTTCTTGGAGAGTTGGAGTTTTTGGTGGTGTTCCCTGGTCCTTTCTAGTCTTTGTTGCTTTTGGTCTTTTTGTTTTTTGTTGTTTGTTTGTTTGTTTGTTTTTCATCTTTTCTCCCCTCAGAGAGTCCCCCTTGAAATTTCTTGCAGGGCTGGTTTAGTGGTAATGAACTCCTTTAATTTTTGTTTGTCTGGGAAGCTTCTAATCTCTCCTATTTTGAATGACAGCCTTGGTGGATAAAGAATTCTTGGCTGCATATTTTTCTGATTCAGCATATTGAATATATCCTGCCACTCTTTTCTGACCTGCCAAGTTTCTGTGGATAGGTCTGCTGCAAACCTGATCTGTCTTCCCTTGTAGGTTAAGGATTTTTTTTCCCTTGTTGCTTTCATGATGCTTTCCTTGCCTGAGTATTTTGTGAATTTGACTATGATATGCCTTGTTAATGGTCAGTTTTTGTTGAATCTAATGGGAGTCCTCCATGCTTCCTGGATTTTGATATCTGGGTCTTTCCCCAAGTTAGTATAGTTTTCCACTATGATTTGCTTACACAACCCTTCTACCCCTTTTTCTCTCTCTTTATCTTCTGGGACCCCTATGATTCTGATGTTGTTCCTTTTTAATGAGTCACCAGTGTCTCTAATTCTTAAATTGTACTCTTTTGCCTTAGATTTCCTCTTTGTTCCTGCTTCATTATTCTCCATAAGTTTGTTCTCTATACTGGTGAGTTGCTGTTCTGCCTCATCCACCCTTGCCCCCGTGGTATCCATTCGAGATTGCAGCTCAGTTATCACATTTTTTATTTCATCTTGACTAGCTTTTACTTCTTTCATGTCTGCAGAAAGGGATTCTAATCTATTTTTGACCCCTGCTAGTATTCTTATTATCATGATTCTAAATTCTGGTACAGAGATCTTGCTTGTATCTGTGTTGATTAAATCCCTGGGTGTCGTTTCTTCCTGATCTTTCTTTTTGGGTGAATTCCTTTGTTTTGTCATTTTGAAGGAAGAAAAGGAATTAATAAGGTAAAAACAAATAAAATTAAAAAATTAAAAACAAAACACACACACACACACACACACACACACACACACACACACACACAAATCAAATAAGTGATGCTAGATCCCAGGTGTGTTTTGGTCTGGGTGTTGAAAGGGGCCTGTTAGATTAGAGAAAAAAGGGGAACAAGAAAAAAAAAAGGAAAAGGTTTGAAAATTTGAGAAAATGAATATAATGAAATAGAATAAAATGAAATGATGGAAGTAAAATAGAATTTGAAATTTTTTTAAAGTAAAAAATATAGTAGGAAAAATTAAAGAAAAGTATTTTTAATAAATTGAAAATAAAAATAAATTTTTTCTCTTTCTGTATTCAAGAAAAAGACAAAAAATGAAAAAGAAAAAAAGAAAATTGAGTAGATGGATCAGTGAACAGACTGAAATATGATTGAAATTACATCATTTTCCCCTAGAAGTCAAACTGTGAAGCACTTTATAGCAGTAAACTAAGCAGGTGGAGAGACTTCTGTTCCTGAAAATCGAGGTTGGTCCCGTCGGGCGTGGCTCCGTGTAATGGCTCCGTTCTCCACTAGATGGTGCTGCTTAGCTTACTGGGGTGGATTGTTGTGGCACTTGTAGGTGTGTATGGGCATGTGCGGGAGTGGTGAAAATGGCGTCACCCAACTACCCAGTCTTTACTATCAGAACTCTGTTCTCTCTGATCAGTAATTGTGCACCCATCCTTTGTCTCTGGCTTCTGTCCACTCCCCACTTTTACACTGTTGGTGACCAAGCCATCAGGTTGCCAGGTGTCACCTCCCTCCTGAGTTTTATCTCAGACTTGGCTGTGTTTCCCGATCCCTGACTTCTGAGGGACTGCAGTTTTGACCTGTTCTGACCCTCCGTAGGAGGGTCTCACTGAGCAATGGCTGCGTGCAGGCCACACCCAAGAACATTTGTGGGTCCGTGCTGCTGCCAAGGCCCAGAGACTGCAGCTGGGTGCCAGCCCGCCCCAGAAAAGTTCACGTGATCATGTAGCAGAAGTGTTTCAGGGATTATGGAAAATCATGACACACATCTGCCACCAGGCTTCACCCTTAATGACCTTGTTCCAGAACCAGTGAATGTGGTTGTTCTCTGGAGTCTGCTGGGACCTCTGGGGTCTGCTGGGGTGGCCACAAGGACTCTACCACATGTTGTCCCAGCAGGGGAACTGCTTCTCCCTGCGTGGCCCGAGGACCCCCCCCCCCCCCCAACTTCACTCTGCTCCTGGGGATTTGCCCTTCCCACCAGAGCACCACAAGGTATTCAGCTGCACAGTTTCAGACTCTGCGCTCCCCTTATTTATAGAGACTTAATGGAATTTAAACCCTCTCCTTTCTCCCTTTCTTGTTCAGTCCCTGTGGCTGTTTCCACTTTTCCACTTTCTCTCCAGCTGCTTTGTGTGGGGTGGTGCTTTTCCCATACTCTCCCTCCGTCTCTGTCCTCTCTCCACAAGCAAAAACAGCTCCCTGCCCTCTGTGGCTTCTCTCTCCCCCAGTTCACCTCTCCGTGCCATGTACCTGCTGAATTCTGTGGTTCAGGTTGTGCAGATTGTTGTGTGAATCCTCAGATCAGTTTTCTAGGTGTGCAGGATGGTTTAGTGTTGATCTGGCTGTATTTCATCAATGCCAGACACAGAAAATAACTTCCATGCTGTTCTGCCACCTTAGCTCCTCCTCTGATCAGTGTTTTCTCCCTCATGGATCTTTTCATTGCATGAGGTTTATCAACAACTCTGACATGGCAATTATGAGCCCATGATTTTGTCCTCCGTAGCACAGTTCAGTTTGGAAGCACAGCTGATTCCCTTGCTTTGAATACCCAGAAGGATTGCTTATGTGTTCTTATTTCTTGTGGTCTATAGCTGTTTCCATTTCTGTACAAATGGTCAGCTGTCCTCTGCTAGGGAAGGCCTGTGCTGTTTCCTTATGTCCTATCTCCTTAGTGATAATCTTCTCTTATCGCGAATGCTATTCTTCCCAAATTCCCAGTCTGCAGGGCCATCTTTTGACAAAGTGGTTGTGAATATGCCATGCCTGCAGGAGGCCAGGGAAGGCCTCTGTGCCTCCTGGTACCCCTTCTTCTTCAACTCTGAGCTTCATGGGAATGCATGTGCCATGGCTCTGAGGCAAGTGAGAATGGGGTGCGGGAATACAAAGAAGAGGTGGGAAGAAAAATACCTAATGGCCACCCTGCTCATCAGTGACAAAGTTTGCCTGGGGCTGCACACTTGTTTCTAGTCTAAGGTACTTGTATGTTGACACTGGAAAGGGATAAAATATCTCTCGTCCCACTTTCTACTTACCATGGAGATACACTTGAGCTTATCCCAAGAAAGAATCTCCTACATTTCTGTATAATTATAATAAAACACTCCACGAATAAAATGGACTTTTATTATTATTTTTAAATAGATTTAAAACAATTTTTTAAATGTTTATTTATTTTTGAGAGAGAGAGAGAGAGACAGAGCATGAGCAGGGGAGGGGTAGAGAGAGAGACACATAGAATCCAAAGCAGGCTCCAGGCTCTGAGCTGTCAGCACCAGAGCCCGATGCAGGGCTTGAACTCACAAACCGTGAGATCACAAACTGAACTGAAGGCAAACACTTAACCAACTGAGCCACCAAGGTGCCCCTGAAATAGATTTTGAAAAGATCAGTTTCCCTTACTGGATCTATCAGGCCAGCTTTTTGTGTGTTAGTTTCTAGTCTGGCTGACACTACTCAGCCAGGGAGAAGTAAAAATCTTGCTCTCTTTTCCTCATAAAAGGGTCCGGTGGTCATTGGATATTATTATCCCACTCTGAGTTATTCCTTTCTGGTTCACTTTCTTTGAAATTATTTCTGTGTATATTTTTATTTATTTATTATTTGAAGGCACCAAAATTTTTCTTCTGAATATCTCAGGAGTGTGATTTTTGACAATGCTTTAGCCAATGCTACTGTTCATTGGGTTTACAGTTTCTTTCTAAGGATGTGGCAAAATCAGGCTTGCTGAGTTCACATTATGTTTCAAAGCACAATAAATACTTCCCAGTGTCATACTGAAGCAGAAAATCCTGACTGCATATACAAAACAGAATCTCCGCTCTCGAGATGCAAGTCAGAATGGGCTGAACAATGAAAGCATGAACACAAAGGGACGTTCAGGTGACCGATGATATGAGTCACTGCTTGGCTACTGACTTTGCAAGGAGAGTCGCAGAGGGGAAAACCATCCTGTGATTTTCCATATATCCATGATATAACTATCATGGTTGTGAAAGAATTTAGCAAACACACAACTAGATTTTTGTCCCTTTCCCCCCATATCATTTGGAAGCGTGGTATTAACATTTTTTTAATGGTTTCCAAACTTGTGGTTGAAATTTCATTTGTAAAGGGGTTTAAAGAAAGCAAAAGTCTCTAATCTAATTAACTCCAAATTTAATTCAACACCTTCCCTTGATTTACTATACATTATCATGAGGTTTAAAAAAAAATTTGTCTGTATATATGAGAATGTAATTAATCATCTGTAAAGCGTACAAATCCCAGTAAGACACTTTGTCAAATTATCTCATCTTACCCATGATCTTTTTATCCCACCAATTTTGCCTGGTTTCTGATTTCACTGAGTTGGGATTAAATCAGTGCATTCCTCCCACTGCATAATTAGGACTGCTTGAAAACTCTGTAATTACAAACCGCAACCATAGATTGTGAATTGCATTCGCTGTCATAACTGCCATTAGCATGGTTTTCGATTCTTCCAGAACAGCGAGGTAAAGATACCATGCTGATAAGATCCATGCTATAGGTCTGCTATTGATTATCTGCAGCAATTCTAGACTTGGATGGGATCCCAAGCTAGATGCAGAACCTGGGAAGATGCCAATGTTTTGCGAACGCAAAAGTTCTTAAGAAGAAAAAATGTTTTTTAAAACAATAAAACTATGGATGAAAGAATGAGTGTAAAATTTTTAAATTATGCAATTGCAGGCTTAATTTTGTGAATGGGTATGGTCCTAATCTATTGGTCCTCCTGGGAGGGGAAAACTATTTGGGATGCTCATTCTAATTTTGACTACTTTCTACAAAGTGAAATCAAAATGCTTTATGAGGGTGTTCCAAGGCTTTATTTGACAGTTTCTACTTGCTTTACTCCCAGTGATCTGTCAAGCCCACGTGTCCCTTCTTACCATGAATCTCCCCAGCATGCTCTCCTCTGCCTCTTTTGCATCAGAGAGGGGAGGCCCACTTAAAACAGATTTGAAGTCTTCCTCATCCAGGAGGCTCACCCTGATGACTCTTTGGTTACCTATTCCCAGTTCTAAATACACAGCAAAAAAGTCTTTTCAAGATTAAAAAAAAAAAAAAAAGCTCAAACATTCTCTCTTTTAATGTAAGGTGTTCATAATCCTCATATAAAAAATTTCCTTTGGAGTAATCTTTGGTATGTGGAAACTCATATACCAAGTGGTAAACTCTATTATTGTGCTGGTACCCAAGCTTGATTCATGAGGTTAGCCATTTTCATCAGGTTTCATTGCTCAATCTCTTTAGCCAATGAACATGTTTTGGTATTTTATAAATTACTAATTTGAGAGAAACAAAAATCTGCCTCTTTCTATAGAACACATTTAGAAGCTCCAATCAAGTTCTTGCTTGTAATTATCTAAACTATACACACACACACACTTTGACCACTACAATTTCCCTATGTATTTCTGGATGTTTATAAATGAACTGAATTGTGGTGGAAAGAGCCCAGTGGCCCTTAACCACTACAATAACTCCTTGTAATTTGCTGAAAGCAAGCGGTATTCATTTACTCCTTTTCTTGAAGTTCATAACAAAAGCAAACAGGTGGATTTTTGTTCAGAATCTTCAGATTAGTACATCTAAAGGCTTTGAAACTAGATAAATGCATAAATCAGACTAAAGTAAGCTTTTGCAGCAAAGGGGTGGGAAAAGAAGACGGCTTTGCACAAACTAAGGGTCCAGTCCATTTGTTTAAGGATTTTCAGAGAATTGTTAGTATGGTTAACAATACAAAAAAGAATTACTACTAGCATTGTGAGTTACTCTACTGTCTGAAGATGTACCGAAGTAACAAAGAGAATTTAGGAAGAATTATTTAGTACTTCCCCTTCCCTTCCTCAAATTTAATTAGTAAATAGAGACATCCGGCTAACTGGTGCCAGTCGGGGTGTTGCTAGTTCTGAGAAACGTGCCCCTCCCCTAGCTTTCCAGGAGTAGCTGTTATACTGTGTGGCAAATGATTAACTCTGTCACTTTGGATTTCGTATGCCTGCTTTTAAGTATGACAGACTTCAGTCTTGCAATGGAAAAAACACAAATGTCACCTTAAGGCTTAGGGTGCAGCAGGTTTAATGGTCCACACTAAAACAGGCAGTACAGTTTTGTAGTTCAACATTAAAAGCAATCTTGCCTTACTTCTAATGCTTCTACCTAAGAATGCTTCCTGCTCCCTCTCAGCCCTTCCCTTAGGTACGAGTCTACACAAGTACTTCTAAAGTGCATTTCTCTGGCGTTAAAAACAGCAGTGTCATTTGCTCTCCAACAGCGAGTCCTGAATCGGAGCACTGCTTCCTCGTTGGAGGGGCTGTGCAGTTCCAGTTGAGTGACCCACTCAGAGAAGTACCCTTCTCACTCCCCAGGTGGCACAAGGGGCCACTCTTGGGGGAAAAAAAGGATTATGCCAACTTCCTCTGTGGCAGGTATCTTCGCTTACCACAAATACATATTCAGTGCCTCCTCGAGCCATGAAATATTGAAAACTTAACCGACACTTCAATTTCCAGGAAATTAAAATCGTGGAGGCCTTGTGTGAATACTCAGAAGTTGGTGGGATTAGAACCAGGTACTGGGGCGGGCCGCAATTCTCGGGCTAGGGTAGGGAGGAGTGATGGGGAGAAAGACAGTCCCGCAGCGCTGTGGCTATTGCTTGTCGTCGCGGGGGTCACCAGGGAAGCCCGCCTCCTCAGGGGACCGGACTCCTTCGGGGAGCAGAGTGGCGCGCACTTTCCTCTTCTCCTTAAAGCGGCCAGAGCGCGAGATCTTCAAATTGCGGCGGCTGCTGCCTGACTTCTCCCCGCACAACTTGTCCGGCTTGTGGGGCTCGCCGGCGCCCCCAAGGAGATTGGGGTGCTGATTCTCCCGGGAGCTGCCAGTCCAGTCGGCGCTGGGTGGCGCGGGCGGCGCGGGCTCCCCGGGGGCAGGCTGGGCGGGAGGCTGCGCCCCTGCCGCGGCTTCCTTGCTTTTCTTTCTGCTGTTGGTTAGCGATTTCCACCAGGACCCAGAGCTGCCCGTGCCGCCGCTGTCGGCCATGGCCGGGCGGCGCGGGGCGCGGCAGGTGGGGAAGGGCCCTCTTTCCCGGTGGGGCCGGCGGTCCGCGGCAGGAAAGCAGGCTACGGGGTGGGAGCCTAGGCGGCGGCCTGTACCCGGGAAGCAAACAGAACGTGGTTATGGGTTTGTCCAAGTCACGTGCCCCCAACCCTACTTCCTCCCCTCGCTCCGCCCGTCACCGGATCGGCCCGGGTCCGAGCACCCGCAGGCCGGGAGCTACGCGGCCCTCCGAGGGCACCGCCGCGTCCCCGGGGGCGCGGGCGGAGGAGTGGTGGCCTCCAGGGCGCCACCATCTGGTCTCCAGACACCTTGGCACTCCCCGCCTCAACCCTCGCCTGGCCTCCAGGGCCGGTGCGGTGGTCTGCGCGGGGGCCGCCGGGGGAGGTTCCCGGGCATGCGGATTAAGCCGGCCCGAGAGGAAGCTGGCCTGGCCTGTTACCCTGATTGTAGAGGGACGCCCCAAAGTGACCCAGCTCGGCCCCGCGGGGCCTCCTCTTGGATAAGCACCTGAGCGGAGGGCGCTCGGAAGGGGGTGTGCTATGGGTGAGCACTGAATATTAGACTCCTGTCAACAGTTCCGAAATTTCCCTTAAAGGTGTTTTTCCATAGACTTCTGTCCCAGAATCCTCTTCGATGTGATTTTTTGGAGGGAGGGGGGGAATTTACATGCCGATAAGAGCGAGGGAAAAGCTCAGGATGTGTTGTTTCTTTTAAATTCTGCTTTTGACAGAACTTCTGCCTTGCCGCTTTCAGAGAAACTGGTCTAGACTTAATTTCCCTTGAAAACCGCGGTCCCACGCTTCCTTTTATTCCCCGGACACCAATCTTACGTCTCTTCGAAGCCACCCCAGCCGATGGTTGAGATGAGGCCAAGCGGCAAATGTCCTCTTTTTAGTTCTGTATCAACATATGCACCGACTTTGTACCAGGCAGCGCAACTCTTCAAATTTTTAGTTACAAATTAAAGGCGTCTGTTCTTTTTTGCGCAATTCCTTCCTCCAAAGGAGAGAAACCTGCTGCGCGCAGTCAGGAACTCCAAACCCATCTGCTTCTCCCCAGCTTTTAAAGCAGCGCACTGCGGCCCGAAAAGACTGTTTATTAGCACTTAAGGTGCTAATATGGGGAGCGAAACACCTGTGCGCGCCTTCCGCGCTCGGCACTAACTGTACGAACGCGCAGGGTTCGCTTGCGCCCGGGAGCATTTCCAGGTTTCCTCTGGGCTCCGTCCCAGCCCACGCGCCTGGTGCTCGCGGGAGTTGCCGGCGCGCCGGGGAGCAAAACTTGAGCGGTGTTTGTTGTTGGAAAAGTTCTGCTCTCGGAACCGCCGGGAAAGTTTGAGCGCCTACGCGAGGCGGCGCAGCGGCCTCCGCAGCAGAGACCCGGGCCCCGGCTCCTGCCCAGGATGCCCCGAGGGCACACTCGGGCCACGACTTCAAAACAATAGAAGATGAAACCGCCAAAGGTTCTTCCCCTAAAAAGGCACCGTCTCCCCAGGGCACGGTTTGCAGTTGGGTCTGCAAACCTCCTGCTCCCTGTATTTTACGGATCAGCGAAGCACCCCAAGTTATTCATAGGTGGTGGGGTGTGCCTATGGCTGCCTTCTGTCTTCTACCCTACATTCTCTTTTCCACAACCGACGTGTGCGCGGAAAGGGTCAGCACTAATTGCGCAAGGAAAACACTGCAAATTACGCAAATTTACGCAGAGCGCCTGTGGCTCGAAACCTCTCCGGAGCCGGGGTAGCACCCCAGGTTGACACCTTGGAATGAGCTCTGTCTTGGCGGATGCAAAACCACCCTGATTGCTCACCTGTTCGGGCTTCTGAAGATCCCAAGACTCTGAGCCGACCACACCTCCAAGAGAACGGAGGAGGTGCGCTTGGGACAACCTGGGGAGGTCGGGCTTTTTTTCTGGAAGGTGTGCCTGCCGAAATGTCTTCAGTCCAGCTAAGCCGATTGCTGCTGCTCGTCTCCCCTGGCGCTTCCAACTTCTGTTCGGCGCAGCGGTGGCGGCAGTTCTGGGCTCGCAGCGCGCTTGGCTCCGGCGTGAGGGCTCCGCGGCGGAACAGGTGCCAGGCTCACTGCCCCAGGTGAATACCCAGATAGGCTCTCCCGGTTAGTAGCCTTTCATTCTCGCGCGCCTCCCTCTTCCCTGCTAGCGACTCCCCGGCAGCCGCGGGAGATGGGACCTCGGCTGCTCACTCTGGTGTACTGAACCTTCCTACACGTCGGTCCTTTGCACGGGAAAGACATCTGTCTGCCCACCTGCTGGTCATTCGCCAAGTATTCGAGAAACCAGAACCCTCGGGAAAGGGGCGGGGGGAACACCAACCCAGGAGGCGGCCACAGCTGCCGCAGGTGCAGGTAGGAACTTTGCGTTCCCGCCCTCCAGGGCAGGAGATTGGATCAGGTCACGTACGTGGCGCCGGCCTTGGGGTGTCTGATTGGAGAAAGGCTGAGCTGCGCCGCACGCCGGCCGGACTCCTTCTGGAAGAAGAAGAAACAGTAGAGGAGACCGAGGCTGTAGGTGGGATCCGCAGGGTAAATGTTGCCGCAGCTTTTCCTCTCCCCTGCCCTGATTTCTTTTTTCTCTTTCTCTCCGGGTCCCCAGCCATGGCCACTCAATTCCCAGGGGTCCAGTTTTGTAATTCACAGGAACTGTTTCATATCCAGGCAAAATGTTGTAGAGTTGCAGGCACCCTTAGTTGAAAGGCGTAATATTAACAAGTTCTCTGTGTGCCTGCCAGGCGCGGTTTCCAGCGCTCTCTGGGGGTAACTCATTTACTCCTTACAGGAACCCAAGTATGTAGGTGCTGTTGTTTCCTCATTTGACAGGCGAGGAGACCCTAGCACTGAAAGGTAAATGGTTGCTCAAAGTTGCATGCCTGGTAAGTTGCAAAGCCGGATTTGAACCCAGGAGGTGTGACTCCAGTTCCCAGGGTCTTAACTAGCACGTGAGACCACAGCCTGCCAGTCTTGGGCCCTTAAGGGACTTAGTGAAGATGCGAATTTCCTTCCCTTAAGTTTGGAGGTCCAGTGGACAGGCATTCCACCTGGGGAGTACCAGGGCAACCCTGAGCCACTAGAGGATGTGAACCAGTGGATTTCGGCCAGGTTCAGGCTTGTGCTCCTGGGAACATATGCGTGCTTTTTATTGATTGGGTAGAAAGGAGTTGCCATAGGCCATTTTCACTAATGAAAGCAGAATTCCAACCTGCTTCATCTTGCAGGATGCTCTTCTTTTTCAAAGAACTATTTTGATGTTCCTTGATGTCATGAATAACTCTACGGAAGGAGTGGGCATAGAGCAACTGACATCTGAGCATCATTGTTCTAGGACTTTTTTTTTTTTTTAATGTTTATTTTTGACACAGAGAGAGAAAGACAGAGAGAGCATGAGCGGGGGAGGGGCAGAGAGAGAGGGAGACACAGAATCGGAAGCAGGCTCCAGGCTCTGAGCTGTCAGCACAGAGCCTGACACGGGGCTCGAACTCACAGACTGTGAGATCATGACCTGAGCTGAAGTCGGATGCTTAACCGACTGAGCCACCCAGGCGCGCCTAGGACTTTCTGAAGCCTAAAAATAGTGAAAGACATGATGCCTGTCTCAGCTTAAAATGTAGAATTAGTGGAAAGAATTTTTTATAGAGTATTTTAATGCATGAAATATAAAATGAATATTTTATATCATTAATTTCTTAATTTAGCATTCGTGGATGTTTAAATGATATGCACAACTGTGTATTTGAAAGTGGTGTAATTTCACTTATTTGTTGCGATTAGTTTTAGAGAGTAAACTTTGAATTAGCGCACCAGGACTGGAACAAAGACAGGCCACCCCCTGGGAGGCGAGGACAGGACAAGTCCTCATAGTGCCATTCCATCACAGATGAAGACACTGGATCAAGGAGGAAGGCTTAAACCATAGATACTTTCACAGCCTCTGGTAATTAGGAGTACCCATCCAGTTCTGACTTATGGGGCCATAAGGAAGATGTCTGGGAATGTTTCCTCCCTGGATAAAGGACAGAGCTTTCTGAGAGAAGAAAATCTTTTGCTGTACCCTTGATTTTTACATTTAAGCACAGCATGAGGATATGATGTCTGGTGTTGCAGCAGCCATATTGTAACAGTGAGTCAACAGGCATGGGAATACAAACCAACATGCTAAGGATGATGGCATGGGAGTGTGAAAAGTGTCTGGGTCTTGATGATATTGATGAGCCCCTGAAAGAACCCTGGAACCATCTGCCTCCAGACTACTAGTTGAGTGAGATAATATATATTCCTATGATTTCATCACAGATTTAAATACAGTTTCCTGTTACTAGCAGCCAAAAGTGTTTCCCTTTGATACAATCTATCAGAGTTATAGAAAAATATATTGTTCAAAGGGGGAAAAAAGTAGTATGGCCACATTTTTTTCTGACCAATCTGAAAAGTTCTTCACTGAAGGAGGATTTAGTGAAATGTTTAAGTGATGGGAAAGTTTATAGAAGTAAGCCACCTACATTGAAAAGTTGATTTATCCAGTGAATAGCAGGTGGCTTTTAATGTTACAGAATTTAAATATGCTTAGATTGGGCAGTGCTTACATTTCTTAATAATATTTTTTCTTGTCATATTTTATTTTTTTAAATGTGTAGATAGTTTGAATTAGGACATTTCTTTCCTTACCTCTTTCCTTCCTTCCTCCCCCCCTTCCTCCCCCCCTTCCTCCCCTCCTTCCTCCCCCCCTTCCTCCCTATCTTCCTCCCTCCCTCCCTTCCTCCCTTCCTCCCTCCCTCCCTCCCTCCCTTCCTCCCTTCCTCCCTTCCTAATTCACTGGCCTCTTAGGTGCACTTTTAAGTGCAATAAATGATAACACTCAAAGGCAAAAGAGAATGAATTCCTAGAGGGCAAGATTTGCATACTAGAAATTAAAATAAGAACTTTCAAGGTTAAACCTGGCGTTTCTTTGGAGACTGGGAAATAGATTATTTTCTTTTAAAGCATTTATAGTGGGAACTGGGCAATAGAAAACACATGATGAGAGAATTTAAGAAGCACAGCTAATCAAAATGAAGAAAATAAAGATCATTTATATTCTTTTCACCCAGGGATACCTATAGTTAACGTTGGAGGGTTAGTCTTTCTATTTTTTTTTGCACCTATTTTTACATTTACTCTTTTCGTCTTTTCCATTCCTTCCTCTCCTCCCTTCCTTTATTCCTCTCTTTTATAGATGCTTCCATTCTTTGCAAATTAGACGCTGATCTCCAGTGGCCTTTTCCTTTCTTGTCATCAATGTATGGGTCGTTTGATATTCCTTTTCTCCTTTCTGTGTTTTCACATCGTGTTGTTGGATTTAGTTTATAAACTTCATGACTGAGCATTACACCCATGCCTGAATCTGGGATCTGCTTTTTATAGCATCACATCCCCAACCCACATCAGGTTAACATGAATGTGTGTGTACAAGTACACAAATTGCAAGTGACAAAATACTACTAATCATTTTGGTTTTACACTTGACCTGAGCAAGGCTGATTTGTACAGTGCAGCCTCTCTGAAGTTCAAGCAAGACCAGCTGACTCTTCCTAACTTCCTGCCCCTACTTGCTGATGTGTTTCTTCATATTCTTGGATGTCATTGTATTTTACTCCTTTTCTTAAAAACAAACAAACAAAAAAACCAACTGTATGAAGATTTAAGGCCTATAGCAAAGTTAACTTACTCTAGAAAGGATTTTCAAGAGTTCAGGGGCACTACCACACATGATCACTTTATATACACTACATTCATGGCTTGAGGAGTGTGGGACAATGAAAACGAGATGTATGTGAGCACCCGCCCATGGCCACACCCTCCGGGAACAAATCCACTCATTATTCTCCTAAACTCCAGACCATTTCTGTTCTAAAGCAACTTAATTGTCCTTGCAGACCTGTGGAGGGTGGGAAGGGGGGTGGGGTACAACTTACTTCTAAGCAGTCCGAGGCCTGAGGGTATGGCTCTTTGGGTGAGCCCGATGCTTTATAATCCCTCCATTGGTTCCAGGAGGCTCTCAGAAACTGAAATTGTGTTGATTCCCAATTGTTTTCATCAGGGGAGTTCATCCAGATAACCTAGCCTGCCAGTGACAGGAATGGGTGTGTTTTAATTAAGAGTGTAAATTGTTTGTTTGGTGTTTGTCCCACGATTAGCTATAATTTTCTTGTTTATTGACTGCCTCACTAGAAAGTGAATTCCATTTTATTGAATGATGTTTTATATAATGATCATAACACTTCCTATTGATGAGGTACAGTTCTGCTTTATAAATATTAACTTATTTAATCCTAAAAGCCCTGTGAAATGGGCACTGTTATGTTATTATTAAGGTAACTGAGACACTAAGAACTTAGGTTACTTGTCCAAGGTCACCCAGCTGGTTGGTATAAGAGCTGGCATTTGACCCCAGGGAAATTGACTTGAGAGTCCAGGGACCTAACTAATCACTCTGGGGTGTGGCTCTCCATGAGTGCTAAGACATGTCATTAATGAATCCTTAGGACGTGGCATGCTACCTGGAGATAACAGTTCTTCAATATTCTTGAATAAATGACCATCTGATGCATAAGTATAAATGCTTTGTTATAATATGACTGGCTTATAAAAAGAAATGTGATGAAAATGGCAATGACCTAAAATTTCAGTCTGTCATTACATGTAATAATAGCCAGATTTTAATTCTGAGATGCGGGTACAGTAAGTGGACCAAATTATCTGATAGGTTTTTGTGTTTGTTGTTACGAAACTGGAAGGAATACTATCCTGTCTCAGCCCTACGAAGGAGATACATTAGGCGGGGAGACGTGGAGGGGGCGGAATAACGTAATAGCAGAGGATGGCTGCTGAGATTTTATTCAATATTGTATTTAGGGAATAAATGAGTGATCCAGAGGACACGGCATCTCGAAACCAGTCTCCACGGCACGTCCTGACTCCGGAAACAAAGGTAATTCAACTTTATTGTTTGTTAGGACATCGTCGATGGAAATGAAAAGTCACGTGTTCCCATCCAAGGTAATGTTCTCTGGCTGGCCACCTGGTTCCGGGTCAGAGCTGGGGTAAACCAGCTCGTTTAAAAGGCGGCCTCCTATCTGCAGTTGTTAATTTCTCGTTTCAAGGGGTGCGTTTGGTTATGCTCCGTTTGCCAGGTTATATTTTCTCTTTTGTGTTTGTCAGTGTGTCCGTTTGTTACGTCACGTGTGTAGAGGTAGAAGGCGGATATCTAATGGGAGGGTAATATAATGCAGGAAGTGAATCTTTTGGTTTCCCTACCTGCATCAAGGCCAATGTCAAACTTACATAGTTAGAAATCTCCAAGAAATAGCTGCTTTTATCAGTGTTAGTCTGTCAGGGGAGGTCACCAAAATTTTGGTGTTCAACTCTGCTCGTGTGTAACCATAGGTAAATCTCACACTGTACATTCTTTTTAAAAAAAAAAAAAATTAACGTTTATTTTTGAGAGAGAGAGAGACAGAGCAGGGGAGGGGCAGAGGGAGAGGGAGACACAGAATCTGAAGCAGGCTCCAGGCCACCAGCACGGGAGCCCTGCGTGGGGCTCAAATTCACAAACGATGAGATCATGACCTGAGCCCAAGTCAGATGCTTAACCCACTGGGCTACCTGGGCGCCCCTCACACTCTACATTCTTTTTTTTTTTTTTTTTTTTTTTTTTAATGTTTATTTATTTTTGATAGAGCATGAGCAGGGGAGGGGCAGAGAGAGAGAGGGAGACACAGAATCAGAAGCAGGCTCCAGGCTCTGAGCTGTCAGCACAGAGCCTGAAGCGGGGCTCGAGCTCACAGACTGCAAGATCATGACTTGAGCCAAAGTTGGACGCTCAACCAACTGAGCCACTCAGGCGCCCCACCCTGTACATTCTTAATGAACATTTAGGTTTATCTATTTGATGTAATTTCATTTACATAGTGGGAGAAATTGCTTCAGCTGCAGCTATAAACCTTTTATAACAATGGCAAATTTAAAATTCTTACTATGTGCTTTTCACTTTACTGTGGGCTTATCCAAAAGTGAATCGTATTCTTTTCACTTTTTTTAATGGTAGAAGAACCCTGAGAGAGATAGCTACTGTAAGTCTGACAGTTTTATCATAGAAAGCTGAAGCAATTTGCTCAAGGTCACAAGACTTTTAAGAGGTGGAGTTATTTAGATTTAGTTACTCTGTCCCTAATACAGTGTTCTTCTCATGTAGCTATTTGAATCTCATATTGCCTTTTAATTAATCATTAGATCAATAAACATTTGTTGGTTTCACAACCGTTATATCAAAAGAGATCGTCATACTTTAAAAATTCTGATGAGGTCAGTGTCTTCTCAGTTTCCTACTTGGAACAATGCTAAATCATATGTGGCTGTTTAAATATTAAAACCCTATGGAATCACAGAGCACTCAAAGCTCAAATTAATGCTGGGAATTGTAATTACATACATTTCTTGTGAAAAGACTTGATGGTTGGTTTGAATTACAACTGTGTGGCTTTGGGAAAATTACTTAATATCTTTAGGCTCTGGTTTCCTTAAATGTAAAGTGGGGGATAATACCACTTCTCTGGGAGGTCGCCAAGATTAAAGTAGACAATACATTTGTCAAAGTCCCTAGCACAGTGCCTGACACATAATAGGCACTCAGTAAATGTTAGTTTCTCCTTGACTAATTTCTTTCATTGGCTGTGTGGGAAAATTATGCGAACAAACTGTACAAGTCAATCACTTCCAAGGGCTTTTTGAAAATAATGATAGAGAGTCGTAAGAGAGCACTGTCATTGTTGTTGGTTGGGGTCAGTTTTTTCCCTGCAAGAACATAAAGTTAAAATTTACTGGAGAGTATTTAATACACAACAATTTGCTATGAATCTGACTTTTCTTCAGGAACAACTTAATGATGAAATCAAATCAAGCAGAAGTTTTTTTGCATGCGATTCAAGAATGCTCTTTATCCAGTCTGCACTGAAATTGCATTACCTGTAGTTAAGGAGGAAGTGTACTCAGTTGAGCTTGGAAGCAATGTTACCAGAAAAGGATTAACAAATCATAAGACAAAATCCTTGGAAGTAAGGTCACTAGCAGACTGTGGCTAGGGCGCAAGCCAAGGAATAGGTTTCACATGTGCTGCCCCATTAGTTCCTGGAATCTTAATACATAACCTGCATCAGCGAATTGTGCCCAAAGGAGGGAAAGAACGAGAGCATCACGTCTCTGCTGTGTTAGACAACATGGCACTACTTGTTTTCAAAAATTAGTTTTTATTTTATGAAAGCAATGTATGCACACGCAGGTTAAAAATGTGTATTAGACTTGCCTTTGATTTATCAATATTAGACGTTCTCCTTTAATTACCTACTCTGGTCTTTGAGGATTTGGTTCTCCTATACCTTGCCTTCTGCTTCCCCCTCCAGTTTTCCCACTAGAGTCATATTACAGCCTTTGTTCAGTTGACTGCTCCATGTTTATATTATTGTGCCTGTATAAATATTGTTCAGACTGAGCATTATAGTGTACAGATCACTATATTTGCTTTCTTTTTTTCTTTTCCTGAAGTTAATAATGACCCTCTTCCCCTCTTTCAACTGGTCCTCTTTCGAGTTCTTTCTTACACCTTCCAATAGCTTCTCGGTACACTTTTCTACAAGTTCAGTCAAACCAATATATATGTGCTCCATTTTAGTTTTCCCCCAAGTATTACTCCCAGACACTTCCTTCTCCTTCCTTATGGACTGCTCTCTCTCTCTCTCTCTGGCCTGCTGCTTAGCTTCTTCCTGGGAATGCCTTGAGTCGGATTCTGCATTTCCTAGATTTGAGCCTCCCCCTTTCTTGTTGCACAAGGTGCTGCAGCAGAGGGCTGGGTGGTGGCAGTCCCCAGTGTGGCTGTCTCTTTCATCACACGGTTCCAGTCTGGGCTGTTTATCCTCCGTGACTTGCACACGGCTATCCACCTGGGACCTCCTTTTACCCTTATTCTGGAGAGTTCCTTTGTGCAAAGGAACAAAGTAAACTTTTCCTTAACCATGGCACTATAATTAATTCAAAATGGATCACAGATTTTAAATGTAAAACGATACAACTTTTAGAATGAAAGATAGAACCTCTGTGATATAGGGGTAGGTGAAGGATTCTCAGACATGGCTTAAAGCATGATCTATCAAATAAAAAATTGCTAAATTGGACTTCATCAGAACTAAAAAAAACCCAAAAAACCCTTTTGTTCTGGAAAAGATCCTGTTAAGAGGAGCTGAAGACAAACTATAGACTAGGGGAAAATATTTGCAAACCACATACCTGACAAAGGTTTTACACCTACCATATATAAGAGACTCTCAAAATTCACCAGTAAACAAATACAATTATAAAATGAGCAAGAGATGTGAATGGATGTTTCACTCAACTGGAGTTACAGATGACAGATGAGCACACGAAAAGATGTTCAGCATCATTAACCATGAGCGAAATGCAAATTAGAACCACAATGAGATACCAACAGGCGCTTGCCAGAATGCCTAACATAGAAAATAATGGTAACACCAAATGCTGGTCAGAATGTGGAGAAATGGAATCACTTTTTTTTCTTTTTGTTTTTGCATGTTTATAACAGCTTTATTGGTAACAGCCAAAAGAAAGAAAGAAAGGGAAAGAAAGAAAGAAAGAAAGAAAGAAAGAAAGAAAGAAAGAACGAAAAAGGAAGAAAGAAAGAAAGAAAGAATGAACCCAACTGTCAAGAAAGAAAGAAAGAAAGAAAGAAAGAAAGAAAGAAAGAAAGAACGAACCCAACTGTCCATCAATAGGTAAATGTATAAACAGCCTGTGGCCTATCCTTACTATAGACTACTGCTTAACAATAGAATGAATTGACCTATAGGCATGCTACAACTTGGATGAATCTGAGAATAACGATGCTGAGAGAAAGAAGCCAGACCAAAAAGTATACATACCATATATGATTTCATTTATCTAAAACTCTAGGAAATGCAACATACTGTACGGGGACAGAGGTAGAGGTGGATAGGGAGGGAGATGGGAGAGAGATTTACAAAGGCCACAAGAAAACGTTTGGCGGTAATAGAATGTAAAATGGCTCAGCTTCTCTGGAAAACAGTTCTGTGGTTCCTTAAAAAGCTAAACATGCAAACATAAGCCGGCGGTTGCACTCCTGGGCATTTATCTCAGAGAAGTGAAAACATGCATTCACACACAAACCTGTACATGAGTGTTCATATGGCTTTGTTCATAATAGCCCCAAACTGGAAACAATCCAGATGTCCTTCATTTGGGTGAATGGTAAAACCATGGGAATACCATACCATGGAATACGTCTCAGCAATAAAAATGGAACCAACTCTTTTTTTTAATTTTATTTTTTAAAATTCACATCCAAGCACGTAGTACGGTAATGATTTCAGGAGTAGAATCCAAGTGTTCATCCCCTACATATAACACCCAGTGCTCATTCCAACAAGGGTCCTTCTTAATGCCCCTTGCGCATTTAGCCCATTCCCCCCCCCCCCCCCCCCAACCCCTCCAGCAACCCTCAGTTTGTTCTCCATATTTAAGAGTCTCTTTTTTGGGAATCTACTCCCGAAACCAAAAGCACACTGTATACACTGTAGCCTAGCTATCTTGACAATAGATTATATTTAAAACTTTTTTTTTTAATTTTTTTTTTTTTTTAAACGTTTATTTACTTTTGAGACAGAGAGACAGAGCATGAACGGGGGAGGGTCAGAGAGAGAGAGGGAGACACAGAATCTGAAACAGGCTCCAGGCTCTGAGCTGTCAGCACAGAGCCTGACGCGGGGCTCGAACTCACGAGTCGTGAGATCATGACCTGAGCCGAAGTCGGACGCTTAACCGACTGAGCCACCAGGCGCCCGAAAATAGATTATATTTAGAAAAAGAAAAAAAATAAGAGTCTCTTACATTTTGTCCCCCTCCCTGTTTTTGTTATTTTTGCTTCCCTTATGTTCATCTGTTTTGTATCTTAAATTCCACATATAAGTCATATGATATTTGTCTTTGACTAATTTGTCTTAGTGTAATACACTCTGGTTCCATCCACATTGTTGCAGATGACAAGATTTCAGTCCTTTTGATCGCTAATACTCCCATCATTCATATATATACATATACATATATACCTATACATACGTATGTATAGGTATATATGTATATGTATATATATGAATGATGGGAGTATTAGCGATATATATGTATATGTATACATATGTCTATGTATACATATGTATATGTATACATGTGTCTATGTATACATATACGCGTATATGTATACATGTGTGTATGTATACATATACGCGTATATGTATACATACACACATGTATACATATACGCGTATATGTATACATGTGTGTATGTATACATATACGCGTATATGTATACATGTGTCTATGTATACATATACTATGTATACATATACGCGTATATGTATACATGTGTCTATGTGTACATATACGCGTATATGTATACATGTGTCTATGTATACATATACATGTATATGCATATATGTGTATATATGTATATATGTACACATATATATGTATATGTATATATGTGTATGTATATATGTATATATGTATATATATACACATATATATGTATATGTACATATGTGTGTGCATGTGTGTGTATTTGTATATATATATACACACACACACACCACATCTTCTTTATCCATTCATCCATCAATGGGCATTTGGGCTCATTCCATGCTTTGGCTATTGTCGATAGTGCTGCTATAAACATGGGGGTGCACGTGCCCCTTCAAAACAGCACACCTGTATCCCTTGGATAAATACCTAGTAGTGCAATTGCTGGGTCACAGGGTGGTTCCATTTTTAATTTTTTGAGGAACCTCAAAATGGAACTGACTCTTGATACACGCAGCCACTCAGATGTATCTCCAGAAAGTTGTGCTGAGTGAAAACAGCCAATGTCAAAAAAAGTTACGTACTATTTGATACCATTTATATAACATTCTCGAAAATTATAGATCTGGAGAACAGATATTTGCAGGGGACGTGGATGGGGAGTGGGGTAGGGGTGGGCATGGGTACAAAGAGACCATAGGAAGAAGTTTGTGGTAATAGATTGTATCCTGATTGTGGTGGTGGTTACCCAAATCTGTACATGGGGTAAAATTGCACACAACAACATTCACATCCATGCATATGTGACTATGAATGTAGGCTTAGACACTTGTGGAAACTGAATAGGGTCTGTAGTCTTTTAACTGGTCAGTTTCCTGGTTTTGGTAATGTACTACAGTTCTATAAGATGTCACCATTGGGGAAGAAGAGCGAATGATACTTTGGACTCTTTATACTTTCTTCTTAACTTTTAATTATTTCAAAATAAAAAGTTTAAAGTTAAACTTAAGTTTAAAAAGTTAAACTCCGTCCAGTGGAGTGAAAAGCAGGACTGTCGGGTTGATGGCTCCTGGGCTCCTTCTCTCTCCTGCAGTAGGAGGGACTTTGCCATGACTCAGTTTCTCATGGGACCAGGGGCCTACAAGAAGTCCAAGATTTGGGCAAGCTGGACCTTGAATCTAAAAATTTCATTCCTCTCCTGCAAGGCCGCTCTCACCTTTTCCCTATTAAAAGGTCTCTTACAGCTCAGCCTCTTTGGAATGTTCATCTAGACCCCTGCTCAAGATGGCTGTCTACTGAGTACTTGAAGAAGGTGACCCTGTTCCTGCTAATCCTTCTCACCATGAGTTCCAGGCCATTCCAGGTGAGGCATGGTGGTGTGTGCCCAACCCCTTTGATCAACCGACCTGAAGGTGGAAAGGGAGGGAACCAGGTGGATAATTGGGGCAGAAAGAAGAGCCACTGCCAAGACTCTCCAAGGCAGGAGTGTGCCCAGGGTGTTGGAGTCTGAAATGTAGTTGAGTGTAGGCGTTAGTAGCTGGAGAGGTGATCAGAGCACTGACAGGAATTCAGGTAAGTCATGTACGGAAGCCTCGTGTGCCACTGTGAAGGCTGGATTTTATTATGAGTGATATGAGGAAGCACTGGAAGGTTCTAGGCAGTGTGGGGACCAGATCTCACTTGTATTTTCACAGGATCCCTCTGTTTGCTGTGTTGGGATCGACTTCTGGGAGCTTGGTGGGGGGCAGGCAAGGGCAGAAAAGTCTGAGTTCTGAGGTGTTTATGGGTGTGTAAAGCCAATAGGCTTCACTGCTATTCTGCTGGTAGTGGGCAAGAAAAATGGAGGAGTCGAGGATGACAGTGTTAGCCTACTCCTTCGTGCTGCATGAGCCAGATGCACTGGGTAGACTTTTAAACAATAGTTATAGGGTCATAACCTGTATTTTCTTTCGTTACTCAATATTGAGAACTATTTCAAAGTTGGCATACTGTGAACCATTTCCAAGTTAATACAGAAACATACTCCTTTTAATGTTTGGTATCTATTATGTGGCAATACCATGAGTCATTTAAGAAATCCACTGTTGATAGACGTTGTATTATTTTTCCGTTTGGTTTTCTGGAACAAATGGAATGGTCTGATAGCCTTGGCCAATAGATAATAATCTATCAGGTGAGTCTGCACTTCTGTTCATTTCCTACAGCTAGATAGTCTATTGTAAACTGCCTAAATATTTATTTTCAGAACCTACTTTTTTTCTTCCTGATTGCCAGAATAATACATCTTTATTTAAAAAATATATGTTACAGGGGTGCCTGGGTGGCTCAGTCCGTTGGGCGTCCCTTCGGCTCAGGTCATGATCTCGCAGTCTGTGAGTTCAAGCCCCACGTCATGCTCTGCGCTGACAGCTCAGAGCCTGGAGCCTACTTCAGATTCTGTCTCCCTCTCTCTCTACCCCTCCCCCACTCACACTCTCTCTCTCTCAAAAAAAAAACATAAAAAAAACATATATATATATATACATATATATATATACACATCTAGATGTGTATATATATATGTATATATATATACACATCTAGATGTGTATATATATATATATACACATATATATGTATATATATATATGTAAAGGATTTTAAATGAGACTTTTCTTGTCACCGAGCTTCAAACAAGGCCCCAAAGACTGAGCACACTAGCTCATAGCCCGAAGGTGCAGAGAATGCTAAGAGTATGACATTTTTTTGTGACCCTTAGTTTACCGCCCACCTTGGGGGTTAAATATGGGGGGGATATAGAGGATTGAGCAAGACGCTTAAAAGATTTCTTTTTAGAGAGTTTTTGAGTACTGTAAGAATGTTCTTTGGTGAAGGAAAGCCTAAGCTTTGCGGGGCGGGCGGGGGGGGGGTGGGGATTGGTTCACAGAACCCCTCTGAGAGCTTTATGTGTGTCCCCTAGAGTCTGGGGACTTATAATTATTTTCATGCTAAAGGCAAAAGGAGAGGACTGTGGTGGGGGACTGACGGAGCTGCTATCAATGAGTGGAAGATGTACATGCATTACTGTGAGCCAAGTGGGACCCCAGGAAGGCTTAGACGTGCACGGGACCCAAGCCAGGTTGGGTGATCCCAGCAGCAGAGACGGATATTGGGGGAGGGCCGTCCTTTGGAAGCCAGGCCTGTGCAGAGTTTAATGAAGCCTGTAGGAGGAGGCAGTGGTTTGTGAAGGAAGCACTGGGAGATCCCCACTGGAACAGCCAGACAGAAGGAACCCGGGACCCCAGTGAGTATGAAACTACATATTAGACCCATAGCTTCCCCCCGCCCCGAATTTTAAATGAGCAAGAAATAAGCTTCTACCTTGTTTAATCTATTGTAATTTGGGTCCTCCACTACTTGTAGCCGAAACCAACCCTAACTACCAATCCTATTCAGATGCTTCCAGAGACAAGAAGAATAGAGAATGCAGTGTCACTCTACTTATGAGACAAACTGAATAAGGACTGTTTAGGCAAAGACAATTATAGACGATTTCAATGTCACATGTAAAGCTGGACATAAGATTCTACGGAATCAAAGAGTGAGCTAATGCACCGTTCTTTAAGGCACCATACTAAATAGCGTACCGGGTATGACTAGATAAAAGTTTTCCAAAAAGTATATAGGTAGCCTCTGTGGAAAACACTATGGAGGGTCCTCAAAAAATTAAAAATAGGATTATCCTATGATACGGTAATTCCATTACTGAGTGTTTATCCAAAGAATACAAAAACACTAATTTGAAAAGATACATGCACCCCTGTGTTGGTTGCAGCATTAGGTATAATAGCCAAATTATGGAAGTGTCCTAAGTGTCCATCAACAGATGAGTGGATAAAAAAGATGTGGCATATATACAAAATGAAGGCATAAAAAAGAATGAAATCTTGCCATTTGCAACAACAGGGATGGATCTAGAGGGTATGATGTTATGTGAAATAAGCCAGTCAGAAAAAGGCAAGAACCATATGATTTCACTCACATGTGGAATTTAAGAAACAAAACAAGCAAAGAAGAGACAAAAAACCAGACTCTTAAATACAGAGAACAGACTGTTACCAGAGGAGAGGTTGAAAGGGCGGGGCGCATGGGTGAAATAGGCGAAGGGGATTAAGAGTACCCTTATCGTGATGAGCCCTGAGTAATGTATAGAATTGTGGTTTTTAAAAAAAATTTTTTTTGGGGGTGCGCCTGGGTGGCTTAGTCGGTTAAGCAGCCGACTTCGGCTCAGGTCATGATCTCGCGGTCCGTGAGTTCGAGCCCCATGTCGGGCTCTGTGCTGACAGCTCAGAGCCTGGAGCCTGTTTCGGATTCTGTGTCTCCCTCTCTCTGACCCTCCCCCATTGATGCTCTGTCTCTCTCTGTCTCAAAAATAAATAATGAGAGAAAGAGAGAGACAGAGTGTGAGCAGGGGAGGGGCAGAGAGAGAGGGAGACACAGAATCTGAAGCAGGCTCCAGGCTCTGAGCTGTCAGCACAGAACCCAACGCGGGGCTCGAACTCACGGACCCCGAGATCATGACCTGAGCTGAAGTCGAAGTCAACCGACTGAGCCCCCCCCCCCCGCCCCGCCAGGCGCCCCAGAGTTATGTAGAATTGTTGAAGGACTATATTGTACACATCATTCTGAAGTTTTAAATTCTCCCGATGCAGTGCAAATACGGTAGATGTGAAAATTTTAAAGAGCGGAGTGGTGGAGTCCTGGAGTGTTCATCAGGACTCTTGGCTGTGGGCAGTAGGTCACGTGCTAGCTGGTTTTAGCAGAAGGGATCTGTTACAGGGCACTGGGTAGCTTATTGAATCTTAGGGATTATTTTATTTGTTGACAGATAGCATTCAGAGCCAGAGAGGTTGTGATCGCCTGTGGATAAAGTAGGGCAAGAAACAGCATTGGTGAGCGTGCCAGGGGATTTGGACAGGTATGGAAGGACAACGGGCAGAAGCATCGAGCAGAGGATGGGGGTGTGGGTGGTGTCCCAGCAGCCGAGAAAGAGAGGGGTTTGAGAAGAAAGGGGAGGTCCGCTGGGCCAGCAACTGAGAAGCCAAGTAAGCGGAGACCTGAAGCCGCAGGACGGTCGGCGGGGCTCCAGGGGGAGCACTCGGGGGCAGCAGCAGCCGTAGCTGACCGAGTGGTGGAAAGGTGTGTGACGGCACCCCCACACCTGCTCCCACGCCATCTGGCCTCAGCGATAACCCTGTGAGGTTGGCGGGCCAAGCAGGCAGGCATTAGTTTTCACGTTTCAAAGGGGAGAAACCTGAGGCTCAGAAATGTGAAAAGCCTTGATCTGTGACCGAGCCAGGTCTTGTGGCTCTAAATCCAGGGCTCTTGCAGGGCTACCGTGCTGCCTTTCCACCACATCCCACCATGGGCCGGGTGTGGCTTGGCTTTAAAAACCCACCGGGCGGTAAATGGGTAAAACTCCTTAACTCTAATTTGCTAGGCAGCAGTAAGTGGTGATGCCTGATAGCATAGATGAAAGAATACCGATGGTCTAAGCATTCTTGTAAGAGTTTCCCTAAGCTCTTGAGTTTCTTTTTTTTTTTTTTTTTTTTTTTTTTTTTTTTTTTTAATTTATTTTTGGGACAGAGAGAGACAGAGCATGAACGGGGGAGGGGCAGAGAGAGAGGGAGACACAGAATCGGAAACAGGCTCCAGGCTCCGAGCCATCAGCCCAGAGCCTGACGCGGGGCTCGAACTCACGGACCGCGAGATCGTGACCTGGCTGAAGTCGGACGCTTAACCGACTGCGCCACCCAGGCGCCCCAGCTCTTGAGTTTCTAGACAAACATTTGTGTCCCTACTCTGAGCCCCAATTACTGTATTGAATGCTGTATATAGATTATCTTAAGCCTCATAAACTTCATGGAAAGAGGTACTGATATTAGGTCATTATAATGACAAGGAAAACAGGCTTAATCAGTAAAATAACTTTCCCTAAGTTACACTCTCAGAAAGTGGTAACGCTTGGATGTAACCACGGGGGACATGGGGATCCAGCACCTGACCTTCTTCTAGTCTACACTGTACTCGATCCTAGCCCAGTAGAGCTATCACTTGCTGTATAACCCACAATTGAGTTAGAGACTTAGATCTTCAGATTCTCCAAACTGAATTATTTTGATGCTTAATCATTCGTACCAGAAAGAAGAAGGACTATGGTAAAAACTAGGTGAGTTAAGGATAATTGGCAAGCTTCAGTAATTAAAAGTTTCAGATATTAGGCAGAGCTCCAAATGGTGGACAAAAGCCCATCAAAATGCATTTGCAGATTCTTCTGCTTCTGGAGTTACCCCTTCCTCCATTGCACCAAAATATTATAGGACATTTGAGGATTTGTGGAAGGATTCTGCCACTAATTTCAAAAAGGTTGGAGTGCCTGTTGTATGCAAGGCACCGTGCCAGTTGGGGTCTGGAGTAGAGTGGTGAGCAAAGTTGACCAGATTTCTGCCCTCAGGAATCTTTCAGTTTAGATAATATTTTATTAGAGATAGAGTTGGTTCAGTAGTTATGGGGGTGAGGCTCGGGGGGACCTTCGTCTATGGGTGTGGAAAGTCCTCTGGAACCTCATGGACTTTGGGGTCTTACAAGTCTTTCCTTGAGGGGCTGTTTGGCCTGCATCTCTGATTCTTGCAGCCCCATGTTGCCCCTGACAGGAATGTTCCACTCCATCCCATGCCTCCACATCCTTTAGCCCTGCCAGTTAATGAACTAACGTGAGCTTGCCCCGCCTGGCAGGGGATTGGTTTTGAAACCATGGTCCTGTGTACGGTAATTAACATTTGTACATTGCCATACAGTTTATAGTGAGCCTTCTGTTTTCACATTCAGGATCTCAGTGGATCCTTAGAACCACTCTGATAGGGAGGGGAGAGCAGATATTATGTTATTATGCCCATTTTCAGATTAGGGAACTAGAACAAAACCAGGATTATACCCATTTTACAAATTAAGATGTAGGCAAAACAAAACAAGTTTCATGCTTGGTAACTGGAGTGACCAAAAATCTGTTCCAGTAATACTCACTTAATTCTTTATGAAGATTTTGAAGTATATAATTTTTCAGGAAAGTATGTTAAGGTAATAATTTTTTTGGCGACAATGAAAAAATGTGCTCCCATAGATGATTTATCATACATAGGACGTGCACAAGCCCATGGAAAGAGAACTTGGTCTGTTTTTCTGACTGTAGGTGTTATTTTCATTCTTCACCCCCATTCGCTCCCTAAGGTTCAGCAAGTTGCCTTTCACTGCATTGTCCCATTGAAAAGTCTTCTGTTAAGTTACCGGGGAATCCTTAGTTGCCATATCCAAAGAGGATTCATTAACTTATCTTGGAACAGCATTTGACCCTGATGGCCTCTCTCTCTGTCCCTGACGTTCTGTCTTTCCTTTCATCTTAGGCTCTGACCCTCACCTTCCTCCTCTGGCCATTCCTGACCTTCCTTGCAATGTTCTCTAGTTCTGCCTGCCCCTTGGATTTTGTTCTTAGGACCTACTATTGGTTCTCTTTGCTTCAACTGGCCACGCAATCTGACCAGGTCATATCTACCAGCTCATCCCCCTTTCTTGAGCTCCAAAACCACCTGTCCAACTGCCTACTGGACATTTCCACATGGGTGAACTATTAGCACATAGTGCATCCTGCAAACTGAGCCCATGATTTTCCCCTGCTGAGCCTGCTCCCTTTCTCATATTCTCGTATCTTCCTTAAATATTCATTTAGTTGCAAAAACCAGACATGGAGGGTAATATTTGTGACACTTTCCTTCCTTTCAATTCTGGCATCAAATCAGTGGGTCCTAACAACCTCTTAAATCTCTCTCCTATCCATGACTCTTCTCCATCCCTCCTCTGGGGAGCCAAGCCACACGGGCAATGCCTCTGTTTCCTGATTAGCTCCCATATTCCTACTCTTAATGTCTTCTGGTCTTTCTTGTGTCCCTAGACAGACTTTTCTGAGTTTGGCTTATGCTTGGCTTGCAAGGTTCTTTGTTTCCTGGCACAGTCCTGCTTGTTTAATCTCACTCCCCTCCTCTTCCTTCACACTTTGTGTTCTGGTTAAATCCAAATCTGCAGTTCCCTAAACTTCCTGTGCTTCCACATATTTATGGCTGGTATCTGCTCTGTTCTCTGTCTGGGGAAGCTAGGGGAGGTCTCAGCCAGGGGAGCCTGCGTGGAGACTTGCAGGCTGTGCAGGAGGGTGCCTGATTGGCCAAGTGGGATCCTCGACTCCCGATCTCAGGGAGTTTGTATTTCAATGGAGACAGACATACACACAGTCGAGGTACTTTGTGATGCCTGCTGGATGAGCACTTTGTACAAACTGCAGGAAGGCAGTGAAGGAGGTCTGTGAGTATGACAACATCTTTTCAACTCAACTTAGAAAAGCAAAATGACGCCAGCTCATTTGCATTTACAGAATAACTAAGCAACTCCTCCAATGCACAGGGTTGAATGTGGTACCTTGCGTGTAGCAAAAAAATCTAAGTGGGACAAAGAAATGGATTAGGACATTGTAGAACAAACCTGAATACAAGGGAGAGAGTCTTTCTGAACTGCACTCTGAGACCCTCTTTATTTTACTACATTAAAACAGACTTCACTTGCCTGCTCCTCTCTTTCCTGAATGTTGGTGCTCACAGAACTCCGAATGGGGACTGTCACCTATTTCTCTGTTCTGTATCCTTGAGTACTTTCATTCACTCCCATGGTTTCAGTTGTTACCTCCCAGATCCGTGTCTCTAGCTGGGATCTGTCCCTGTCATTGCCAGTGAAACATCTCTGCTTGGAAATTTCACAGTGATCTCTATTTCACCATGTCCAAAGTAGACCTCGCCATCTTCCCTATTCTTTCCCCACCCCTCCTGTAGACCGCCAGCTCCTCTGTGCTCTTTTCTGTAAATCCTGTCCGGTTGTCAAATTCAGCCCCCCAAGAATCATCCTCGATTCTTTAATCCAACCTGTAACCAAACCTTTTCAACTCTGCCTCCTCAAGATGACTATTCTAGCTGTCTCTGCCTTTCTACCACCCGATGCAGGCTACATCCCCGCAGTCCTGCATGACAAGGAGAACATCTAACGACATCAACCTTCACTACCCCAGTCTGCCCACGTGTTCTCCGATGGATCCACGGTCAGGTAAGTGATCTTTTAAAAATGTAAACTAGATTCTGTCATCTGTCCCTTACAACCCATTAATGCCAATGCAGTGGGGCGCTCTGGACCATATCCCAGGACAGGAAAAGGATATTGGTGGAAAACCCATGAAATCTGAATAAAGTCTGGAGTTAATAGTAGTGTGCCAGTGTCGGTTTCTTAGTTTTGATTAATGGACGGTGGTTACATAAGACGTTAACATTAGGGGAAAGTGGGTCAGGAGTACACAGGCACTCTCTGTGGTACCTCTGCAACTTTTCTGTAAATGTAAAACTATTCCGAAATTAAGTTTATTCAAAAAAAAAAAATGGCACCGATTTCCCTGAGGTCAGAGTACCAAATCTTCAACATGACCAGCTTTCTCTCTCTAGCCAGACTAAACTTATTTAATTCTTCCAGTGAGATAAGCCTCTTCCCTGCCTCCAAGTATTCAGTGTCTGGCCCATTAATAAATGCTTGATAAATATTTGTTGAAAATTAATGAACATTTTTAAAACCAGAGTTGGGTTTTTAGTAGGAATCAGGACAGCCCAGGCAATGCTTGAACTGTGTGGTATGCGACTGCCCTATGCTGTCCTCTCCTCCCTGTCTCTGCCCTCCAGACTGCTATCCTTGAAATTCAGCACCAGCCCCCTCCCAGTTCTGGAGACCAGGTGCCCATTTATGTTAATGGGAGAAAGAGAAGGGGTCTTCTCCCCTCCTGAGAATGATCTTCTTCCACCCACTCTGCCCCTGTTGCGCCTCCCACAACCCACTTGTAGACAGCAGTGGGTTTCTGGAAACAGTGCTGCCTCCTCTCAGGTGATCACTACTAGAGTTATTCCAATGGCAGGAATTTCAAGCTGGGTAAGAGGAGCCATGCCAGGCTGCCAGATGGTGGGGGAGATAAATATGGGCGAGCAAGTTTCAGACTAAAGCAAGGGAGAGGGGATCGGGTGTTGTAATCACAGTCAAGAAAAGGAGTCAGGTGACCCTCATTACACAGTATAGAGCCCTGTTATAATATCCCTTATTACTACTCGAACTTGGATTTAACCTGGGACAAACCCTTTTCTTCTCCTGCTTCTGCCTTCCCACCCTAGGTTATAGCTCTTTCCCTGTGAAGTCATCACTCTTAATAATGATAATAAGAAATAACTGTTACTAATGGCTTTAGGTCATTTCATCTAAGATGTCACAGCCAGAACATTTTGCCCAGTTTTTCAGATGAGCAAACGCATTCCCAAGGTCACATGCAGCTGAGAACAGACAGATCTAGGATTCAAACTCAGGTCTTTCTGGCTCAGAAACTCTTGTTCTGTTCTCCTGAGGATGACCTAGGGGGGATTTGCTCTAAACCCTACATCTTTTTTTTTTTAATTTTTTTTTTTACATTTATTTATTTTTGAGAAACAGAGTGAGACAAAGCGTGAGCGGGGGAGGGGCAGAGAGAGAAGGAGAGACAGGATCTGAAGCAGGCTCCAGGCTAAGCTGTCAGCACAGAGCCTGATGCGGAGCTCGAACCCACAAACTGTGAGATCATGACCTGAGCCAAAGTTAGATGCTCAACCGACTGAGCCACCCAGGCACCCATAAACCCTACGTCTTTTAATGAAAAACATAAATGCAACAGGTCTTAGGGACAGTGAAGGCAGAGCATTAGAATCCCAAGCAGGCCCTCCAGAGTGGACACTGGAAGAGGGGTGGGCAACAGGGTGGGGACTCAGTGGGACGTGTCTGTTTCCTCCCCATGTTTTGGTGACAACAGAAACTGTCGCCAAAACCCATCTGGGAACGGTGTTTTAGACATTCTCCCCCTACTGGACCCTGCCGCTCCCCAACACCAGTTTTCTTCGCACACTCCGAAACGATAGACAGAAGAATTTAATACATTTAATGCTTTTCCTTCCATTTACGCTATCATAAATTACAAAGTATTATTCACTTCACAAAATAAAACCATTTTCAGATAATTTTTTGACAGTATCCAGAAGTACAGAAGCTACAACAAACAAATCTGTACAGTTGGGAGGAACAATAAAGCAGGGACCCAGCAGAACCATTCTGACCCCGCCGTGTGCCAACAGAGCCCATGCAGGACAACAGTTGCACCGCCCTCCTCCTTCCGGCTCACTTCTCACACAGTAATTCTCTTCCGGTCACTCCAAAACCAGACTACCGAGTAAGTACGTGGATCAGCTCAATCAGAGGAAAAGACGCTGTAGTTGGATTGCAGGGAAAAAAATTAGATTTACAGGTTTTGATGCTTCCAATATTTTACCTATGTTACAAAATATAGAAATCTTGCCGTGAAAAGCCCATGCTAAGATAAATATCACCAATAAGATGGAGCTATAGTAATAAAGTCATATTAAATTATGATCCATACACAGCTACTCTTATCAAGGAGGAATATTTGTAAAAACCCAACTTACTCATTCTTACTTTTAAAAATAGTCTTGTTTATAAAACAAAAACGAAAAAAAAATCAACAATTATTCTGCAGATTCACTTTTCATAAATACAGAAATGTGACAAAAATACAATTTGCCATTAATCGATGAAGTCAGAATGCTGGCCTGAAAACAGGGAAAGTGCTCACTTTTTTACATGGCCCAGATTCAACCAGTGTTCCCAAATCATTTTCTGTAAAATGACCACATTCTGCATATTCTGGGATATTCACACACGATATGGAAAGACTACAGCCAATGCCAAAACATACTCTGGGATTCCACAACATTGTTATGGAAACAAGATGCGTGGATGTTTCAGGCCATCCTACAATTGCTATAAACGTATACCATACGACAGCAAGCTGCCAGTGTGCTTAACAGCAAAAACTATCAAAAGCAGGGACATGGGTGGCCGGTGAACTTTCATTGCAAAGCACTGATAAGGACAGAGGTATGTCAAGATAATACTGCATTCATGGTAAACGTTTTCAGGGATCACAGCAAGAAGCGGGACAAAGTACACAGGGTCATAATCAATGCACTGCATTGAGTTCTGTTTGCTGAAATAAAGTAACATTCTCGCAGCTAAAATAAAAATACATTTTACAATAGAAGTCTCATTTAACATTTAACATAGAATTGTCTTCTTTTTGTAAGTGGAAAACGTATAACTGTATCAAGTACCTCTATGAATTAAATTCCCTTTTATTACTGATAAGACTGAAGCTTAAAGGTCTACGTTGTTGTTTTTTAATAAGTTAAAGAAAGATTTATTAATCACTCTTCCAGCAAAACAGATGTACGTAGGAGGCACGGCAAAGACCCAAGACAAGGTCCTTGGTCACTCTCACCCCTGCTCTTCTCACGTGGACGAGGCGAGTGTCTATGAGACACAGGAGCCGACTTGACAACCCGCTGCGGTCCAGGAAATTCTGCCACTTGTTTGGAAAACGAATCAAGCGTAAGAAATGCTTTTATTCCTTTAGCCTTATCAACTTAGATGGGGCCGGGGCCATTCAGCTCATTTCCCCGGTGGATTAAAACAAAACATCTTCATTTTCTATTAAAATCTGCACAATCAGCTTTTGGTACCGCATGTCCTGGAGGGTGGTGAGGGTGCTGTCCTCAGGGGACCTCATCAGGGTGGGCCCAAACACGATCCCCAGATTTTCAGCATTCATGAAATTGTCCTTTTCATTCAAAGTCACCCTGCGGAACGAGCATATACACAGAGACGTTACACAGACTTGCAGACAGACGTGTATCCTGATTGTGCACGTGTGCCCTCAGAAATGTCTCTGCTTTGGGAAGTTGTGAAAGGAAACTGAGAATCAGAGTTCTAGAAAAGTGTTTTCAGAAAGGTAATTTTCTGCTTTTGCTTTTCCTTCTAGGTTGCTGGCATTGCCTGCAGCCGGCAGACGTGAATTACTTAGCGAATCTGGTACAGACACCTCTTTAAACTTAGAAAATCAGTCCTTCTTACTAAACAGATGTGGCAACGGAGTAGGGAATATTGGTTAGAAGGGGCAGCAGATTTCTAGCTGGCCCACAGTGCATGCAGATTTTAGTCTAGGCTTGTATGGAAGTCTTTTTCCCCCCTGTAGCTGCTTCCTACTGGTCTGTGTGCTCATTATCAGGGAAGCTGATGGCAGATTCCTGGCCCGCTGGCAGGCTTAGTGTCGGAGGAGCAAGGTTACTGTAGGATGGGGCTGCCACGAGTGTAGGAATAGCCAGACCATTATCACGGGATAGAGGAAAGGCTGGAATGTGGCCAGACAGGAAAGCACTTGGACATTATTTCTGGTTCCCACAGGATGAGGTCTGGAGCAGTAATTATTGTTGGAATTGAAAATCATCATTTCAACATCCAGATGAGAACAGCAAAGCCTTTCAGAATAAAATTCAAACTCCAGAGTTGGCTCACTACCTTCCTAGTAGAATAAAATTACAGTCTCCTGGATTCTTCCTTTAAGGAATTGAGGTTTTGGGGTGTTCACAATGGAACTAAAAGAGAATAGGTTCTCGAAAGAAGGCAAAATACGATGAAACCCTGTTTAGGTTCTGCGCAGAAGGCCATGCGTTTATTTTTATTCTCTTGGAGCTAATGAGGTCGGCCACTTAGCATCATTTTAGGAAGGCCAACTCAGCTTGTAGGACTTTCATGTTACAAAGCTAAGGAGGTAGGAAAGAGGAACATTCTTCACTATCAAACTGCTCACATCTTCCCATTAAGTCAGGCACCATGCCTGGCCAAACAAGATGTTTAGCAAACCCTCCATGATAAAAATACTAAATTATTGGCATTAAAGATTCAAATGGGACATATCAGCATTTTTCCTAATAATGACACTTTGCCTTCCAAACTACAACAATTAGAACTAATTTCTTTCTAAAGAAATAATTTCTAGCTAATTAAAGACCAGGCTGGCCTTCATAGTCTTACTTATCCAAAAATTACTCATACTCTAATAAATTACTCCAAACAGAAACCTTCTAAGCTAAATGTTATTACATCTCTGATCACCATGCATCTGAGCAACAATATTTATATGTTTCATAAGGTAGAAAAATAAAAACAACACCCAGTGTTTATACAGTATTCTCAACTTGCTTCCTTTCACTTACTGAACGGATCTGTAAATTAGCGTAGACAATTTGTGGTTCATTTTATCTGTGAATGAGCCACTGCCACGGGTCTTCCGAAAACACACAGGACGGCACACAGAAATGCCCTGATCCCTCCAACATCTCAGAGACGAACTCACTGACCTTGCTATATATGTACAGTGAAGGAAAGAGACTCACAGCTGAAGTAAGGAGAGTCTGGAACCAGAGCTCTAGGGTCCTGTAAATACCCAGACATGTCCATCTGTCTTATGTGCTGTCACACAGATAATGCAGTGCCTAGCTGTCTGTGGTGCGTACCCTCTGTGATGGCCCCCTGCCCGTGATCCCTGCCTCCTGGAATTCATACTCTTGTCTAATCCCTTCCCCTGGAGTATGGGCTGGACCTAGTGGCTTCCAACAAATAGCAATTGAATGTCACTTCTGAGATGAGGTTACAGAGAGACTGTATCTTTCATGTTGGGGGCTGTTGCTTGCTCTGAGGGAAGCCAGCTGCCATTTTGTGAACTGCCCATGGGGAGACTCAAGTGGCAGGGCACTGAGGGGGTCCCCCCGGCAAACAGTCAGCAAGAAAGGGCTCCAGTCACACGGCCTCTGAGGAACTGAATCCGGCCGACAACCTTGTGAGTGAGTGTGGAAATGGATGCTCCCCTAGAGAGCCTGGCCATCAGTTCAACCATAGCCTCATTCTAGACCTTGAACCAGAGGCACCCAACTAAGCCACACCTGATTCCTGATCACAGCGGCTGTGAGATAATAAATCTCTATTGTTTTAAGCCTACAACTTTTGGGGCGATTGGTTACTTGGTGATCGGTCACTAATACATCAAGAAAAACAAGGGATCACGGTGGGGAATGGGCCTGCCCAGAAGCAAGGCAGTTCAGGAGTCCAGAAATAGAATGAGCCGAAAGAGAAAGAACAGAACGCAGAGGATAGGGCTGGTGTGGGAGGCCCCGTGCAGATGTGGAACGCAGTGTGGACAAATGGCTAAGGCAGACTGTGGGCTCTGGATCAGCCTGCCTGGATTTCAGTCCGGTTTCACGTTACCTCTTCACATCGGTTATTTTACCCCCTTAAGCGTCCACAATCTCATCTGTAACCTGAGGCCCCTAAGAACCCCCACCTCACAGAGATAACACACGTCAAGTGTGTGGAGCACTTCCAGGCACAGAGAGGGTTCTAGCAGTTACAGATGGGGCTGCCTTCGCTAGACCCTCCCCCCCCCCCCACCTGCCAAAAGAGGGTCCGTCCCCTCAGTGGGTTGGGGAGAAAGTTTATGAACCCTTGCTAATGCATTCACCATCCCAGGCAGATAGGGGTTGTGGAGGACGTGCGGAGGGGGTGTTGGCTTACTTCTTGAGGTGGATCATCAGGTACCGGAGGGTCTCATAGTGGGCGGGAGGCAGCAGCATCAGCACTTCATGGACAGCTTCCAGCCTCTCATCTGCATTGGAGATTTCTGTAACGGCCCATGTGAGGCGTTAGTGCAGTGCTGAGACATTCGCGTTTTCAGAGAAGTAACCAGAAGACTGGTTTGTTCTGGTTGGAGATGGAGGGGAAGTCTAAGAAGTTCATGCAATTTCAGGTGACATTTCACTTAAACTAAGCGACTCGTTGGTGTCTTGCCTTATTCCAGAAAGGCCTGGAGGGTGGGAACCACACATGTATTCAGTGTGCACTGGGTGGGGGACAGGAGGCCGGACCTGGAGTCTGCAGTCGGGTACGTGTTTCGTGGTGGGAGGGACGGCGCTTTGCCCGTCCTCTGAAAGCTGGGTTTACGAGAGAGCTCGCTGTCACGAGCTTTGATTTAAGCTGGATCGCCCATGGTAGTGTTCTCTTGAGGTTGTCTGACAGTGTCTTCCTGGCAGGCTTCCATAACTGAATACACTCTACAACACAAGGGCGCTGGCCGATGAGCCCGCCGGCTCAGCCTGCACCAGTGGCACTTTTCACCCAAGCGCTGGCGTGGCTAACCCCGCTGGACAGTCCAGGTGAGGAAGTAGATACTAGGTCCATCAGGAAAGGGAGGAAACGTGCATGCTTCTGCTTTCGAATAGGTACTGGCAGCCATTCAAGGAGACGTTCCCCTGCCGTTCCTCCTGGGGCAGAGGGCACTCTGTTGCCAGAACCTTCTCCACCTAGGACCACCAGGACCCATGCTCCTGGGTAAGCGTGGAGAATTCTCCTGGGTAGGAGAATGCTCCTACCAGGAAATAGGGCCATAGCTCCGCAGGAAAGGACATCTTGCACTAATCCCAGCCTGCCCACTTTTGTGCCCATCAGGCATCTTATTATTATACTTACCTTTAAATGTTACAGTTTTTATGAACAATTCCTCACGGTGTGTTTGGGTTCTATGTCACGCATTCTAGCATCTGCACCTCCCCTTCCTATGTTGCTGGGCAGAGGGCAGCACCCCTCCTCCCCCCAGAATGGTCCTCTCTCCTGACACCAGTCAACTCGCGTGCCACACGCTAAATGAGCAACCGTGGGCTGAAGGGAGACCAAGGACGATGGTGTTCTTTCCCTGGCCCCGTGACCTCAGCTCCCTGAGCCTAGCTTTCCTGCTCTGTGAAATGGGATTATGAAGTGTGCCTCATCGGGTGGATGAGAAGCTTAAACTAGAGGATATTATCGAGAGGTCCCGGCACGGTACTTGACACAGTAGATTCTCGGTGTATGATCAGTTTCGAACACCACCAGCGGGTCAAACTGGGGGCATGACTTCAATCGATTAGCAATGGGGGTCTGCTTCACGGATGAACGTAGCTAATCCGTACAGTCCTCACTGAAGAACATCGGAACATTCTTGCTTTCAACATAGAACAGTCCCTGACTGTGCGGGTGCCCAGGAGAGAAGTGACGACGGTGTGGAGAGACAACTGCCTGGCACCATTTCTCAGCTGAGTGGCTGGCTTGGTACTGGTTCAACTCAGCTGGTGAACTATGCCTGGTTTTCTTTAAAAAAAAATTTTTTTTAAACATTTATTTATTTTTGAGACAGAGACAGAGCATGAACGGGGGAGGGGCAGAGAGAGAGGGAGACACAGAATCGGAAGCAGGCTCCAGGCTCTGAGCCATCAGCCCAGAGCCCAACGCGGGGCTCGAACTCACGGACCACGAGATCTTGACCTGAGCCGAAGTCGGACGCTCAACCGACTGAGCCACCCAGGTGCCCCATGCCTGGTTTTCTATTAACTGTACCATTGTGCCCTCTCTTGGCAGAGCAGGTGCTCAGGCAGTAATTTAAAGAGTTCCGAGTCCGATTTTCTCGAAGTGAAAAGCATGATACTTAACGGTTTGATACGAATAAAAGATTAGCTCTCGATACTTACTCGCTGCTTCGATAAATTTGGGATAGGTGTCATAGGTGATAACAGGAATGGGTAAGTCTCTGAAGTACAGTTTAAGGGCTCCAGTGATGATGTTTATGTCTGGATAGATGTTGGCAGATATATCTGCCTTTTCACCGTCTGAAAAACAATCAACGATCCAATTCCTAATTAGGACCTATTTTGCCAAGTTAACGCATGCCCACAAAGAAAGAAACGATCCAACGTGGATGCAACGTGCCCGTACAAGTCCAGCTGACTACTCTCGCTTCTAAGAACACTGACATGCAGGAAGTAACAGAAGTTTGGGAAGAGCGATTTTGGGTCTGAGCGCAAGTGTAGCCAAGGGTAGTAAAATTGACCGAAAGTCGTTCTTTGGCCCCAGCCTCTGGTAATTTGCTAAAAAGAAACTTAACATAGTAATTAATATTCCAGACACAAAAGTTCATAATGGAATAGCAATCTAATCTGAAATAATAATTTTTTAAAAATCAAGAAGCTTTTATATAGCTGCACCAGGATTCTTTGGATTTGGGTTTGAAGATCACAGACACAACAGGAAGAGTTGAATATCTTCAGTTTCAATTGTCTCTTTCAGGCTTGTGACGTTTCTTCTTTCTTGGTTCTGTCTCCTCTGCCCCTAGGACTTTAATCTGGGAAACTCTGACCTTCCTTCATGTATAGGTAATGTTATATTTTAACCTTTTTTGCAATCATTCTTTTTTTTTTTTTTTTTTTTTTTGAGCGAGTGCGTGCAAGCTGGGGAGGGAAGAGTCAGACGCTCAACTGACTGTGCCACCCAAGTGCCCCTCTGACAATCATTCTGAAGACACTTTTTGACTTAAAGTTACAATCATTTCGAGACGATTAGCATTTTCTTTTACTTAGAGAACCGAAAGAACAAATGTCTCATCACATTTGGTTCTGAGGATAAAAAAAAGCTGCTAAGGAACAGAAAACAGGGAGTATAGCAGATAGGTCACCTGATCCCATTATTTACAGATTTAACAAATATCTACTGAGAATCTGGCATGTGCTAGGCACTGTTAGGCCCTGGGGAGTCAAAGAGAAAAAGACACATATTCCCTTTCTGTAGGTCTAAGTCGGAGTGGGAGTCAGGCATGCAACTCAGTAGTTACAAGGAAGTGGGAAGCTTGCTCAGCTGGAGGCATGTGAAAACATGGGGGTGGGTGGGGCCCAGGAAAGGGCAGTCAGACTCTTAGGTCAGCATGGGGTGCTCAGGGAGGATTCATGGAAGAGGAAACCCTTGAGCTGACACCTGATTAATAGGTAAGCGTTTGCCAGGCAGAGGTGCGAACGCATTCTAGATGGACAGAACCACGTGAGCCAAGGCAGTTGTTCGTGAAAACAGGTGCACTTCAGTATTGCTGGGGCATAAAGTATACAGGGAGAAGCAACGGGCCATGAGCCTGAACAGATATGGCCGCCGGATCATCAGAGACCTTGTCTGTTCTACAGAGAGAAGGTTCTCTCTGGTAGGCCAGGGGTTCCAGCCGTTGAGTGGCTTGACTACAATTATTTGGACTGTTCGGTAGAAATGTAGAATGAAAACATAATTCAGAAAGAAACGTGCACCCCCACGTGGACTGCAACATTGCTCACAAAAGCCCAGACATGGAAGCAACCTGAGTGTCCGCTGATGGATGAACAGATAAAGCAGATGTGTTTATACCAAAAGGAATAGTATTCAGCCATAAAAAAGAATGAAATCTTGCCATTTGTGGCAATGCAGATGGACCCTGAGGGGATTAGGCTATGTGAAATAAGACAGAAAGAGACACCCTACGGTCTCTCTCATACGCGGGATATAAGCCAAACCAAATCAAAACTAAGCTCATAGATACGGAGAACATATTGGTGATTGGAGGAGACGAGCAGTGAGGGGTGGGAAAAATGGGTGAACGGTTTTTTGTTGTTGTTTGTCTGTTTCAATAAAATGAATAAAAATTAATAATATAGATTCATGGGTTCACCTAGCTTTCTCAGTGAGTCCCCAGGGTGGACCCTGGTGATCCGTACTTTTAACAAGCTCCCAATTTCTCCAACCTAAGAGAGAATGTGGCCTAGAGAACATTTGTCACAGTTATAAACAAAAGGGGTTACCTCCTAAACTTCCACTGGCTTCCCCTATTTCAGTGTTGGGCACATCCGCATCCCTATGCTCTGTTCTTTGGAGTTTTGGGAGAAAGAGAAGAGCCACTGAAATCCTTAGCTGAGGATGCAGAAGGACAGCCTGGTGCCATGTGGACTGTCTGTGAATGTTGGACATCAAATCAAGAGCCATAATGGCACCAAACGCTGGCTGCCCATTCAAGAAAGATTTTAAACTTGTGGGATCGCTAGTCCACAACTTTTAAGGAAACGCTTCCCTCAGAAAGGCAGAGAACTATGTGATCTGTAAACGACTACTCCTTGGTTTCTTGAACAACAACTCTCCGTAGCTCTGAAACCCATTCCCACTATGAATAAAATGTGGTTCCAAAAGAAAGGACGCTAAGGATGCGTCATTTGGCGTTCAAGAAAGACAAAGCCCACCTCTGTCAAATGCCATTTTGACATCTTCAATGTGTTCGGTGAACCCAGAGACTCTGTAAAGACCTTCCGACTTCAATCCTGTGGGGGAAAAGGAAACAGAGAGACTTTAACTTCCTGAAACATCTGCAGAGGACTCTAATTTCATATATACACCGTGTGCTATAAATGAGAAAAATACAGTCAGTGCTCTTGTATATTACACACTGTCACACTGAACGATGCTGTCGCCGGACCTGCCCGTCTCAGTTTCCAGGCAACTCTGTCTTCATTTGCTTGCGCTGCAGTGGAAACCTCACAGGGATCTGGTCTTCTTCCTGCCTGGCTTCACAAAGTGAACCCCTGTTTCAGATTCTCATCAACCTTGGTGCTTCCTTTGTTCATCAGACTTGTGGATTTGATTTCACTGCTTCAGGCAGCAACCCGCTGTCTCCCCAGCATCATCTTAACCCATGTGCCATACTGCATGCAGTGCTGTGCTAGGTATACATACATCCACGGGCACCTCTGTGTGATATATATTGTCCTGATCTTATTCAAACGGTCTAAATTTTATAGCCTTTTGTGTTTAATCGTAAATATTATATGTTCAATGTTTAACTAAATATAATCGATTTCATCATTATACCTTCAAATAAAGGATCATACGCACAGGTGCCGAAAAATAAAATTTGAGTGATGATTCTGGAAACTTGATCACCGTATATTTGGGCTAAGAAAAAGATGTGGTTTCTGCTCCTAGATCTTATTAAGATATGTTCTAAGGCCCAGGCAGGTCCCCAAAGTATCCAAAAGGAGGGAGGGCCAGATCTCAGACCTTGCATGTAAGAAACTAGCTGCTATCAAACTATAACTACAGCAAAAATAAGCGAACAAATAGCTTCTACAGTTGTTGCAATATACTCTGTCAAGGTCTTGATAACAGGAACCTTCGCTGCGTATGAGTATGTACTTTCCTATTCTTCATTTGGGAAATATTTATCAAGTATATGCTCTCTGCCATATATAAGGGTCTGTATCAGGTCCGCATCAGAGACAACAAATGCATGACATGTATCCTGCCGGTCCTTCTCCCCGGACTGTCAGAGACCTTCTTCACTGACCTCAGCTCCGCCTCCCACCGAACCCCACTCAGTCTCAGAACTTGACTCAGTACGGTTGCCCAGGTTGCCACACTGATTAACTGGGTTGGTCCACAAGATGAGAGAGGACTGGAGTCATCGTGTTCTAGTTGGCGGTACAGGTTAGCATGCCTCACTGTGGTTGTAATCTGCACGTGACACAGGCGATGACACGTGGCCTTCTTGTTTGGCCACATCACGCAGAAACAAATGGCCACGAAAGAGCATTTGCAATATGGAATTTGCTACGGGTGGGGCATGAGATGAGACTTTGGCAGAGGTGGTAGCAAAGCTGGGGATGGGAGTCATGTGAATTTCTTCCAGCCCGTTCTCTGGTTCTGTTCACACGTGCAGGATGCCAATGCCTGCGGCTCCAATTCCTTTGCTGTGGCTCCCCGGGCTTACAGTCCTAATCTGTGCTATTGTAACTCTTGTACTAGGCATGCTTAGTGCTATGCTCCCCACGGACACCTCAGACATCAGACACGGCGGTAACTCTGCCCGTGTTATCAGTCACCTCTGACGAGGATCACTACGGGATGATACCAGCTTCTCCAGAGAAGCTGAGGTCCTGAGTCCAGGCTCCAGAGAGGCTGGTGCTCTGACCCTAACTTGCAGAGCCCTCTGAACAACAGGACCCAGGGATGCTTTTCCCAGCTACTCATCCAGAGTCAGGGCACCCCCTTCTCAACTCTTATCCAGATCAGCCCCTGCAGCAATACCTTCACCAGGTCCCAAAGCACCCAATGAACTCTGACAGCTAGAGCAGTCAAAGGCAGGAGCCATTTCGTAACAATGTGAGATTAAATGAGCTAGTCTTAAGGGAACAGAGTAGCTATAGTTTTCATCCTGCGTGGAAAAGGGAATGATTTCCTCTCTCTAAAAGGCTTGGGAGAACAATCTATAATGTCCTCTTTTGTTTTGTTTTGTTTTGTTTGGGAAAGAATGGGATAGTTGGCCAATGCATAAATATCTGTAGATTACACTAAGCCAGTTTGGACACAATAACGGATCCCAACAATAGCAGAGCCCCTACATGGCAAAAATGGTTAAAGCCTCTGGGCTTTATACCTGGTCCAACTATCCACGTTACACCCAGCAGTCCAAATTCTCTCCAACCAGACTTGATCCACCATATCACTGAAGTTTTGGTAACTGCAAAGTAGCCCAACAAAGCACAAATAAAGGAAAATAGGACTCAATCATACTATGAAAAACCTTTTCACGGAAATGTTTCTATCTTCTCTGCCTTCTTGAGTTTTCACTCGAGTGATCTTTTTAGATCATAGATCTTTTTAATCTTTTCACTCTCCTCTTTAAAATAAACAGAAGCAATACGAGCGGTGAATTTCTATATGGTAAGAAACATATGTGTTGATCAACAGTTTCTTTACCTATTTAATGGGGTCACTTTTGAAGACTCCATTCAGACTTCACCTCTGTCATAAACCCTTCCTGGACTGTCCTCAAATAACACTGAAATGTCTTCTGAGACTACATGGTGTTTTGAATACACACACCTGCAACATTGATTTATTTACTCCTCTCATTCTTTTTTTTTTTTTTAACATTTATTTTTGAGAAAGAGAGAGAAACAGAGTGTGAGTGGGGAGGGGCAAAGAGAGAGGGAGACACAGAATCCAAAGCAGGCTCCAGGCTCTGAGCTGTCAGCACAGAGCCTGATGCGGGGCTTGAACTCATGACCCATGAGACCATGACCTGAGCCGAAGTCAGACGCTCAACGGACTGAGCCCCCAGGCGCCCCTACCCCTCTGATCTGCATACTACAGTGTCAGTTTCCGGAAGGTGAGAACTGTGACTTTTATATCAATGTGTAGTACATAACAAATGGCTTAGCAAACATGTTGAATGCATAGATACAAGGTTTGGGTACAAAACAGCACTGATGCGGTTGGCTGGATTTGGCTTATTTGTGTGCGTGTGTATGCACGTGTATGTGTGTGTGTGCTGGGGTAGGCCATTTCCCCAACACGCTCTCTCAACAGTGGAGAGAGAGTCAATTTAACAACTATAAGAAGGTTTCCTTGACAACAGTAAAAACAAACAGTAAAAACAAAATCACATAACAAGGAGTTTTTTCCAAACCTCTTGCTTCGATTTCCCGTATGCATATGTCCACCACCATGGGCCTCTGAGTGTTGTGAGCCTTTACGAGTGTTGTGAGGTCACAACAGTATACCTTCTTGATCCTCTTGAGATCAGGTTGACAGTCGTTGGGAACGTGCTTGGAACACTGTTTGTGTACGTTCAATCCACAGTCTGTAAACAAAGAAGCCACATTAGCCTTGCCTGGCCCTTTTGTAAAAGCCCGACACAAATTATATGTTACCAAAAATAAAAATGAAAACACCCAAGGGTTTGCTGTATTTTTCTGGAACGCCCATCCCATTTGGAGGTGATATTCTCTACAACATGAGTATGAAATCCACCTTTACTCACAAAACTCTTAGAGAATTCCATTTTTCTCATTTAGCCTTTCTGTTGCTGGACCATCAGAATAGAACATTTCGCTGAGATTGTTTGGTTTTGGTGATTAGCTAGGTTGTTTGTGTGTGTGTGTGTGGTTTTTGGTTTTTTGTTTTTTTTTTTTCTTTTTTGGGGCTGGAACCTTTGGGTCCATGTGTGGACTTCTGGGTTTGAATTCCCAGAGCTCGTCTTGGCTCATAAAGGGCACCTAGGACTTGTGCTAGGTTGTTTTCCTAAAGTTCTGGATGCTCCTTTTGTGGAAGACATGATTACTCTCTCTGAAGGAATCTCTGATCTTTGGTCTGTGGACCCATGGCCATTGGCAACTTCTCCCCCTTTCCTGGAGAGTTGCCCATAGCTTTTAGTACCTTCCCCTTCTTGGGAGTTTGGGTAGGCCATTTTTCTTTCTACTTACCTTATTTTGACATCTGTGAGTAGAAATAATGTCTAACTAGATACCGGTGGGAGTACTTGAGAGTTTACAATTTAGAACAATGCCATGTAATGTGATGATTAGAGTAATTATTTATAAAGCTCATATCAAGATCCAAAGCTGAAAAGGTACTTTTAAGTTCAACGAACACATTAAAAGCTTTGTTAGCAGTTGGTATCCACTGACAGAATTTCTCTAACAAGGCACAGTCTACATTCTGGAAAATAAAAATCTAACGCTGAAGTTGTTCAAAGTTGATGTGCTTTGTGTCTAGTCAAAGCACATATATGTTATACACATACATAATAATGAATGTTATAATCAGCTGTTTAACAACAAAAAAAGCACTTAACCACACCAAGGATTTGAGAAAATCTGAACTTTGAATGATTTTTGAAAAGCATTACATGATTTTCATGTAATTTTTAGGCTGAGTTCTATCTACATTCCTTCCAAAGGAAAAAAAAAACAAAACAGTTCTTAATCATCTTAGCTTTATCAGCATGAGAAATTCATCAAAGCTCAAGTAAACTTCAATAATATTTTGACAGATCTATTTAGTTGGATGTAAATTTGAGCAAATGGAACCAAACAGAATTGGTTTGTTTTCTTGTTTGGCTCCCCTTCTATAAAATAAGGACGATAATAGCACCTACTCCTAGGATTATCATTAGAAGCACCTAAATTAATCTGTGTAAACTCTAAAGTGTGGTGAACACTACATGTGAATTAAATAAAAGAAATGGCAAGTGTTAGAGAAAATACAAGGCTACCTGGCCAGCTCTTATTATTTCACTTAGTAAGTTTTGCTCTATTCTTATAAATTTCATCGAAAACAATGTCCAGGGGCACCTGGGTGGCTCGGTCGGTTAAGCGTCTGACTTTGGCTCAGGTCATGATCTCACGGTCCGTGAGTTCGAACCCTGCGTCGGGCTCTGTGGTGACAGCTCGGAGCTTGGAGCCTGTTTCGGATTCTTTGTCTCCCTCTCTCTCTCTGCCCCTCCCCTGTTCATGCTCTGCCTCTATCTGTCTCAAAAATAAATAAACATTAAAAAAAAATTAAAAAAAAAAGAAAACAATGTCCAAACATTGTGATAAAATATACGTAACATAAATTCACCATTTAACCATTTCTAAGTGTACAGTTTAGGGGCATTAAGTACCTTCACACTGTGTGCAGCTGTCACCACTCCCCATCTCCAGAACTTCCGTCTTCCAAAACTAAAGCTCTGCACTCATGAAACACTAACTCTCAGACCCTCCTCCACCTGGCCCCTGGCACCACATTCTATTTCTAGGAATTTGACTATCTTTTTTTTTCAAGTTTATTTTATTTATTTTGAGAGGCGGGGTGGAGGGACAGAAAGAGAGAGAGCGAGTCCCAAGCAATCTCTGCTCTGTTAACATGATGTCCGACGAGGGGCTCAATCCCACAAACTGTGAGATCATGACCCGAGCTGAAATCCACAGTCGGATGCTTAACTGACTGAGCCACTGAGGTGCCCCTGAATTTGACTACTGTTGATGCCCCATATAAGTGGAATCCTTAGCATTTGTCCTTTTGTGACTGGCTTCTTTCACTTAGCATGATGTCCTTCAGGTTTATTAATATTACAGGATAAGACAGGAGTCCCTTCCTTTTTAAGGCTGGATACTATCCCATTGTCTTGACACACCACATTTGGTTTATCTTTTGATGGACATTTGAGTTGCTTCTACCTTTTGGCTATTGTAAATAGTGCTCTTATAAAAACAGGTGTACAAATATCTGTTTGAATGCTTGCTTTCAGTTCTGTGGGGTATAGACCCAGAGGGGGAATTGCTGGATTACATGATAATCCTATTTGTAATTTCCTTATCAACCTCTTTTTAAGATCTGAAGCAACAGTGTGTTTCTGTAGAGTTAAATCGGAGATTTTATTAAAATTAAGATGTTTTATAACATATAAAAATACTCAGTATTTGCAAACGACTACAATTCCAGATGCTATAAATGAGGTCTAGTTCATTTAAAAAACGTTTAAAACATGTAAAATACAGAGAGTTGAGAGGCAGTGATGGCTATTCCTAACCTTTAATGAGCAGTTTTGAGTTTTCCTGCAGCTCAGTGGAAATACGAGGCCAAACAGTGGCCACTGGAGAATATTAACCTTTTAACCTCAGAATATGTTTTATTAAAAAAAAAGAACAGGAAAAAAAAAACCAAAACGCTTTTATCCCAGAGAAAGTTGCAATTCACAGCTACTCCAAATTCCAGAGTTGTGTTCTTGTAATACTGACTTTGGACGGATTTTGCTGCTCAAATTGGATAATACCAGCAATTAGGATATTTCTGGTAGGTATAATCTGGACAGCCTGAATTGATGACCACTGAGTAATTTAGATATTCCACCACTTTGCTCAGTGGTTGAGCCGTGAGATGCTCTGTAACTCCCAGTAAGACTTTTGTATGAAGTGGGGTATCTGGAAACTTCCTGGAGAGGCTGCCTCTGAGCCTGTTTGCCGCTTGCATGGATCTCTGATGGGGGGGCAGGTAGCGTTAAACCACTTACACAAACACTACCTGAACCATCCAGGTACACTACCACTGATTGTCGTATCTACACAGTAGAAGCAAAGGAGAGAAAGGATGGAAGTTCCCACAGTCCTGTGAACCAAAATGGGCAGGATGGCGAAGTACAGTGTCATTAGCATATGTTATTTTAAATGCCCCATAAGAATTATTTTTAAAACTCATGCCCTAGCAAGGGAAGAAATCAGTCATGGTGTTGGTAAACCCAATCAGAATACCACAAGAGGCTATTCTCACTCCTGGCAGAACTGCTTGCCAGAAAAAGTGTGGCGAGACGAATTAGGAGACCCACTTACACATTACTTTGGCAATTCTTTGCTCTTTTGTTAGCCGTATTGTAGTAAGACTTGCTATACGCTAGCTACGTGTCAGTACTGGGCGTGTGTGTCCAGTTCTAGGTGGAAAAATACCGAGGATTTCAGAGTGCTTTGAACATACGTGCCGTCCAATCAAGCTCTTTAGTTGCACTGCTAATCTGATAACAGAATGGGTTCCGGAGCTGAATCCATTTTCCGCCACTTCCTATGTGGCCGAGAGCAATTAACACATATACCTCTAAGCCTCGGTGTCTTTATCTATTCAATGGGGAGAATAATTGCAACTCCTTAAGGTCTTTTGGTGACGCTGCGTGGCATGATCAGCAGAAAGTGCTTAGCTCAATGCCTAGTAAGTGGTAAATGTTTACACTAGTATGTCTATTTTTATGCCCTGCCTTTTGTAGCAAAGTGGGGATGGGAAGGAAATGTGGTTTTTCTACCTTGCAATTCCATTGGAATTGGACTACTTAAGGGCTACTGCCTATTTTGGGTGGCAGGTAGGTGCATAAGAAAATGGACTTGCTTGGATCTTTTTCTTTTCTTACACAAACATGAGATGTTCCTTCTCATTCCAGCAGACACCTAGAACAGTCTCTCCATTAAGCAGAGAGATGCCTTGAACCTTCCAGAAAGCTAGACTTTTGAGCTCACCGGAGTCTGTTTCCCAACTCTGGAGAAATGATCTCCAGCTCAACATCACGACCCTTTATATACATGGAAAAGGATGAAGGACGTTCCCTGTTTACCTGAGCACCGAACCCCTTGGGCGATGAGCCCCCACATGAAGTTGGCACAGTATTCACACCAGTGCGGGCCTCGGAACGTGTGGACCTGTGATCCCAAAAGAAGAAAAATGTCAGGACATTGAGTTATTTGAAGGCAGGTGGCCTCAGACGTGACACACGTGGACGACGTCCAGAAACGACGACCTCGGTGGGAGTGAGCTTCCCTAACTGGGCCTTTTCTTTCCAGTGAGGCGGAGTTACAAACGGACTGGAGAAAACAGATATGCTTCGGTCTTTGAAAATCCTCTATGACCCACCATGCCCTAGGCCAGAGTCAGAAAGGAACGTACAGCACCAGTAAGATTATAGGGCCGTGCCATCAGCTAAGGAACGACACGCTCACCACCCCTAACAAGGCACCGCGCGGACAAACCCAAGATAGCCCGGGGCCAGTCGCTGTAACCTGCATTTAGCTCAGCAAGTTCTGGAAAGCAGAACTCAATTACTGTGTCCTTTTGACCAAAGTTGCTCCATCTGTAGAATATCCAGGCAGGTATAAATAAGACATGATTATGGGAAGATTAAAAGCTTCGAAGTCTTTGAGCCACTTCCCCCTCAAAAAAAAAAACAAACCCACAAACACACACACACACACACACACACACACAAACAACCCCCCAAACCAGGCATTAAAAAGAGAGGAGTGGCTGAACATGAAGGTTACCAGTAGGGTCTGGGTCTATAGAATTGCCTTCCCCAGAGACAGGGTCTGGATTCAGCATGGCCAGGTGTGGCCTACAGGTGTGCAAACCGAAAGCCCTTTCTGATTGGCCAAGGCACAAGTCTTCTTGGTTAGCACCCCAGACAGTTAAATATTTTGAATATGATGAAGTAAGGATGGTTTTATCTTTATTTATTCAGGTACAGGTCCTCTTGCGACTAGACCGTGTGTGAAGTCTCGATTTAAAACAAAAACAAAACAAAAATACTTGTCCTCTAACACCAGTGAACTTCAAGACACAGAACCAGGAGATTCCTTGAAAGCAGACGTGGCCATGGTAAGCCAAAACCCACCACAGGCAGTCTACTTGGAGATATACATCTACTTTTACAAAATTAAAATATTAGGAGACATTGCAAAGGACTTTCCGAGTTGTAAGCCTCCATCGACAAATAAAAGAAATGCAGACGATATTATTCCTTTAGCAGACTGGGAGGCCAGTATGCTATTTTTATTTAATACGAAAAGATAGGAGGATGACAACTACGGATACCGTTTGGGAAGATGCTCATCAGAGCCCTACTTAAAAAAAAAAAAAAAAAAAAAGAAGAAGAAGAAACATCAGGGGCTCCTGGATGGCTTGGTCAGTAGAACATGCAACTCTTGATCTCAGAGTCATGAGTTTGAGCCCCATGTTGAATCCAGGGTTTATTTAAAATTAAAATTGAAATTGAAAAAAAGCATCACTTTGAGATCTTTATTTATTTATCTATGCCAGTAACTGGGTATATATAACATGGCAAACAAAACAGATCTGGTTCCATTCTACTGGAACTCACAGATTTGTAAAGGCCGAGAGAGTGCACACAAGTTAAAAAAAAAAAAAATTAAAAAAAGAACAATTTACGACCATGGTTTCTATGCAACAAAGCTAAGTTATAATAGTCTTTTGGTATTTTAGTTTATCACTTGCAAACTGCCCAGTATACTATTTCTGCTTTGAAAAAACAATGGAAAAAAAAAAAAAAAAACAAACCACCTCTCGGAATTGTTTTTACTAAAAATGGGTAAATGTGCTGTAAGGAAACAACGCTAAGATATGACAAGGCCTCCTTGTAGGAATGCAGAGAATCTATCCCAGGGAGTGCTTGTCCTCTCGCAGAGCCACAATGCCACGGTTCATTCAGAGGCTCGCTCAGATTCAATGTGGTGCTAACAGAATCCCTCAGTAAGGGGGGTCGACCCTATTGGTAGTTGAGCATTTTCTAAATTTAGCAATCCAAGGATTCTTCATAATTTACTAGAAAGACTCTAAAGGGACGTTGTGGTTAATAACGGCAACAAAGTTAGTCGGCTGTTCATATACTGTTGCAATTGCCAGATCAACAGAATAAACTGTGTGGAAAGGACTATAAAAGAAAAAGGAAGGTTGTGACTAGAGAGACTTAAGAGGGGCCCCAGGGTTATCCACAGTGGTGGGGAAGGCTGCTCTTTGAAAGGTGACCTCACGCTGCTTGAAAGAGGGGAAGAGCCGGTCTGGTGGGGGCAGGGTTGGAGAACATTCCAGGCAGAAGGAAGCTAGGAGGCCCTGCAAGAGAAAGAGCTTGCTGTGACTGAGGACTAAAGGCCAGGGTAGCCAGAACACCAGAGCGAGGGAGAGAACTCGGATGACGCCGAAGGTAGGAAAGGGCCTTAAAGGTTTTAGTAACGGGTATAGATTTTCTTTTAATCTAGGTCCAATACGAAGCTCTTCAAGGACTTTAAGTAGGAAGATGATTTTTTAAGAAAAAAGATGTTCTGACCACCATCTTGAAAACGGATGGGAGAACATTTGTAGTGAAAGAGATTCAGAAACCAGGTAGTAGTTTCTTCAAGTTGAGAAATGGTCGAGGCCAAGATCAGGGTACTGAAGGTGGAGATGGGAAGTGGATGGATTGGAGATGTATTTCAAAGACAGAATTCATAAGACTTAATAATAGAATAAACGTGGCTCTTGGAGGAAAAGAGGAGTGGAGAATGACTCCTAGATTCTAGCTTTAGAAACCAGGTGGATGGTGATGACCTTTGCTGAGATAAGGAAGACCCCCTTTGGGGGAAAAACTCAAGAACTGAGCTCTGGACAATTTAAGTTCAAAGGCGAGCAGGAGCCTTTGAATTCCTGAGAGCAGGAATTCACACATAATTCAATAGCTCAGAGGAGTAAGGGCTGGAGGCATACATTTGGCTCACCCCTGACAAATAAATGGTAATTAAAATTGTGTAAATCGGGGCGCCTGGGTGGCTCAGTCGGTTAAACGGCCGACTTCGGCTCAGGTCATGATCTCGCGGTCCGTGGGTTCGAGCCCCGCGTCGGGCTCTGTGCTGACGGCTCAGAGCCTGGAGCCTGTTTCGGATTCTGTGTCTCCCTCTCTCTGACCCTCCCCCGTTCATGCTCTGTCTCTCTCTGTCTCAAAAATAAATAAACGTTAAAAAAAAAAAATTAAAAAAAAAATAAATAAAAAAAAATTGTGTAAATGGACAAAAACTATTAGGGATGGAGAGCAGAAAGTGAAGAAAATAGAGCTCAACCCAAGCCCTCTGTGCTCCAAAACTCAGAACCAAGAGAGTCAAGTGCTTCAAAAGCCAAAGGGTGAACAGTATTTTAGGGAAGGAGTGGTCAACCATGTTCAATGCTGGGAAGACGTCCAGTTAAATGAGGACTCAACACTGATTCAGACACACGAAGTTACTAGTAACCTCGGTGAGAGCAGTCTCGTTGCATCGGTGAGGGCAAAGGTTACACTCAAGTGACACGAAGAATAAATGGGAGGTATGGAAGTGGAGAAATGTGTAGGCAAATTTGTCCGGAAATTTGGCTATGATGTCCAGCAGAGCAACGAAATAGCTCCAGGGACCCCTGGGAGATTTGGGTCAAGGAGAATTTTTTTTTTTTTTTTTTTTTTTTTTTTTTTTTTTTTTTTTTTAAGTAAAAAATGGGAGACATTAGGGCATGGTCACTTGCTGACGGGATTGATTCAATAGGTACAAGAGGCTGGAAATGTAGAGCAGAGGGAGTGAGGGAAGGATGATCTTGAAAAGCTGAGAGATGTTGAGGTTTAGGTCATACATGGAAGCAATATGCAAAAAGAGCAAGAGTTGAGGTTTTTCTAGGATCAGTAAAAGCACAACATCTTCAGATTCAGAAAAGCTAACTGAGTCTCAAACATGGTAAATTAAAAAGATAATATAACCTATATAGATTTTAAAGAAACTGCAGAATACCAAAGAACAATCAAAATCCTAAAAACAAAACAAAACAAAAACACACAAAAACCCAGTTATTTTTGCCAAAGGACAGCAATTATGATGAAAACAGTTCTGTTCAGCACAAAGAAGCTAGAAGGTCATGGAAAAATTTCATCAAAGAGCTCAGAGAAAATTACTGCCAACCTAACTTCTGTACTCCAGAGTGGGGATAAAATAAAAGTATTTTCCAGACAAATGCCAAGGCTGTTCACTCACAGATCCTTACTCAGAGAAATACTAGGGGGTATATACGTCTGCAGGAAGCATACTGAACCTAGTGGCAAGAACAGGATTCCAGAAGCCATGGTGAGCAAGGGGTCAATCTAATCAAGCTCTATCTGCATAAAACAATAACAAGATGACTAATTTCAGGGCACTGAAAAACAGAATGAAAAAATGGCATGGAAGATAGAAGGGGCTTTAAAAAGTCAAAGCATTCTATGGTTCTCATCATTTGGGATATGTACTTAGAGCTACTCATTAACTAAGTAAGGAAGATTTTAAGTTAATTACACATGTATTAGATTTTAGAGTATACACAAAAATGGTGGAATGGAATCTATAAAATGCCTAAGGGAAAATGAAATAAAGATTTGATTAATCCAATGAAAAGCAAGAAAGAAGAAAACAAAGCAATAAAAAAAGCACAGTAAATGGGGTGTGTGTGAAAAATCCTTATTTATCTCTAATCACAACAAATATGGCTCTAACACCAAATAAAAGCCCGAAATTTGCAGATATTCAAAAAGCCTTTGCAAGAAACACACTCAGAACATAATGTAATGGAAATGTTGAGAGTAAAGGGATAGAAAAAACATGCCTAGCAAATGCTAGCCAACAGAAATCCCAAACAAATGTCCTGATATAAAATTTATACTTTTTTTATTAGTGATAAAGATGGTCATTATATAATGATTAGAGATTTAATTTTACCCTAAAGATATAATATAATAATCCTGAGCTATTATGCACATGACAACATGGTCTCAAAAAATATAAAGTAAAAGTGGAAAGAAACCGAAGACAGATTGACAAACCCATAATCATAATGATTTTTAACATCTATTCACAGAAATTAATAGATCAAATAGGTTAAGTTAACATACTGGATACAAAAGGGACCTCATATCCAATAATTTATAGAATATGTACTGTTTAAAAAAATGCAAGAAATGTGTACACAAACTGACCACAAAGCAAGCCTCAACCTACAGAAAAGAACTGACCCAATACAGGCCATATTCTGACTATAATTCAATAAAATCAAAGATCAATAATAGCCAAACCCCAGTATATTTGGAAATTTAAAATAATTCTAAAAAATTAGCAAAGAAAAAATCTTAATGGAAATTACCAAATATTTGGAATTGAAGACACAGAATTTGAGGCAGGCTCCAGACTCTGAGCTGTGAGCACAGAGCCTGACACAGGGCTGGACCCATGAACCACAAGGTAATGACCTGAGCCGAAGTCGGACATTTAACCCAATGAGCCACCCAGGTGCCCGTCAAAGGTGATTTTCAAAAGGATTTATAAAATAGGCAAACTTTGGGCAAGACTGGTCAAGAAGAAAAACACAAGTGCTAAAGAGAACATAAATGCAAATGCAGTAAAGATACTAAATATAAATCTTGAGAATACTAGCTTTATACTAAAAACATTAAAAGTTTTGTGACATTGATAATTTTCTTTTTTGATGTGGATACTTTTTTTTAATGCTTGTTTATTTATTTTGAGAGAGAGAGAGAGAGAGAGAGAGAGACAGAAAGCGTGAGTACAAGCTGGGGAGGGGCAGAGAGAGAGAATCCCCAGCAGGCTCCACACTGTCAGTGCAGAGCCCCACATGAAGCTTGGACTCACGAACCATAAGATCACGACCGAAGCCAAATCAAGAGTCAATGTCCAACTGACTGAGCCACCCAGATACCCCTGACATGGATAATTTTTGTAAAGAGTGTAAATTATCAAAAATTACCCAAACTAATATGGAAAACCCAAATTCAATTATATCCATTAAGTAATTGAATCTGTAGTAAAGCATCTACCCTCAAATAGTTAATGAACCCAAATGATTTTATTTTAATTTTTTTTAATGTCTATTTATTTTTGAGGCAGAGAGAGACAGAGCATGAGTGGAGGAGGGTAGAGAGAGAGGGAGACACAGAATCCGAAGCGGGCTCCAGGCTCTGAGCTGCCAGCACAGAGCCCGATGCGGGGCTCGAACTTACAAGCTGTGAGATCACCACCTGAGCTGAATTCAGACACCTAACCGACTGAGCCGCCCAGGTGCCCCCCTAATGATTTTCTTAAGTTTTATCAATTATTTAACAAATACATCATCTCTAACTAACATAGACCATTCCAGATTGGAGGAGAAAAAAAAAGAAGAAAAGGTCCAGCATTTGCTTTATGAGCTAATACAATCTTGACTCAAATACTATACCAGACCATGAAAGTAAAATTATAGGTCAATTTCAATTATGACCATAAATGTAAAAATCCTTAAAAAAAAGATCTTACTGAATGTAGTGTTATATTTAAAAAAAATGTCATATCAAGGGGGTATTATTTCAGGGATTTAAAGTAGATAACACATCACTAGAATTCACCACAATAACAAGAGAGAGAAACCACATAATCATTTCAAAAATTAGAATACAACAATCAATAAAATTCAACATCCATTCACAACAATAGCACTTCGCATACTAGGAATAGAGGGAACTCTCCTAAAAATAGTTGATTAAAGGTATCTCTGACACACGCATAATGGTCATCACATTTAGAGATGAAATATTAGAATAATTTCCTTCAAAGTCAGCAAAAAGGGCGGTCTATGAATGCTTCTCTTGGGCATTATCCTGAAGAATTTAGCCAGCATAATAAAGTAAGACAAAGAAATATATAACTGAAAGAAGAAACAGGCCATCAAGTTTCCTTAATATAAGAGCAACATAAAGAAATCAGAAGCATTACTATGCATAAATAATACCTCATTTTATTGAACAATAAAATTAAGGACTCCATTTACAACAAAATCTAAAATAGTTAGCAAATAACTAAAGACATTAACGACATAAATAAGAAGAGAGATAGTCTATATTCTTGCACAGCAATACTCAGTGTGATAAATATGTCAGTTCTCCTCCAAAAGTCTATAAATCCAATATAATTTCAGTCAAAATCTCCATGGTACTTTTCACCAAACGTGACAAGATGGTCCTAAAATTCATAAGAATAAAGTCGAAAAGGCTAGCCACAATAATTTTGTTTTTATTTTTTTTTTAATGTTTATCTTTGAGAGAGAGAGAGAGAGAGAGAGTGAGTGAGCGCCTGAGTGGAGGAGGGCCAGACAGAGAGGGAGACACAGAATCTGAAGCAGGCTCCAGGCTCTGAGCCATCAGCACAGAGCCCGACGCGGGGCTCGAACTCACGGACCCTGAGATCATGACCTGAGCCGAAGTCGGACGCTTAACCGACTGAGCCACCCAGGCGCCCCTAGCCACAATGATTTTGAATAAGTAAAAGAATGTAGGAAAATACCTCTGGCCATACACCAAGACTTCTACAGTAACAAAAAAGTAAAACACTGCAGGATGGGCCACCAGACCAGTAGCATAGAGCAGAAAGGGCAGACACTAAGTCACACATCCATGGAAAACTGGTGTATCTCAGAAGTGGCTTTACAAATTAGTGGGAAAAGGAGGTCAGAGAGATGAATTATTTCCTATGTCATCCACCTGTCCACCCACTCATCATTCACTCGTGTATCTCAGACTTACATGCCGACTGCTTACTTTGAACCTGGCACTGTACTAGTCTTTGGAGATACAAAGTCTGATGGATCAGAGGAGGAAAGACCTCCCTGCGCTCAAAGATCTCATCTGTAAGAATAAATAGGCAACATAAATAATGATCCTATGGCAGTATAACAGAGATTACAATAGATTCTTCCTGAGAAGTCTGGGGGAGAAATGATACTTGAACGGAGTTTTCAAGGATGGATAAGACTTCACCAGACTGGGAAAGACGGAATCTAGTGGGGAAGTTGTGTGGACTGGGGTGGCAGATGGCTTAGGGAGGACATTCTAAGAATAGGAAACAGCATCGCCAGAGGCCAGTGAGGGTGGGCTTGGTTTTTGAAAGGTCATGCAAAAAAGGGGTGACAATTTTTTTTTCTGGAATATCTCCAGTGGGTAAGAAATTGCGTGGGAAATATCTCCATACCTTGGGGTAAAAATGAAGACACAATGTCTAAAAAAATAAAGACAATAGAATATTTAGAAATTAGGAGACTAGCTATAATTTTATATATATATATATATATATATACACATACACATATATATATAATTTTATATGTATAATTTTATATAAATTTGTCTGTTTACTTTACACAGACAAAATAGAAACCAGCCTAATGAATGCTTCAGGAAAATACAGGATATTCCAGCCATAGATTTTCTAAAATTTCACTTTTTAGCAATATTAAAAAAAATGATGCATATCAAAATTGCATTTAATGCTTATTGGCCCTGCCCATATTTACCAACATCCTTTCCCATCAGTACATCCCCACCGCCTTTGATCTCATTTCTTCAGCCAAACAAATGCAGACAGACATTTTTTGAATAGCAAAAAACTTCTGTGTCCCCACAAATGCACATTCCCACAGAAATAAAACAAAATGGGGACAGAGGGGAACGTAAAGTTAGTTAAACATTATTTTAGGCCCACTGCCTAATTTCCTCTTTGTGATGGGCCACTGTTTATTTTCATGGCTGATCTATTGTTCAATTTTCTTTTGGGTCCGCAAGGGCAATCTCTAAACAGTAGACTAGATGTAAGGCTGAGGTCACTCTCTGAACGCATTCTGTTTAGGGTTGAGTTATGATGGCTACTCTCCCAACGAAATACCCCGTATCTTGAAAAATCACTGATCAGCTTTTTCCATTCTGTGAAGTTTATTGATTTTCAAGAATATCTTTTCAGAAAAAAGGACATTTTGCCAACTTTAAGGCAGTAACTAAAATACCCTAGACAGGAAGAAAATACCCCAGACAGGAAGAATGTCGGTCCAAGACCATTATACTGGGCATGGTCTGCCTGGGATTCCAAAACCACACCAAACAGAAAAAGATGATATTACGGGAGATAAGGTGTGTTTGACAAGTAGCCCAGGAATGGCCACTTAGTGCAAACAAGAGCCAGATTTGTCAAGAAAAATCTCAGGCGTTCAGCGAGTATCCCCTGACTTGACTCTAAATGAGCAGGATGTTGTTTGTCTCACATCTGCTGAATCTGGAAGGCAGTATTCCCTCGTGGTTTCATAACTAGTGTGTTTCGATGGGTCAGCGCAGACCCCATCCAAGTGTGTAATCAGCTCAGATCAGGTTCTAGACTGTAAGAAAGAGAAAGTGCTTTTTGTGACGCGCTACACTTGAGAAAGTTGTGCTTTTCCGTGTCCGTCAGCCATCAAGATTTCTGAACCTTGGCACTAGGGACATTTCGGGCTGGATAAATCATCGTCACTGTACGCTGTTTAGCAGCATCCCTGGCCTCTACCCACTAGATGCCAGTGGCACCCGTCAGCTGGAACAGCCACAAATGTCTCCAGACTTTGCCAAATGTGCCCAAGGGGCAGAATAACCCTGATAGAGACTCATTGCTATAAACTAAAACCACATCGCCTCAGCTGGTTGTCTTTATTGTTTATATGAAAAATGAGAACTTTAGGGGCGCCTGGGTGGCTCAGTCAGTTAAGCAACCGACTTTGGCTCAGGTCATGATCTCGCAGTTTGTGAGTTCGAGCCCCGCGTCGGGCTCTGTGCTGACTGACAGCTGGGAGCCTGGAGCCTGCTTCAGATTCTGTATCTCCCGCTCTCTCTGTCCCTCCCCCACTCGCATTCTGTCTGTCTCTAAAAAATAAACATTAAAAAAAATTTTTTTTTTTTTAATGAGAACTTTATTCTTTTGATTTTAAAAGGATTCTTTGGGTCAAAGGCAGCTTTGTCTTAGCATAGGAGAGAGGGCTGGAGGTGGCTAACATCACTTCCAGCTACAAGTTGCTGGGTTTTGGGGGTCATGTAGTCCAGCTTCTGCCCAGAGTTACCCCAAGGGCTTGTCTGTAGTCACCCAGGGGGTCAGCTGCACTTGGCCTCCCGGGCTCAGCCAAGGGTTCTTCCTGTCATCTACTTACTGCTTTTCTCATAATCATGTGACAAATTAACTCATGAGAAATTAGGTTAAACTTTGGACTTTTCCCTCTTGCAAGATCAGATGAAATAATGACCTTGACGTGAACCTTTTCAGATGTAATGTAAATATCCGAGGGGAATCGCTCGGTCTGTGACAGACGACTAGGACTTCCCCCCCCCCACCCCGCTCCCCCAGAAGCCTGCTCAGTAGAGGTGCCAGAGGGCTGGGTGTGTCAACCGAGATACCACTCACCCCCAGATCTGTCTATTCAGCAGCTGTTCTCATAGCCTTAAAAAAGGATTTAATTTCTAGGACACTGATTGCCACAGTTTTGCGGGTATCTCCCCACTGCATAAAGTGACATGAGCTAGTGGTCACTTCCTCCCAGGTTTATCAGGGTATCAGCACCGATATTCTTGTGACAATGCCCTGCCCTCCAATCCTCTAGTGCTTCTCCATGGTCTAGTGCGTGTTTTCTCGGTCCCAGCACCACTGACGTTGGGGCCAGATCACTCTGTGTGGTCGGGACTTGTAGGACGTGCTGGGCATCGCAGGAAGTTTAGCAGAATCTCTTGCCTCTACTAGACAGCCTGTTAGCACATCCCAGTTATAAGGATCAGACATGTCTCTAGACCCTGCCAGATGTCTAGGCGAGAAGCACTCTGGTTGAACACCTCCCAGTGGAAGAAGAGCTCACATTCTTAGGTCTCCACTGGTCTTTCTTGTACCTGGTAGTGCCTGGCACAGGGTTGGCCCTCAGTCCATATTCGCTGAATAAGAAACTGCGTATCTAAATAGTTTCCCCATCTTAGAACTTTGAAAAAGACCCAACGAATATGTACAGTGATCATTGGTGCTTTTCTTTTTCTCCTCACAAAACACAAAAGGAGTATTTCTCTGGACTTAAAATGCCAGAATCAGCCATTTAGTCATTTAGAATAGCCCCTTTGATATGTTCTTTGGAATAAAACAAAATATAAAATTCATAACAGCTAAGCACTTGATATGGGTCAGACTCATGAGTAGATGATTTACATTTGTGTAACAGCTTGATCAAGCCACCGCCCTAGTGTGTGGCCTAAGCAAGGGTTTGTTGTCAAAATCTATCCTCTTTCCACCAGGTTCCGATGGTTTGTAAAGGATTTACAATGACGGTGTTCCAATATTTACATGAAAACAGGTCAAGGAGGAATAAGACAAGCTTTTAGTCAGACCCTGGCAGGCAGAGAAGGCCCTCGCCTATCTGAGAACCGTGTCCAAAAATGGTTTCCTCTCTTGCCTGAAATCCCTGCCATGAATGAAATTGCATTGGATAAAGGCACCGTGCTATTGGTTTCAAGAGGACCCATTTACATTATTTTTAACGCTTATTTATTTTTGAGAGAGAGAGAGAGAGAGAGAGAGAGAGAGAGACAGAGCGTGTGAGCCAGGGGAGGAGGGCAGGCAGGCAGGCAGGCAGGCAGACAGACAGACAGACAGACACACACACACAATCTGAAGCAGTCTCCAGGCTCTGAACTGTCAGCCCAGAGCCCAGCGTGGGGCTCGAACCCATGAACTGCGAGATCATGACCCAAACCAGTCGGATGCTTAACCGACAGAGCCATCCAGGCGCCCCTGGGCCTTTCATTTTATATCCAACGTGATGAAGTCTGCCTTTTTCCTCTGAGTGGTTCCTTCCACACTCGTTTCTGCCCAAATGGCCTTTTCTGAAGCGGATTCCTGCAGGTGTAATATCCAACTGGCCCCGTTGCTGGAGCACACAGAAGTGGGATCGGCACGGGCAGCAAAGGGCACTGGGCCACTGCGTGCCCACGAGAACACAAGACAGGCAAAGTAGTAGGGACAAAGAAGGGCTCACATGTTCTTATGAAGTCAAGGACAAGGAAAAGAAAGGGGTTTGCATATGGAAAGCACAGATGCCTTGTTCCAAAGCACATGACCACTGACTGATGAGAATGCAAAAAGGAATGATAGGCACAGAAACCGTGAATGGGCCACATGACCCCAACGGCAAGGTGGTGGTGCTGCCCCTGGACAGGTGCCCTGGCCACAGCTCCACTCCTGAACCCTGGTGCAGGATCCCATGATCTTACGAGTTGGGGAGGCAGGTGCACAAGGAGCCTGCTGAACAAGCTTGCTTGTATCCCTGGTGGACGTGGGAGCTGGGTGCTACTGATGTAGCCTTGGTCTACAGAGAGTGGGGGACACGAAAGGGTACGCTGAGAAACCATTTAACTTCTGTCCAGACTGGGCCACTTTTGAGAGTCGCCACACAAGAAGCTGGGACAACAACAGTGAGCCCGGGCATGAGTCTCCTCCCCTTCCCCCCTGTATAAGACACTGGGCAGCCCTGCCCGGCCAGACCCGCTGGCCAGATGGGGAAGGAGGGCTGGCCTGGCACACCCTGACACGATCCGTCTCTCTGGCACAGCCTAGTGGACCTGGCAAGGGCCCACACCTGCAAGGGCTTGAGCACAGCTAACACAAGTGTAATAAGCTACGCCCAAGGGCAAACCGTGCGGTGGGGTGGCCAGTGGGGAGAGAACGTGCAGTCTTAGGTAGACAGGGCCGTGAGATGTCTGCTACACGTCCTTTCAGCCAATATCTACTGACAGCCTGCTCCGGGCCAGGCCCTGTCCTGGACACTGGGGTTTCTGCAAAAGGAAAACAGACCCGAACCCCTGTCCCTAGCGCCAGGGGTGAGTGTTTCCGGCTGGTAAGGGGAAGGCGAGCCTACAAGTAAATACGTACCGTGCCAGTGGTCAGTGCTATGGAGAAAAGTAAAGCTGGGAGGAGGCTGGGCGAGGGACGGGTGGGGGACAGGAAGGGGATGGAAGGGGAGGGACGGGGCAAGGGCGGGGAGGTGGACAGGGGATGGGAAATGTGGGGTGGGGCCGAGTAGTTTGCTTTTCAACTTTTAGAATTTTCTGGACCTCTGCTCTCCATCCATATTCCATGTAAGGAGAGAAGAGTGGTCCTGCAATGTTTGGGTGGAGGGAGAGAATTCAGTAGAAGGAAGGAGTGATGTATGCGCACGTGCAGACTGGGAGGGCTGAGCACCGAGTGGGATGAGTGGAGAAAATGCCCAGGGTCATCCGTCTCCCTGGGTCTGTCCCACCCCAGATGTGAAGTGAGCACCTCCCTCCTCGATGGTCTCCCGAACAGGGAGCACCCTGTTCACTCCTGGCTCATTTCTGACTCCCAAGTTTTCGTTCATGTCATTTGCATTGCCCAGAGCACTCTTGCATTTTTCTGTTACATGTAGCTAATGAGAGTGGAAGAAACAGACGATAGAAAAAAGGAAAGAAGGGCATGGAGAAGGGTAGAAAAAAAGAGACGGGGTGCTTGGATGGCTCAGTCGATTAAGCGTCCAACTCTTGATTTCGGCTCAGGTCATAATCTCATGGTTTGTGAGATGGAGCGCCGAGTCGGGTTCTACACAGACAGCACAGCACGGAGCCTACTTGGGATTTCTCTCTCTCTTTCTCTCCCTTTCACTCTCTGCCTCTCCCCCACTCATACACGCTCTCTCTCTCTAAATAAATCCGAAAAAAAGAAAAGAAGAAATATAGAGACAGAGAAAGCTGAACATTACAGCGCAAGAGATGAGAGAGACAAAAAGATGAATAGTAAAATAATAATAGAAGCTAACCTTACTGGGTGCCACGGACTGTAAGTGATTTACATGTATTCTTTAAGCCTTACAACACTCCCATTCTATAGATAAGGAAACTGAGGCTCATAGAACTAAGCTCTTTTCCAAAGGTCAAGCTATGGCCAGGAGTACTAAGCTGACCATTGCTACATCATCGCTGTGCTAAGTGGGGAAGGAAGGAAGGAAGGACAGCTATCCAGATTGTTGGGGCTCTGGGGATTTTGGAGCTTAGCCAAAAGGTGTTATTAGGGTAGACCATCTCAAAGAGAGATATTCTACGTACAGGAGAGTGTCTCTACTAGATAAACAGAGATGCAGATACAAAATGAGTTAAAGGAGTGTCTCTTCCTTTATCAAAGGGTTTTCATGTTAGATAAGATCCTGTCAATTTCATAATTTCTTCAACAAATACCTCCTAATTCCCAGTATGTGCAAGTAATCCCAGAGAATTTAGGATTTAAATGAGCAACGACTATATCTGCATATGAAAAGTACATAATTATTGCATGAGAGGAAGTATAACTTTAATTTGCTTCCAAAAGCTTTTCTTCCCAGAGCTAAATTCTGTCTTTTCCTAGACATGATTTATTTATTTTTTTTATTTTTTAATTAAAAAAAAATTTTTTTTTAGACATGCTTTGTTTAAACAGCAAGGACAGTAGGTAGGCACCTAGGAGCAGTGCCTGGGGACTTTCTGGCAGTTAAGTTCCCAACGTGTATAGGGGTGGGAGTTTCTATTCATTCCTCTTCAAGTAGTTTCTGGAGAGAGCCAGGAGGCCGCTTTTTACCTGGAGGCATAGTCCTTACTGGGGCAAAAAAATCTGGTTGTGGGGTGAGGCATTTAGATCCGCTGGCAGATTGGCATCTCTCGTAGGACCCCCTAGGCAAGAGCACAGCCAGGGTCTAGCAAACCTTATTTGCTGATGAGCGTGAAAATGTGATTATTTGTTTTTTGTATTGAACACTTACGCTATACTAATCACGTAGTACTCGAAAATAATAACCCGAATTACAAATCAAGAGTTTCTGCATAAAGCCTCTTAGATGTCAGCATAAAGAACAAGTTTGTGTTTTATGTCTTAATTTTATGCTGATTTCAAGCAGATGGCAGGGGCCTTTTGATAAGAGTTTTTCTTTGTTTGGTTGATTCACTGGTGATTACTAAAAACCCACTGCTCTATTTATAGCACTGACCAGCTTTTGGAGTATTCCTCTAAAGACCATGCAAAATTTCCACTTCAAATTGGTTGGGGGTGAGGAGAGGGCTGAATGAGGGTGGCAGGGGTGAGGAGTGACAGAGGAAACCACCCCCTCCCGGCCCTGCCACTCATCCTTCAGGACAGTGGCACGGGCAGTACCATTGAAAGCCACGGTCAACGGACACAGAGACTCAAGGGTCTGCCGTGTCTTGAAGATGTCTATTTACACGCGGAAGAGAAACGCTCCTGTCTGCCTTGCGTACTTTCCCCTAACAACTTGTCTGCTCTCTACCTTTTCTTCTCTCGATAGCTGTAATTTAGAAGGGATCACACCGAGTAGATACTGACTTTTCCAGCAAACACTGAAAGAGCTGTTGATGGATTCCAGTGGTAAATAATTAATCAATACAGAGCGCGTGTTAGCAACAGCACTATGTAGGAAACTAAGTCTCAGCTACCTTTTTTGCTTCAAATGTCCTCCTTTCCCAATCAGAGATCTAAGATTAAAAAAACCGAAATCAGTTTTGGAAGTGTACATCGACCAAACATTTAGTTGTCGCAAGACACAAGCCCAGGCACCGTACGCCGAGGGAGAAGCTATCCCCATGCAAGCACGTATCGCGGTGAGGGCAGAATTCCAATTCCATCTCAAAGCCAGAAGCGCTGGTGTGTTCAAGAGGAAGGAAAGGAATTTGCCAAGTCCAAGAAGATCCACCTTCCCAACCCGTGGTAGTATATCCATAGGATGCAAAGAACCAGGATTTCTGCCCAAAGTCAGAAAAACATTTTCTTAAGACAAAAAAATTAATAAGGGTAAATACAGAAAACAGGAAAGAGAAAAAAACACGAGGCTTTCTGTACTCCCCATGAGAGCCGTCACTATTCGGCCACAGGAGAAATATCTAGAGCCTTGGCGTCAGTGAGGATCTATAGAATACAAGTCTTCATCCTCAGGCTAAATATGGAGGGCTGAATAATTCCATTCCTCAGCTCAATTACAGCACGCAGATGCCCAAGCCCCTCGCTTTAGCAGCAGGGCAAACGGACCCGACAGACACGAGTGTTTACTTAATAGACACATATCTGTCCTTACAAAGAACTGAAAATGGACAGAATAAAATAGGTTTTCCTGGTCACTTCTGGTGAAGGGCTATCTAGTTCCTTCAACAGTTACTTGGGCTACTGGTCCTAAAGGAAACGAGTTTAAAAAAAGAAGACCATTCACGGGGCGCCTGGGTGGCTCAGTCGGTTGAGCATCTGACTTTGGCTCAGGTCATGATCTTGCAGTTGACGAGTTCGAGCCCCGCGTCGGGCTCTGTGCTGACGGCCCGGAGCCTGGAGCCGGCCTCGAATTCTGTGTCTCCCTCTCTCTCTGCCCCTCCCCCGCTCATGCTCTGTCTCTCTCTGTCTCAAAAATAAATAAACATTACAAAAAAATATTTTTTTTTTTAAAAGAAGACAATTCACAATTTGCCGCCCCCGCCTCTTCTTTTCTTCCTGGATCCTTCACTCTCCACTCTCACCAGTGTCTAAACGTCAGCCCATTTGCTGGGGCAAAACCTCTCACTGTGTCACCTCTACTCAACTATATCTCCGGCCAGGCAATTTGGCATCGGAATCTCCTCCAGCCATTTCTTGGAAAACATATTAGGGCAAAGGAAATAGGCCGTGATTTCTGATGGTAGGCCGTTTTTTGTTTTTTTTTTTTTTCTTTTCTTTTTCTACAAGGGCTAGTCTGAAATGAAGATAGCAGTATTTCCAGTTTACAAACACACGTGGGAGTATGCACTAAAGCTCCCACCAGCTTCCCATATCTTTTTGTTTGGTCTGGTGAGCAGGATCAAGGCTGTGCCGAGAGGGAAGCCTGGCAAGGCTGCTGGGGTGCTCCCCCCACCCCCACCCCGTACCCAGAGCACAAGCAAAAGCTACTGGATGGCATCTCCTGTCCTATTCACAGCCGTCTACACATAAACCAGAGGAGCTAGCATCCCTGAAAACAAAGACAAAACACAGAATGTGAAATGGGCAATGGTTTTCTGTGCCTCAGAGACAGCAATATTCTTTAGAGCCACTCTGAGTGGAAAAGTACTGCTCGATGTTCATCAGAAGATCTCCCAGTGGCAGAGATCGGGCGTGCTCTGCTCTTCTCCCGCTGGACGGGGCGGGGGGATATGGAGAGGAAATGAGCCCGGGTCTCCAGGACTAAGTTAACATACATATAGGTGTTTCTAGGCATCAGGCAAACGGCTGTCTGAGGTCTCCAGTTTGACGCAAAGCAAAGGTCTCATGTTGTGCACGCAACTAGATGTGGAAAGCAAAGCAATCTGCTGTCTCATTACTTTATAATCAAAGAGGGGACGGAGACCATCAACCGCACCTCTCCACCTGCCCTTTAGTAACAGAAGAAAGAGCGCAGAGGCTTGCTTACCTTGAAGTTGTGTGTCTTCTCATAGTTGAAGTGGTTGTCGTTGTGCGTGAGGGCGGCCCTTCGGACCAGGGACGAGATCTGTGAACAGGCAAAGAGTCTGAGAGGGGGCCAAAGAAAACTGCCTTTGACTCCCACCTTCACCCCCAAGGCCACGGCCAACAGCTCCTGGCGTTTCCTGCCTTGCTTAGGCTTCCGAACCACAGCACATTTTTTCTCATTCTCCAGCCACAGTTCCTCGGAGAACCTAGCGCCTGGACCCCACATCTTTCTAGTTTCCCCCGTGAAGCTCAGAGCCGTCAGGTTTTTTGAACCGCGGCTAATGTTAGGCAGCAGATTTGAGGCAGCTGCGTCCTGTCTGCAGAGGCCTCCGGCATGTGACCTGGAAAGGCTGGTTTGAGTGATGGAGGGGGTTCTGCATGTGAATAAGGACGGGGCTGTTTTGTGCTATTTCTTGAGGCCGACGTGTGCCTGGAACAATAGCACACATTCATGAGCACAGCAGTCCCCAGAAGCTGTATCCTGTCGCCACTGAGGGCTCAATGGAGGAGGCAGGGGCAGGCAGCTTTATTCCTCCTGCCACGGGAGAGACCTCTCGTGCTTGCTTGCACATTTCTCTCCCTCCCTCCCTCTCTCTCTCTCTCTCTCTCTTTCACACACACACACACACACACACACACACACACACACACACACACACACACAACTAGTTCTGATGTTCAAAGCCCGACGCTGTATCCAATTATTCTGGGGGCTCTGAGCCCCATCCTGGGCTGAACGCCGGCAGATTAAACCTTTTAAACCCTGATGATTGTTTAATCTTATAGGGATGAAGCCTGCCTCCCTTTAGAAAAAAAAAACTGCCCTAGCACTCGAAGCTTAATTTTTATTCGTCTGTGTGCATTGAATTAGAAGAGTCTAAAAAGTGAATGGGTCACAGAAAAAGCATAGCACTTCAGCACAGAGTTCCATCTACAGCCACAGTTTCAGCATAAAAGGTAGGGTGTCTTGCTCCAAAGCACCCTCCAGTCTCTCTTCCCCCCCCCCCCCCATCTCCGCACGCATGCAGACAAGTCACTATTCCTTCATTCAAACCTAAACATCAAAGTCGCTTTTGTTTGAACTATAACCCCTTCAATGTTCATTCTTTTAGGGCCTAAGCCTGATGCTCCCGATGGGTTTTCAAGCTTCATCTGTTTGATGGTCTCACTAGAGACTAAAGTGTTTAGTCCCGGGTCTCTCCACTAGAGCAGTGAGGAAATCATTGTGTCTTGGGAGTATTCCCGATCTGCTGACAAAAGTTAATGCAGCCGATGCCTGACGGTAAAATCAATGCTGTCGGAACAAGGGCGCAAGGAGAGTGCAGAGGGCTGGACCGTCATGTAGATATACAGTCCACGGATGCCATCCTGTCTTCTACTGACACATGGCCCCACACCCCAGCCCCTCCAAGCAGCCTTGTGAAGAATCATGCAAGGTCAGTGTTTTCCCGTGTAATTCTTTATTCCTGACAACGACCGTCATTCCACCTTGGTTCAGAAGGGCATCCTTCCAGGTCACCCTTGTTACCTTCAGGGATCATAAGAGCCAACTTTATGTTGAACCACTGAGCACAATATCATTATTGGGCCAGGCAATATTCAGAACGTATTAGATGCCCTTACTCATTTACGGTGCAGCTCATGTGTATGACAGACAAGACTTCTCTTCCCATGTTTTTGTTTTTTTTTTAATTTTTTTTTTAACGTTTATTTATTTTTGAGACAGAGACAGAGCATGAACGGGGGAGGGTCACAGAGAGAGGGAGACACAGAATCTGAAACAGGCTCCAGGCTCTGAGCTGTCGGCACAGAGCCCGACGCGGGGCTCGAACTCACGGACCGCGAGATCGTGACCTGAGCCGAAGCCGGACGCTTAACCGACCGAGCCACCCAGGCGCCCCTCTTCCCATGTTTTTGGATGAAGAGATTGAGGCACCGAGAGGTGAAGCGATTTGCCTGAGGACATGCCCTTGGCTTACGGGGCACAGCCCGGGACTAGAGCCCAGAGTATCTGTGTCCAGCACCTGGGTTCTCGAACACCCAGTCCTGGTGCCCAAGGGAGCCGATGTGGTGCCACATCCTGCCATTGTGTCCTGCTCTATCTAAACTATTGGCCAAGCCTGCCCCCTCTTCCCCTTCTTGCCCCACGCTCTCTCCGCAGCACATCTCACACACAGCTGTACAGTCGTCTTCCTAGTCCATTTATACCTGTTCAGAAAGTGTCAGTGACTCTCCACGGCCTAATGGTGTTGGGGCATGGGGGGTTTTTCACGAGCTCATCTTCATCTTCTACCCAGCTCACGCCTTTCTCTCCACTCCCCTCCACAAATCCTACAAAGTCTATCTCTGACACACTCACCTGGGTGACCGGCTCCGTTCTTTAGCATACTGCGGTATCATTTTACAAGTCCAGGTGCCCCAAAACATTCGCATTCTCACCCACATGCCGCCCTCTCCGAAAAGGGCTTCTCCAAACTCCCCACCAGAAGCCAACACGCTCCTCTGAGATCCCATAGGGTTTCCCCCACATTTTCCTTCTTGCACGTCGTCCCTTTCTGTCTTACATTAGAGTGCTTTATACCTGTCCTTGCCCTATTGAGAAGTCACTGTGACACGTTCTATGTCAAATTCACCGTCAAGAGTATCTAATATAATTCCTTGCCATAGTAGGCAGTGACGGTAAGTTGCCAAGATGTACCTGTGATCCCCCATCACCATGCAGTAGCTTCCAAGGGCCTGAACCTCCAGGGATCTGCCTTCCTGATGGGCCCCACCAGACTCCTCCTTCCCGTTGCCCCCCTGGAAAGGACATCTGCCATCCACAAGGGTTGCGTGAAGGCATGGCAGGTCTTTGAAAGGCTTGTAATCCTTAGCCTAGAGGCAAAAAGACAGAAGGAACAAGGGTCCTTCCCCAAGTCTTCACTGCTGGCAGGTCCACAGAGACCTTTAGACGGTGAGCCGTTCTGTGTAAGAACTGAGTCTGTGACCTACACCAGGCTAATTATACGGGGGTACGGTTTTAGAATCTGAGAAGACACCTCTTTAAATGGAAAGTGGGAAAACGGGTCTCCTTTCTCCTTTTGGGATATGGCGGTTGAATATTAGGAAATTTGATACTTTCTCATGTCTGTGCCCTTCCAACAAGAAATTTTGATTTCTATTCGTGACAGTGATTTGTTTTTCAGATCTCGGTTCCATACGATTTACCCAAACATAAGACCCATTCAGATGCGTGAAGGAGCTGCACACACTGGTCACTTAAGATGCATCTTTAGAAGGAACCAGAAGTGCTGGCATTTGAGTGAGCATTATTGTGCGTAGGGTGGATGACCCCAGATCACCCTCCTACTACAGGAAAAATGATTACAAACATCTCTTGGTAAAACTTCCCTCTCAGATAATTCCATCGCACAGAGCTTTTCTTCACCCAAGTATCTCCAGGACGGTGCCTTGGCCTCTTTTATATCCCCCACAACGACTAATACATGTTCTCTATACATGGTGGGCACGCCGCACTTTGGCGGGCAGTCCCTTCGAACAAAAATTTCTGTCTGACCTATTTTTAGCCACACGGCCGTTGGAGGGAGCACATTTCCCCGCATGCTCTGTTTAAATCAGGGATTCTCCACCTTGGAACCACTGACACTTGGGACCAGATAATCCTCTGTTGGGGGAGGCTGTCCTGTGCATCGTAGGACGGTGAGTGGCACCCCTTGCCTCTAGATGCCATCAGAACGCCCAACGGTGGTGATCAAACATCTTTCCAGACATTGCCAAGTTTTCCTCTGAGGCAGCACTGCCCCCAGTGGAGAATAGCTGGGTTAGGCTAATAACACAAGTATTTACAGTACGCTTCCCATGTGGCACGTATGTACTTTACATACCTTGACTCATTTAAGATTTATGAGGTAGGTACTGTTATACTTATCCCCACTTTACAGAGAGGAACTGGGCAGCTGGGATTAGAACCCAGGCACAGCTAACTAGGTCTGGGCTTTTTTTTTTTTTTTGCTGAGAATACGTTTCTTTTTTATCGTGATTCGATACACATAACAAAATTTACCATTTTAGCCATTTTAAAGTGTACAATTCAGCAATTCAGTGGCATTAAGTACATTCACAATATTCTGCAATCATTACCACTATCTAGTTCCAGAACATTCCATCATCCAACATGAGACTCCATACCCATTAAGCGGTCCCTCACCGTTCCCCTCGTCCTCAGGCCCCTGGTCACCACAATCTGCTTTCTATCTCTATGGATTTACCTATTCTGAACATTTCATATAAATGGAATCGTGCGATATATGGCCTTTTGTGTCTGGCTTCCCTCACTTAGGAAAATGTTTTCAAGGTTCATCTGTATCAGAGCATGTATCAGTACTTCACTGACTTTTGCTGAATAACAATCCGTTGTGTGGATATAATACATTTGTTGATGATTTGGGTTATTTTCATCTTTTGGCTGTTTGTAAATAATGCTGCTAATAAGTTTCTGCTTGAACACCTATTTTCAGTTGTTTTGGGTAAATAATCAATCTATGCTTTTAATCACCCTCTAAACAGCCTCATTCAAATAATGCCCACATTTAAAAACATCCAGGGGTTAAATGCCAAAATTACTCTCATCTCCCTTGTTAACCATTAGCAACTCCCAGGCCTGGTGTTCCTGGTCTGGTTTTTACAGAGGAGAATGTTGTTTTCCCTGAGGCTTCTTCCAAAGCAGGCACTACTTAAGATACTTTTGGAAGTAGGTGGGACTATAAATAAATAGTGAAATAAGCTTACCACTTCCTTTTTTCCTTTTTATAAGTAAGGGTTGGGATTCTATTTTTTATGGCCTCTCACTGTCCTTTTTTCTATGGTTTGGATCCCAAAGCCAAGAAAGAATCAGGTAACAAGAAGGCAGAAGGAAGGGTGTCAGATGAAGAGAGGGGGGGCAATGGTGGGTCGGTGGGCAGGAAGACGTGGGAAAACGAAACCCACTGGGGTGCTTGTGTGCATGTAAAGTGCCCAGGAGAGAAAGATGGTGGGAGAAAGAGGCATACCCTTCCTTCTGTGCTGACTTTAGTCACCTAGCATCATAAACCCAGACGGGACCTCAGAATTCATCCACCCAATAGCCCCTCTCCACCTTGGCTCAGGCAAGCCCACCTCTGGGGACCATGACATTTTGCCTCATTTAGTACCAATTTCTAGAAAAGGTGATTTCTCACCAATCTGCAATTCTTCCACAGACTTCAAGTAAAGTCCACTCTGCGTTTTTAGGAGGGTTCATTGAAAATGTCACCATCCATCCCTGGAGAGTCTCTCTTCACTCTTCCAGCCCCAGCTCTTACGTTCCTGGGGCCTCTCTCACTTCTCTGTCCCTGGAGTCTGAGTCCCCCTTAGGGAGCGAGAAAGACTGACCTCTGCCCCTGATGCAAACACTACCCTGCAGCTATAGGCAGCTGTTGCCTCGTGGAGGTATAGGAAATGAAAATCAATACTATTAAGGCTGGCGAGGGGGTCGTGAGGAGAGCTCTCTGATACTTGGCTATGTCTGCGTGAAGTAGCTCGAGTCTGGGGGGAAAAGTTGGCAACGTATCAAATGTCTCATGTGTATTGATCCAATGATTGTATTTCCAGGATTCTCTTAAGAAGATCTTCAGACCAAGAATTAAGTAGAAAAGATACATAGGTAAAGAGATAGATACTCATCGTAACAATAGTATCAAGCAATGAGAAAAGACTTACACACACGATAGGGAGAGGTTAAATTATGGCGTAAAAATATGTAATGGACTATCACGTAGGCACTAACAAAGATGATTAAAGTAGCTGTTAATGATGAAGGGATATGCTCCTGAGATAATAGTTGGGTAAGAAGTAGCCTCTTGAAACATATTTAGTATGATTCTCACTTTTTTAAGTACATTCACGGAGAATATCCGAAGAAAACACACCAGAATATCTCCAGCATACCTTACTGTTGGAGGAAAGAAACCGTCATCTCTGGGTGAAGATATTTTAAAGGACATTTACTTTCTTCTTTCTTCTTTTCTGTACTTTTTGAGTTTCCTACAATGACTACATTCTACCGCCATTATATAGAAAGACAGATTTTGTAGGGTATTAAGGAGGGCACTTGTGATGAGCATTGGGTGATGTACGTATGTACGTGATGAATCACTCAATTCTACACCTGAAACCAATTTTATCCTATATGTTAACTAACTAGAATTTAAATAAAACTTGAAAAAAAGGAAAAAAAAATATAGATTTTGTAAAAGTACCTTATAAAAACTTTCTTGCGTTTAGTGTGCCCAGATAATAAATCCTTAACATCATAGACCACCTTTGGGCTCGTCCAATCCTGCCTGCTCTTTTCACAGGTGAGAAACTGAGGTCAGAGAAGTTTAATGATTTGTGTGCTCTTCGCTCCCATCCCATCACAGGGCTTCTCTACAGCTAGATCTAGAATCAGATCCTGCTCTGGGTTCTCTCGCCTGTGACCCCTCTACCATTTAGTGCTTCTTACCCTGGGGTAAACCTCAGAACCCCCAGAAGGCTTGTTAAAACACAGACTGTTGGGCCCTAGCCTCAGCATTTCTGACTCCATCAATGGGAGATCAGGCCTAAGAATCTGCATCTCTAACAGACTCCCAGGTGATGCTGATGTTGGGACCACACTTTGAGGACCCATTTTGTGCTTTCCACTGAACCTATCGGTCTCAACCTTGAAGATACTTAGAATCGCCTGGGAACAAACAAAGAAACAAAAGCCATGTTCCAATTCCATCTCTGACCAATTAAATCCAGATTTCTGGGGACGGACCCTGGATTTTAAAAAATCCTCCAGGGGATTCTAAAACGCTCCCGGCATGGAAAGCCGAGGCACTAATCCCAAGTGCTTCAACCCAGGGGATGGTTAGAGAAGATGGAGATATCCACGCGGTAAATGCTTAGTGAACGCCCTCCCCTCCCGCAAAGGAATCAATACCTTTTCAAACACAAAGTGTGATCATGTTTCTATGCCAGCCCACCCCCACCTCCCACTGTGCTACTTAAAACCTCCATGGATTTTTAAGCTAAAAGCAAAAATCCATACCATGACCTACAGGGCCCGCGTCGGGTCCTGCCACCTTTCCAGCCTTGCCTCCGATCCCTTTCCTCCTGTCACCTTGAGAAGTTATAAGCATAAGCTATTAGTATGCTTTTAAAATTATTATCCATGACCCCTTCTAGATGACTAGCTTTATGACATCAGGAGCTGCGTGTGCTTTCATCACAAATAAGACCCCCGGGCCATACTTCGCCCCTGGCACAAAGTAGGCTCTTAGTAAATTTTACTGGATGAATGAATGAATGTCCATGGCTATAAAATATCTTGATGTCAGAGGGCCACATCACTGTCGGTTTACCTAGTCATTTTACTTCTGCGAGTCTTTGACATAAAATCCAGGGGTCAGGGCACCTGGGTGGCTCAGTTGGTTAAGCGTTGGACTCTTGATTTCGGCTCAGATCATGATCTCATGGTGTGTGAGATAGAGCCCTGAGTCGCCTGACCCCGACCAGTGCTGGGCGTGGACCCTGCTTAAGATTCTCTCTCCTGCTCCCTCTGTTCCTCCCCTGCTTGCATGCAATGAATGAATGAATGAATGATAAATGAACACATAAATAAAATCCAGGTGCCATGCTCTTTAGGTTTCCTTTTGACCAAGTTGTCGGACTTCTGGTGTCACAAGATGGGGCCCTGGAAACAGGGAGACCCTGCAGGATCAGGCCTTAAGGGACACGACCAGGTTTGGCACGAGCATAGAATTAAAAGTAGCATCACATATTTGTGGGGTACATTGTATGATATGATATCTTTCCTCTACGAGGAAGGTGGAATGGGTGTCATTGTCGTCATCTGACAGTTAAGGAAACTGAGGTCCTAACAGGCAATGTCCAGGGGAAGAGAAGCCAGTGTCTTGGTTTTCTTTCCATGGGAATCCCTGACACTTTGGTTCTAGTGGATCCACAGCGGTGGCTAACTGCTCACTGACACAAGGACTCCTTTCTCCTCTCTGCTCCCAGGGACCTCTTGAAAAACTTTTAAAATGGTACACTCCCTACAGTTCTATTAACGCATCTCGAGGGATTAGCAGGACACCAACCCTAGCTTGGCACTCATGAAAGTTTTGTTGCATGAAAAGTGAATACTCATTTTTTTTTTTTTTGCATCTTTCTACTTTTCTTGCCTTCCATTAAAACGACTTACAAGTTTTACAAGAGTCAGCGCGTTCTCGTATTTTTCTTAGACCCTCAGTTCACTTCCCACACACATGTCTGGGGTTCTGGAGCTGGGTGATGAGTCTGGACTGCACGGTATTTCTTCAAAGCCACAAAACATGAAGTCCCGCCCAGAGACACTCGGCTAAGATGCTGCAGGCATTCAGTCAGCTTGAAATGAAAAAAAATATATACATGCATACACACACACACACACACACACATGCATATGCATGTACATACATGGGACTAGTGGATAAGAGGTAGGCAATATGGTTTTTGCTGGGGCATCCTAGATCTGCCTCTCTATTCCTGTTGGTAAGTGAAAAAACCAGAAATTCTAAGTGAAGAGTAGCCCCAATTATTGAATGATAACCAAAGGGCCGGTTTTCTTTTCTTAATGCCACTAAGCCCAGCCTAACTGATCCCATGAACTCTGAAAACTACTAGGGCCAGATGAATCTTCTTTGCTCCCCCTCAGAACTGCCCTGTGTTTGCTGTATTCTCTGCTTGTGGTTTTCAGCCCTGAAAGATGAAGAAGACAACCCAGGGATATGAGGGAACTGCAAACCCATCCCCATGACTGCTAAAGAAACGAGAGAGGGCGGGGGGGGGGGGCACCCTGCCATCCCTCCTGCCCAGGCCCTCATCAGAGAGGCAGGATCCTGGCTCTATCGGAGTCCACTGAAAATATCAGGTACCAACAGCTGCCCTGGCCGACTCCTAAAACTCCTGGCGACCTCCAAGCCTGCTGCGCCGTGGTCCGAGAAGAAGAGGGTTTTATTTCTGATGGCACAACATACCCAGCTGCCACTCCAATTGTTCTCCGGGGACAGATGGCCACTCTCAATACGAGAGACACAAAGGGCCGAAGGACTGGTCTCCCTGCCTCTTTTACGACTCATTTCCCTTTACGCGCAGCAGCCAACGTTCACCCCAAACGGAAGGACCCGTGTGGGCTCTAAAATGGACCAAAGCACCTTACTGGGAGGAAAACAGATAGTTGGATACTTCTTGGGTTGAGTGGGCGTGTAATGGTATAATCACCGTCCTTCCCATACTATTTCTCCAGCTGCTTTATTGAGGCTGAGGTCAACAATTTTGCCTAAGTGCTGATGTGTCTCACGGACTCCTTAGATGTGGACACAGGAGGTACTCTGCGAGACAGAATTTCCAGCTTATGTGAAGCCTCTCACACATTTCACCATGCAGTTGTCGTTGCTTTGTTTTTGTGTGCGGTTCTTGAAAGGGGGAAGAAGAAAGTTGTGCATCGGGGTGTAGTAATCCATTCGCTTAAACGAGAACTTCAAAACCCTTAGGTTTCTCAAAGGCCAAGTTTAAGAAAGGCCGGCAGGGTTATTTTTGAGAGAGAGGAGCATTTGCGGAATCGAGTGCCTTAGCACGGCTTTCGAATATTTTAGGTAACCTTGTGTACAACTAAGACCCAGGGAAACAGTGCCCGTTTTAAGGGAGAAGCCACTATTGCGAAATTCTCAGCTGCTATTTTCTTTCTTTTCTCATATTCCATAGCCATTTCCTTTTCTTTGTATTTCCTTGCTGTCGTGTGCCTTCCCAGTTCTGGCCGGAGAAGTAGGTGCTCAAAGTGATTGACTTGTGGGTTTTATCACAAAAGCCAGAGATGCTCAATTTTTGCCTTACGGCACCCAACTGAAGAGGAGAACCCCGGTGTGGTTCTCTCTTATCCTTTCACTGCCATTGCCGCTCACGGCAGCTGACCCTGAGAACCCTGCCAGAGGCTGTAGGTTTGCTGAATTATATTTTCTTGTCACACTACAGTATGGCAATTTGCAGAGCAGAACGCGCCAAACAGAGCCTCAAGCTACTTTTCCACCAGGTTCTTTGGTAAGCAATTGGGGTAAGGCACACCTTTATCGAAAGAAAAAAATCGAACTGACCCGCTATTTTCTGCTTGCGAACGCTCCTATGTTGCAAACGATGACGATTCCAATGAAGTGGCTTTTCCGCGATTTCACACAAAAAATATCTCAAATCCCCTACTGAGCTTTTACAGCCAACAATCACCCAAACAAAATAGTTTCTGACGCCATTCACAGCTGTGCAGCTCATACTGCCCCGATATAGCTCCTGGGGGTATTTCTGAACCCAGCAGTTCTGAAACACGGATGCCTGCAAATTCCGAATACGAATCGAAGTTTATTTCTGGTCTCCTGTGTGAGCAGTGACTGGGATTTTCAAATTCCACTACTGGTCCTCATAGTTGTGTGTTGACCGGCCTTATGCCAAGTATATGACCCTGTAGCTCCTTCTCAGATTGAATGTCAGAGTGTGTGTGGTGATACAGACACTTCTCCTCCCTTTCCTCCTTCCCTTCCTCCCTCCTCCCTTCCCTTCCCTTCTCTTCCCTCAGCAAATAGTTATTAGACACCAATTATATATCAGGCCCTGTTTAACGTCAGTGGGTTAGAGTAGTGAACAACTGACAAAGGTCTCCGTTCTCCTGGAGAGCAGACACACACAGAACTAATAAATACATTATATACTGTTCTGGAAGGGGAGAAGTGCTAGGAAGAAAAGCAAAGTGAGAATGCAGGCTAGAGATAGAGGGCGCAATTCAAAACAGGATAGTCAGGAGAGGCTTCACTGAAAAGGTGACACCGAAAAGGACTCCCATCTTTACTCGGAGGGATGCGAGCAGCCACGGCAGGGCTTTGAGTGGATTTGTGCTGTGATCTGAGTGACGTTTACCGAGCGTTGCTCCGCCTGCTGCGTTGAGGACCATAGGAGGGCGAAGGTGGTAACAGGGAGACCAGTTAGGAGGCTATTGTGGAAATGCAGGTGAAGAGAACACAGCGGATCGGAAGCGGGTAGGAGCGGTGGAGGTGGTGATCGGCAGTCAGATTCTCGATAGCTTGTCAACGCGGAGTTACCAGGATGAAGGGACAGGCCAGGTGTGAGGTGCAAGAGAAAAAGAGGCCTCCAGGATGATGACACAGTTTGGGACCCGACTAACTAAATAGATAGAGTTTCCATCGAATGAGAGGAAGAAGATCACAAAAGGGGGAAAAGTGACGGAGAACGTCAGGAACTCCATTGGGGGTGTTTAACATGGAGGAGGCAGCTAGACATGGAAACCTGGAGCTCCAGGGAGAGACAGATGCTGGGGATACACCCCTGGGAGTTATCATGGGGCAATGGATTCATAGTAAGGGAGTCTCACAAAAGAGCAGAGGCTCGTGGACTGAGCCCCGGGTCACTCCAACTATTATGGGGTCAGGAAATTCAGAAGGAAACTGACCAAAGCGAAAGAGAAGGCAAATTTGATATTCTGGAAGCTGACTGAAGAGAGGATCAGTTGTATCTAATGCTGTTGATAGGTCGGGTATGATGGGGACTAAGAAAGGACCAAAGGATTTAGCACCATGAGAGTGAGTGGTCACCTTGACAGGAGCAGTTTCCAAGGAGTGGAGAGGGGAAGCCTGATCGCAGAAACTTTGAGAGAGCATGGGAGGAGCACATTTGGGGTGCTGTGGAGACGGTACGGGGGTGCATGGAGAGCCAGGGGAACAGCAGCAGGAAGGGGTGGCGAGAGGTGGGGTCGAGAGAGACTGTTTTCCCTTGTAAGAAGAGAAGAAAGCCACTGAGATTTCCTTTGTCCACCATAAAACCATGGCCCATGTAATAAAGAGTCTGACTCCATTTTTGGTATTTGCTGACAGCTTTCAGGTCAATCAGAAGGCTTGCAGGCCCCCTCCCTTGATGCCAGTGGGAAGTCAAAACCAACACAAGTCTCCCCCTAACCAGCCTAAAGTTGTACCTTGTAGCTGTCTCCAGCCCTCTTCAAACCAGCTGGAAAGTCTGTCCTGCTCGCCCTAGGGAACCTCATTAAGTGAGTAATTATACTTTTTGTATCCTCTTGACGGGCGTATGGCATCATCAATTTCAACACCAAACCAAATTTTGGGTGGGAGGTCCATTCCACTTCTGTGAAGTGACCACAATAGCCTATTAGGACCAGAAAGCATCTTAGATGTGGCCGTGACTCTGACCCTGCTCGGAGACCGTGCCTCTTACTGCTTCCCACATTTTGTCGATGCTCAGAACCTGGGACCCATTCTCTGGACACATGATATTCTTTTGTGAAGCCATCCCTCTGCAATATGCTCCCCACCACTTGAAACCTACAAAATAGATTAGAATCACAACAGCAATGAAACAGAAAACAATGGTCCTAACAATTGGTGAGCACGTATTGTGCCGGGCACATTAACCATTGCCTCATTTAATCTGTCTCATGACACGTATTATCATCCCCATTTCATAACTGAGCTAAGAGAGCTTTCAGTACTCAAGTTGTGCAACTATTAAGTCGGACTGGAACATGGGAAGAGCTGCTCTGTAGTTCCTACTCCTAAATCTCATGTGATTCTTCCTCCACATATTTGTCCCCCAGTAGGATGTAATGTCCTGAGAAAGGATTTTCTGCATCCATATTTTCTAATCTCTTTAGCAAAAGGAACTCTCAAGAGCACTCAACAAAGGTTTATAAATAAGTGAATGTGCCTGGTCTGGTCCAATCTCCCTATTTCACAAAGAGCATAATGGCAAGTTAGTTGCACAGATTTCACACAGCCAGTTAGTTGTAGAGACAGGACATTGACTGGAGATCCAAGCTCTTTCCTGTATGCAACACCAGATCTGGTCAATATCATTTTCTCCCAGGATGCACAAGCGAAGCCACACACACACACACACACACACACACACACATCAAACATAGGCAGGAAATTGTCAGACAATGTACATTGTTAAAATCATCTTAGAAAGTAATTTGGACATGTGTATGAAGAGTTTCAAAATATTATTATCTTTAAGTTCTCTAATTCAATTTCTAAGAATCTATCCTAAGGAAATGACCCTAAATACAGAATGGCATTCAGAGCAGCATCATTTCCAATGCTAAAAATGGAATATATTGTGCATAGGCTAACTTTAGGAAATAGCTAAATAAGTATGACACTCAAGCAACAGGCAAAAATGATGTTTGTGAAACATATACAGTAACATGGCTGAAATATGCTATGTAAAAATAGCAGGATACAAAATTATAAATGTGCTATGCTTATACATATATATAAAAATCCAAACTCATACAGAAATCACTGTAAGGAAATAGACCAATGTCTATATTTTCTTTATGTTTCAAAATTCCTTTAATTATATTACTTTTGTGATTCGAATGAGAAAAAAACCCAAACTTTTGCTATGGAAATATATATATTTATACATCATTATTATTACATGTGTATAAATATATACATATAAAACTATGTTTTTTTCCATTTTGCATCAGTTTCATTTTGTACTAGGAGGGCTTTATCTTAGGAAACAGATTAGGTGAGTTTTAGACATAACTAGAAACTGGATAAATATAAAAGTTTTAGAGTCCTCTGTGGATCTCATAGCTATATTTAAAGAAACTCTCAGATGTACAAAATAAGTAGTTAAGTAACCTTATTGGAAATGAAAACTCTTCACCTAACAGGTATTAAGGAAGGATTCACTCTCCATGGAGCCTAAAACATGCCATTTAATGGCCTTCATTGATACGAATTAAAGTCTTCCCAAAATACATGAGAACGTTATTCCATAAAAAAGACATGACTTAGGTTAAATCTCTGAAGAGTTTTGACCTTGAGCCAAGAGCAATAAAAGTTTTAAAAGAAAAATACTGTTTCTATCATAGATATTATTGTTTGTTTCTCTAAATAAACTTATTTAGACCCATAAAATTACATCCTGACATGTATAATATAGCTATGAGAATTTAGATTTTGTAATATATCAATAATGATTTGGGATAGCAGAGCTTCTATTTTCTAGTTTAACTTTAAAAAAAAAATTTTTTTTAACGTTTATTTATTTGTGAGAGAGAGAGACAGAGCATGAATGGGGGAGGGTCAGAGAAAGAGGGAGACACAGAATCTGAAACAGGTTCCAGGCTCTGAGCCGTCCGCACAGAGCCTGACGCGGGGCTCGAACTCACGGACCTGGAGATCATGACCCGAGCCAAAAAGTCGGACGCTTAACCAACTGAGCCACCCAGGCGCCCCTAGTTTAACTTTTTTTAACTTCAGTTTTGCCATAATAAAAATAAAACACGGCTCCATTTTTTTTTAATCAATAAGTAAAGGTTCCCCTCCATCTCCTCAAGAGCTGTGTAAGAAGCTAACACTGTAATTGGCAATGTGCCACTACAGTTGAAAATGCTGAGCGCTTCTCAGACCCCACGGTCATAGAAATGGCAGTTAAACTCTGAAAGTGGTGAAGGGTTAGGGTGCCTGGGTGGCTCAGTGAACCAAGAGTCTGACTCTTGATTTTGCTTGAGGTCATGATCTCACAGTTCATGAGATTGGGCCCGCATCGGGCTCTGTGCTGACAGCGTGGAGTCTGCTTGGCATTCTCTCTCCCTCTCTCTCGGCCCCTCCCTTGTTCTTGCTCGCTCTCAAAATAGATACATACACATAAAGAAATAAAAATGGTTACGAGTTTTTGCTTGATAAGAATTCCTTGTTATGAGTAGACTCGAGGCGAAGTTGCCTGGGTTCAAATTCCTGCTCCAACCCTTCCCAAGCCAGATGACCTTACACCAGCCAAGTCACTTAACTTCTTTGTGCCTCATTTCCTCAAATGCAAAGCGTGGGTAATTGTAGGTACCCCGTAGATGATTAAATGTGCAATTTAAGTTGTAAGCTGTAAATTGCTCAGATCCATGCCTGGCCTCATTTATATGTATGTATGCATATATAATCTAATGAATAAATTAACTTTAGTGATCATGCAGGTGATGCTTTCAAAGCAAGGCCTGATCTCAGGAGGGCGTTGACATCCGAGTATTACTAAGACTACCTTTAAGAGATGTGGCAAAAAAATAACTTTCTGACCGGCCACAATTAAAACCATACGGTCGTTTTAATTCGACCAGACCACGAGAGAGCTAAGCATAAGCCGTAAGTATTTTGATCACCGAAGGCAGCTCTTCATGACATATGGTGGGGGTTGCGTCGAAGATCTGTCAGTGCTGCAGAGACAGGCTTGCATCTTGAAATATTTCGATAGCAGAAGAAAAAAATGGGACGAAGGGTGTATTTTGGGAGGTGAATTCGCAGAAAGCAAACCGCGTGGAGGAAGAACTTATATTGGTCCTGGGATAGAAACGTGGCTGGTAGTTCAGTCCTGGGCTCCAGCGTTGCGCTGAGGAAAGAGCCTTTCGGGCTCTTGGGAACTGTGATGAACGGAAGCAGGCCAGCCTGTGAACATGTGAACGGGCTCAAACTCTTCACTCTCGATTTCCTCGCCTTGCATATTATGACTGGGTGTTGGGAGCGGATGGAGTTCCTTGCTCCTGGGATACAGCAGACTTTTTTGGAGCCCTGTGGAGCAGAGGGCACATTTCCAAAAACACACCCGCAGCTACTTTCAGGGGTCCCCAGGCCATCCGTGGTATATCACGAGTGACCATTTTCAAAGACAGTCACACCAAATCCAGCGGTGATGGTTTAGACTTATTCCTTCCTCCCAACTGTTCTTAGACTACTCACAGGACGTGACGCGTATTTTGTGCCGACCCCCTTTTCTCTACCATCACTTGGGCTTCAAACTGGGATTCCTTATAATATCAGTTGCTTCTAGTTGTTCTATGGTTAAATAAGCTGCAAAAAATTCTACATATATCCCTTTCTTTGAGATTTACCATTTACATTAGTGTTTAGAAGTATCAGCGTTTTCCACACTCAGTTGTAACCACGTAAGGCTGATGAGTATATGGTGGTACGAGTGTTCGGGAAACTATAATACTTGACACGTAATCTCAGGATCGTTCTGAGGATTAAAACGGATCACGCGCAGGGTTTGCAGTGCCCCAAACGCAACAAAAGCTCAGGAGAGGTTTGCCACGATTATTATGAATAACAACTACTTTTTAAGTAAACGTAGCTGGTGGTGTCCCGCGGTATCCGTGAATGAGGCGCACATAAGCAGAACGGGAGTGGTCTGGCCACCTGGCCCTGGGTGACACTCTTGGGAGCAGAGATGGCCACTGCGTGTCCTTTCTCTTCCACACGATGAGGCATCCAGGGCCAGTGGATGAGGAAACTGGAGGAAACGTAAGCAGAGGATAACTGGTCACAGGTGATGGTTGGTGGCCTAAAGTGCACTTCAGGACATCGGTTCCAGGCAGGCAAGGCACGACTTCTGGGCACTCATTCTCAGGTTTGTCTACCAGCAGAGATTGGACACAACATGCTGGTTCTTGTGGGCCCCTCCGAGTTGCTGTGACATCTCGATAGACAGGGCCCAGGGTGTCATCTGAATCCTAGCATTCCACATCCTGACCTCTAAGCTCCCTGGTGCCAGTTAGTCTGAAGTCCCAAGACACAAGGTCCTGGCATCCACCCATCTTGTTTTCTAAACCCCGTGATGGATAAGAACAGTAGTCTCTTAGCCCCAAAGGACACATCTTAAACAATATGAGTCCATAGGAAACTGCTCTCTTGCTGATTTTCCTGTATCCTTCCAAAAACTGTTGCATTCTGGCAAAAGCCCCAAAACCAACCAACTACCAAGATCATTAGGAGAAGGAATACATGTGTGGGATGGAGGGGTCCTTGGAGGGGGGTGCCGCTATTTTGAGCTTGCTTGCCTGGTTGCAGGCAGTGTTACATACGGTACTGAGAGCTATGCATAGTGCATTTGTATTTTAATTTCTCTGTACAAATAAAACAAAGTGAAACAATTGGTAAATTTTTTCCATTATGAGAAAAACACAGTTCCAAGAACATTAATTGGTAGGTTAAATGAATGTAAGTTTATAGACACCCAAATGTTTTAATGAGTATGGAAAGTAAAGTATTTCTACGCTATAGGATAATAGAAATCTATAGTATCCAGTCCTTGTTCTCATTCAAGGCAGTTTAAGGACTAAGAAAAGTGTTTATCGCCCAGGAACTTTTACCTATGCAGGGCATTGCTGTTCATCACTGCTGTATTGCACACCTGAAAGTTCCTTTCCCTCTTGGCATATTTTCAGTATTGATTCATCTCCCTAGTTGGCACTGTCCTGAGAATACAAACCCTTATTGCCCGAAAATAAAGAGATTCTTCTGCTATGTATATAACTTAAAATTTGAGTTTATATAAGTATATGCCTAAAATCCCAGTAAGCTGGGGCCATAGCTGTAAACTTGGACCCCTTAGAATATGCTCCATCCCATCTGACATCATCTTTCCTCTTTGTTCACCTTGCTGACTCCTATTCATCCTTGCAACCTCCCCTGGGCCCCTCATCACTTTCTCCAGGAAGCTTTTCTTTGTGTCTGGCTTAGCTCAGACCATTCTTTACGTAACTGCTTTTCTTTTGGCACTGTTTAACCCTAAATTCGACATGGTCATGTCGGTCTTGCTCACCATAAATCGTAATCGTAATCGTAAAATGTGTTAGTTCAATGTGGATGGGGCGAGCCCCTGGGATCTCACTTCTTCTCACCGCCCCTTCCCCCCCCCCCCCATTTCTGGCCTTGTAAAACCATCTTTTCTCACGTTTGAAATGAGTACAGAGGTACCTGTAAATCACTCTATCTGAGGAGCATCCTGGAAGCAGGAAGCCACAGATCGTAAAGATCAGATGGTTACCGTTTTCTCACAAGACGACTTTTTGCCTTTAAAACAGGCTCCTGCTGGGTTAACGACAAAGCCTAAGAAGTCACTAACTGGCACAGGGCATGGCACATAACAGGTGCTCAGTAAACACTGGCTGGATCCGAATTTACCCTCACATTTCTATTGTTACAGTAGGGTAAGGGTGCCTTGGAGGAAGCGGAGGGTGTCTTCAAGTTCTGTTCTGGGGGTATGTGAGGTATGGGCGTTAGGAATGACCTGGCCAATAATGCAGTGGTTCCCAAACTACGTTGCACCTTACAATAACTTGGGGGGGGGTCTTTAAAAATTCAGATATCTACTTGCCACCCTAGATCAATTACACCAGAATACCTAGGGGAGGAAGCTAGGCATTGACATTTTTAAGAGATGCCCTGTGGTTCCAATGTGCAGGTGCCAAGAGAAATCTGCTTCGAAAAACACAAAGGGTTGCAGTGAGATTGGAGCTGCTGGTTTGGAAAAGGGGCAACTGTACTTGATTTGTCTTAGTAACAGAGGGAGGAGGCCGAGGGTAGATGCTGACATAGTTGATCTGCCAGGTGTATTCTGTTGTGTGACAGCTCCTTTCCTTCCATCTCCTCTCGTCTCTCCTCCCGGTCTCTTCCTCTTGCTGCTGCCTCATTGGCTGTTTGGTCAGTACTTGCAGTGGTAAAATCGGAAGAATTCTGAATACAGGATATCCACGCTTCCAGAGGCTTCTCCTATACTACCTGTGAGTTTGCTGGAGGTTTGTTCTTGCTTTTCTGGATGTCTGTGAGCCTGGCATGCTAGGAGGGGGGGGGGGGCAGGGTGAGCCAGAACCTTCCTGGGCTCTAGGCTGATGTCACCCTGACTAGCAGGTGTATACGGCTTTCCCAGCAGAGGTCCCTGCTGCTGTGGGCTGCTCTGTGAAGTGGGTTTGCTCCTGGAATGGGCTGATTGACCTCAGAAAGGAATTCTTCATTCCCTCTCCCAGTGCACAATTAATCCGATGTTTCATGTCCTGAGGCAATTGGGGCCTTTCTGGCTGATCCATGGTGGTCTGACCTAATGACGAAACCTGGAGTTGGGTTGAATGGGGAAAGTTTGATCTGTACGGGGAGAAGGATTAGCAAGGATCACCTTGGGCTGATTTCTCTGGGGTGACATTCCCCTTTCAAATGGAAAAAAAGAAAATAAAAATTCCCAGTGACGTGGGAAACCAGAGGAGGGGGAGCCATAGTAAGAGAAAGAGAATTAGTACCGTGTGAAAAAGAAGTGAAGATAAAAAGCATACGAAGGAGGAAGTATGACAATTCTTCTAAAAATCCTACAAGTCTTGGGGTGCCTGGATGGCTCAGTAGGTCGAGCATCCGATTTTGGCTCAGGTCATGATCTCACTGTCTGTGGGTTCGAGCCCCGCGTTGGGCTCTGGGCTGACAGCTCAGAGCCTGGAGCCCGCTTCAGATTCTGTGTCTCCCCCTCTCTCTGCCCCTCCCCTGCTCATGCTCTTTCTCTCTCAAATATAAAATAAAAAACATAAAAAAAAAAAATCCTACAAGTCTTTCAAAAGATACTTGAGAATAAATTTTTTAAAAGTTACAGCGTGTGGACCCAAGCCTTTCAGAGCCCTCGGAGGGGGTGAACCTGACTCCTGATCCACCACGGTCCTGGCAAGGAGCATCACTGTGGGAGACACAAGATGCCTGGGAAAACCTGAAACCACATGAAAGGGAACAGGGAACTGGTCTCTCTCAGTTTAGTGTAACTTAACTCAAAAGCAGGGGAGACATTTTTGTGAAGGAATCACTGTCCAATTCAAGGCAACAGGGTTCTTAACTGGTTGAATTTCACAAATGTGTCTTCTGGGCATTACATCCGTCCGTTCCCGAGTTCTGATATTTCGCCACACCCTTGGATCCTTACACAAAGAACTGTGCAGATGAGATAGACAAAGGGGAAGGCCAAAGCAAAATGACTTCTCTTCTTGGGCGTATTTGCCAGAATAAAAGCACATCCTTTCACATGTCCAAGTGACTGAGGGAAACTGAGACTCTTGATAGGGGACAGTTGATAAATATCTCGATCTGATTGGAAAGTCTCCTGCTTATGACACATGCATTTTTTTTTTTTTTTTTGGTCCTGTGTTATGATCTTAGCCAAGTAACCTGATGTCTTAAGGCCTCAGTTTCCTTGCTTCCAGAACGAGGGCTTAGCCAAAACCACGTTCCATCTTCAAATGTGCAACAGACATTAACTTCAGCACTAGTCCAATGGACGCCCTTGAAAAGTTAAAAGTTAGGGATGAGACAAGTAACCAGATAATTATGTAATATCGGAGCCACGGGAGAACAGAGACGGGACAGCCAACAGCGGAATCCTGCGCGAAGCATGTCGGTGTGTGCGTGTGTTATATATACCATCAGCTACGGTGGCACCCCCTTAGTAAACTAATTGTTTAGTTGTGTAATTTGCCTAGAGACTCAAGTAGAACCAACACACCCCACTAATTCTAGCACCTTCACTATCTAAAAATAAATGGAGACCCATGCTTCCATGTTATCCGACAAACACCCCTACTCACAGCCTGTTGAAAGCAACCCCTCGTCGTATCTGCCCGTCACGGGGAAAATTTGAAATTGAACACAAATGAGAAAATCTACAGTGTCTTCTGGGACCTCTAAGAACAGGAGGCTGAACTCTGAGAGGTTAAAGGTGGATCTCTGACTATGACCCACGTGGCCCACTAAAATTGTTAATGGAAAAAAGAGTGGGCAGTTGAAATTGTAACCTTACTACCACGTGTTTGGAAGCTTTAGGTAACGTGCGTGAGTTTTAAAATACGTGTTAATTCGTAAGTGGAGGCTACTGAGCCGTGGGCAAGAATCGCATTAGAACGACTCGGGTACCGCTGTACAATTCATCAACGTCGGGGCGCCTTGCTCCCTGGGGCCACCCAGCTGACTTCCCACGGACTGAACTGGAACCACGCACTGCCACGTAGGACGGCCAAGCGCTTCAAACGCTGCCCCTTTCAACACTTGGTTTCTCCTCGTAATTACTTCTTGTGTTTCCCTCCTGATACTCGTTTAAATGCTAAATAAAGGGAGAGAGTTCTCCAAGGTGAGAGACTCACGGTTGTAACCTGGAGCTACCTCAGAGTGAAAATTAAAATCAATTATACCCCGTGTGGGTATAATTATAGTAACTTAATGAGTAGGAATGTAAGATGATCGTCCTCTGGGCAACGAACATACTTGGTGATGTGAACGAGTGTGACACACACGCTGCTCAGCCCTTGTCAGATCGTTCCGGAGTTCGGTTCTGAGATCGGCTCAGGTGGGTCCGCAGGAGCGTGAAGGGCTTAGAGAAAGGTCTCGGGGGCTGGGGATGCTGGGAGCGGCCCTCTGCAACAAGGTGACAGTCCCGTTATTAGCCAGCCTTGAAGGCAGAGGTGGCTCCTGGCGCCGGGTGTGAGGCAGCCTCAAGGGTATGCATGACTTGACAAGAGGGCACTGCGCCATTTTTGCTGTGGCCAGGACAAGATGGCCGGCCTGAAGGAGGCCCAAGGTCGGCCCAGAGAGTGCCCGACAGTGGCACTGGCCACAGTCACCCACTTTGCTAGAGGTCTTAGAGCCCAGGGCCACATCTCACGCTCCTGAGCCAGACCATCACTAGGACAAGGACCCTGGGTGGCTATTCCACAGCCCAGCATAATCAAATAACGTACGAGAATCAAGAATGTTCAGAGGTACCCTTGAGCCAAAAAGTCTGCCAGATATCCTGGACCAAGGGGAATGCCAGTGTTGCTCCTGTATGACTATGGCGTGAGTGAGTTGGGTTGAGTTATAGACGACTCCCCTTGGATCTTTCAGCTCCCTGTGCTTCTGGAGAAACAAGGCAGGCTGTGGAGCACTGTCTACAGCACTGCGAGTACAGACTGGAGCCTACACCCTCCCCCAGCCCCTACCACGTCTGCGTTTTTGAAATCATCCGACCGGTGCTTTGCCAAAGTGTCCTGCAGACCATCTAAAGAACGTATCACATTTCTGGCCCCCTTCTCACATCTATAAGTCAGAGTTGAGGTAGGGGAGGGGAGGCGGGGATCTACATTTTAAACAAACGTGCCTCATGATGTTCGTGCACCGTAAGGTTGGGACTTGGCCCACGCCCCGCCCCCCACCCCCCGCCCCAAGTGTACACAGTCATCTGATAGCTCAGGGCATGAATGGGCACAGGGAAACCTCACTTTTCCCAGGGTGTTTGCTCTCAGTCCAGAAGGATCCTTGTTCTGTCCTTCTATCCCTCACTCCCCATCTTCTCGCCTTGGTGTCTACTATGGTCTAGGCCAGGCACTATGGGGCTGCAGGAAATGAAAGATGAAAACGACATGGGTCTCGACTTCAAGGAGCAAGCACTTGGTTTAGCTGAGGAGACAGACATCTGACCAAATAATCACAAAACGCTATAATACAAGCTGCAGAAAACGTAGCTACAAAGCGTTCCGGGAGCAGGGTAGATGGAGTAATGAATTTAGAGAGGGGGATGGGAGGTACTCCAAGATCAAGGTCAGAAAAGTCTTCGAAGGGGAAGTGACATCGACACGGACTTTGAAGGAAGAGCAAGAATTTGTTAGGCTGAGAAAGAAGAAAGGGGCATTTAAAAAGTGTACGACCAGAGTCGCACAAGTTTGAAACAGATCTGGGGACAAGTCTGGTGTCGCCCCCAAAGAGTCATTATTATGATAGAGTTTTATTATTATGGGTTTCGACTCTACCTTGAGGCCTGCAGAATGGATCAATTCTTCTGAAGATTCTTCTCAGCTACCCCCAAATTTAGTTGAGATGGGAAAATGTTTAGTGGCCTTGCTTTGAGCACAGGGTTGCCCTTGCTCTTGTTAACGTGGGGCGAAAGGGGGGTGGGTGGGTGGAAAAGGCTAGGGCAGCACACTGTCAGTGGAACCCAAGAAACCTGGCTCCCATGTGCCTGGGGGTGAACCACAGCCCTCAGACAAGGTGTCAGGTTATCCTGCATTCTCTCTGGGGTGAAACGCATTGTTTGGATCCAATAGCTGTCAAATAACACTTGACACGCCTCCCTACCCCCTGGTCCCTGCCCCTTGTTTGCCACAGGCACGGCTGAGCTGAATGTTTTGAGCTCTTAAAAATAATACTTGTAAGATGGATATCAGAAAGCGGACCAGGAACAATGGTACCCATTCAAAACCTGGACTCCCAGAGTTCCTGCACTGATGGGGAAAACCACCCACAGATATGAAATAGGAAGTCAGGAACCTGTGTTTTCACTCTGGTTTTGCTACCGGCCAGTTGGCCTGCCTTTGACTTCCTGTGTGTCCTCAAAGGTGAAGTGACTAGATAAACTCCAAGGCCCCATCTATCTCTAAATTTATGACTCTACCAGATTGTTTTTCAAAACTGCAGTATCTAGTTGGCATTATTATTATTATTATTATTGTTAATTCTGCATTACTAGCAAACTGGGAATCTGTACAAGGCAGTCCTGGAACATCATGAAGGCAGTCATTATGTTGCTGCTTATTATAATGTCTTATAATGCTATGATTCAATTACAGCATATTTTAATATTTTTAGTGGCATGCTAGAATTAGCTCAAATTGTGTGCCTCTCTTCCCAGCTTGATTCAGTGACACCATGTTGGGAGCCTGAAGTCAGCCACGGTAGGAGTATGTACACAATACAAGTAGGCAAATATCAGGTTTCCATCCCCTCTCCCAGAGGGAAAACACTCCCGGTTGTTAAACACGTAGCAGCATAACACAGGTTGTGGTGTTTCTAAAGGGAATCCATAAAATTACTTTTTAGAGCTCAAATAAGATTTAAGGTAGCTGTCTGGATCATGACTTTAACAATTTTTTTTAAGTTGGCTATTTGAAAAATACACCAAAGTGTTTGTTAAAGTCAGAGCTGTTAACATAGAAGTTCCATGCCGTAAAATTCACTCCTTTTACGTACACCGTTCTGTGAGCTTTGACAAATGTGCGCAACCACGTACCCACCACCGTGTAGTAGGACTGCCCTGCTTCGTTCCCTTCGAAGTGGGCATAGCCACGTGACTTCCCGTGGCCAGTGAAATGGAACTAGGGATGAGCATCGCTTTCAGACAGAAGCTGGAAGCACAGGTCATAGAAACAGGACACTACTGGGCATGTACTGTGACGGGTCTGGAACATGAGTAAGAAATAAATGTTCGGGGCGCCTGGGTGCCTCTGTCGGTTGGGCGTCCGACTTCGGCTCAGGTCATGATCTCACCGTTTGTGGGTTCAAGCCCCGCGTCAGGCTCTGTGCTGACAGCTCGGAGCCTGGAGCCTGCTTCGGATTCTGGGTCTCCCTCTCTCTCTGCCCCTCCTCCACTCGCACTCTGTGTGTGTGTCTCTCTCTCTCCAAAATAAATAAACATAAAAAAATTTAAAAAAGAAAGGAAGAAAGGAAGGAAGGAAGGAAGGAAGAAGGAAGGAAGGAAGGAAGAAGGAAGGAAAGAAAGAAAGAAAGAAAGAAAGAAAGAAAGAAAGAAAGAAAAGAAAGAGGGAGGGAGGGAGGGAAGGAAGGAAAGAAAGAAAGAAAGGAAGGAAGAAAGAAATAAAGGAGGAAAGAAAGAAAGAAAAGAAAGAAAGAAAGAAAGAAAGAAAGAAAGAAAGAGAGGGAGGGAGGGAGGGAGGGAGGGAGGGAAGGAAGGAAGGAAGGAAGGAAGGAAGGAAGGAAGGAAAGAAAGAAAGAAAGAAAGAAAGAAAGAAAGAAAGAAAGAAAGAAAGAAAGAAATGTTCGATGCTTTAGGCCCTTGGGGGTTATTTGTTAACGTGTCCTAACCTAGACCATCCCATGGAGACAACGATGAGTGTCTGAATGACAGAGCAGGTAAATTGGTTGGTTTAAAACATCCTACGAAGAAAAAAGTCTAACTCCCTTATCATACTGTGCCGAGTCCTTCATGAAGAAAGATCCCCCGACTACCTCCTCAGTTTCGTTTCCAGACCTTCCCTTCCTGCGTTCTGTCCATCCTGAGTATTTGAAACTCCTTGCACATATTACTATCGCCACTACCCCTTACCGAGCGGCTACTATGTGCCACACACTGTTCTCAGTGCTCCACAGTTATCTCCTCTGAAGTACATCATTGCCCCCTGCATCGTCTGCTCGGCACATCCGTCTCCCTTTTTGGTCCCAAAACTTCCTACTTATCTTCCATGATACAGCTGAACCGTCATCTCCTTTTTGAAGTGGGCCTGACTCCCTCTCTCATATCTTCCCCTAGGCACCCACAGCACTTAGTGAAAAATGCACACTGTGCTGTTATTATCTGTCTACTCCTGGGGCTCCCATGCCCTGTCACCACGGCTGGACTGTGCACCTGCTACAGTGCTTACATGGGTGGGATTTCAGGCCGGGAAGGAAGTGGTGAGGAGGGGCAACATAAGGAAGGAAGGATGGGCAGGGAACATAAGTTGAACTCGAGGGAATGAACCGTGGTTGCACTTTAGGCCAAAGGCCCCAGGGAGTCTTTTATAATTATACAGAATCCTCTTAAAATAGTTCATTAATGGGCGGCTCTGGATTTAGCCTGGTTGGATCCTGATCTCTCTATGAAATCTAAACCGATCACCAATAAACCCTGACATGAACTAGTTAGGTTGTAATGTTGGGGTTAGCATGACGGTCTCTGTTTCCCTTGTGTCATGATGCTCCTGTGATAGAAGCAGGGGGGTTTGAAAATGCCTCCAGGTGCTCACCTTAGTTTATCTGATTAAAGAGTCACGGGAGTGGGGTCCTAACTCTCTCCCACAGCGGGAGAGGCTGTGCCCAAGCTCCATGGGGCAAGTGGTGCCCACCCTCCAGCGTAATCATATTGCTTGGGTCCCAAGGTCCCCAGGTGCTAAGAACTTGCGTTCCCAGATAATTCCTATAAACAACGGGCACCCAAATCCAGACTACCTGGTGCCAAAGTCGTTTCGTTATCTCCCCACTAACAAAACTGCTCTCACACTCACCCCGTGAAAAGAGAGATAAATGGGGGCGGGGGGATGTTCCTCCCCTGGCACCCAAATCTATCTAGCAGTGTGCACAGTCTCAGTGGGCCTTTCCATCTTCTCTTCTCTGGCCGACGCTGGCTTCCAGTTTCTTCTTTTCCTCAGGGAAGCCTATCGCAAGGCCTAACTTCTATTGTGTGACCTTGTGGAATTCACCCCTAACTCGGTGGGTAGCAGTTGGTAACTCACAATGGAGCCATCTTGCAAAACAATACTCCTCCTGAAATTGAATAATTGTGTCGACAACTATTTTATGATTTGCAAACCATGTTCAGATGGGTCAATTCATCACACAAACCCCCCCCCCCCCGCCACCCCCCCCCCCCCCCATCATGGGAGCTAGAGATAGCCATACCCTCTCTATTTTACAGGTGAGGATCTGAGGCTGAGAGGGCACGAAGCCTCACCCCGGGCCCCACAGCAAATACGCAGAGGACTCAGGATGAGAACCACGGTTTTCTGACTTCACACCACACGGCTCTTGCTCTCTGGTGACACACTGAACGTGACCACCAGTGCCATCTACTCTTTCACTCTCCCCGTCGAATGTTTCCCGGTATTGACGATTCAGCTTTATATCAAATTACATTTACACAGGCGAGCGTGCCCCAGCCAACGGTGGCCAGTCTCACCGAGAAAGAATTCCATTTCTCCCTCAACAAAGACTGAGCAAATAAGGAACACTTTGCAGAAAAATCTATGAAGAAGTCAGTAGGGTAGGTTTCTGTGTGCCACCCGACCTAGCTGATGAAAATTCCGTGACCACAGAGGCACACACTCATTGTCGAAGACAAAGCAAGCAGGCGAGGACGGTCTGGTGCAGGGTGAGTGGGACCAGGGTGAGGCGAGCGACGTGCAAAATGGAAGGGGCACATACCCTCAGGTGCTGGTCTTACACCTGCACAACCCTGAGAGTGAGCACCTCCTTCCTTTTGGTGCCTTACCCCCTCCCTTGCCTCACCCGAGTCTCAGCCTTGGTATACTGAGCCTCCTCCTACCGGAGCCCAGGGTCTGCCAGATCCTGAGGGGCACTAGTGGGGGCTAGATCTCCGGAATGAGATCAGAAATAAACTAGAAATAAAATGCAGTTAAATCCACATTGTCTTGCCCAGACAGGACCAGGCCTCACGCCCATGAAGCCAGCCCTGTGCCCCTGTGTCCTCACTGCCCGGCTGTCCTCCACTGGAAGCGTGGCCCTCCCAGGGAGGCCTTCTCCTTTAGCCAGATTCGGCTATGAGCACACATCCAATTGCCTAGGAGGTGACTTTTAAGAAATCTATGGTGATATCTCATCAGTGGCCACTGAAATTGTACCCCGATGGGATATAAGCCGAGGTGTGGTCCTGTCTCAGACACTAACTAGATCATAATGCCCTGGGCCAATCACGGGGTGTCTTTACACCCTGGTTTCCTTGTTTAGGTTGGCTTATAATTTTGAACCTTCGGGCTACAGACTCCAAGGGGTTCGTGATTACTCTGTAGTTGGAGAATCATCTATATTTAGAATAAATACAGCTCCCCGCCTCAAAGTATTTGTCTCTTCCTCATATATGTGACCATTTTAAAATGAGGTAAATATGTTGTGCTTAATACAAATGCAAATTCATTTAAAAGCATTGAATTAATAGTAGCTCTTCATCAACTCTGCTATTTTTTCAATCAGTGGATTTTATTTATTTTTAAAAAATTTTTTTTTTTTTACATTTATTTACTTTTGATAGAGAGACAGAGCACAAGTGGAGGAGGGGCAGAGAGAGAAGGAGACACAGAATCCAAAGCAGGCTCCAGGCTCTGAACTGACAGCACAGAGCCCGACGCGGGGCTTGAACTCACAAACCGCGAGATCATGACCTGAGCTGAAGTCGGACGCTTAACCGACTGAGCCACCCAGGCGCCCCTCAATCAGTGGATTTTAAAAAAAGCACTTAGACGGAATTCTGGAGGCTTCTGTACTACTGTACCGATATCGCCATGGACTGGTGACAAATGGTTCTCAGATAGACACCTGTTGCCTACCACATTCTTTAACAGGGTATTTCTCTGGGGTCTCAGTACAGTTACAAGCTTACAATTAATCCGGAATCTTATCTGCTTTGATTTCATTTACGTGTTGAGTAGCTATTTACTGAGTGACTATTAGGTTCCAGGCACTGTTTTCAGAATTGGCAACACAGTGAACAGAATAGAAAAAAATCTCTGCCTTTATGGAAATTATGTTGTCATGTAGGAAGAGACAGACATTAAACAAGTAAGTGAATATATATAAGTATATATAAAAATATATAAATAAATATATATTCATCTTATGTAATATATATATATATATATATATTTTAAATGGTTGTTTATTTTTAAAAAAAATTTTTTTTAAACATTTATTTATTTTTGAGACAGAGAGAGACAGAGCATGAACAGGGGAAGGGCAGAGAGAGAGGGAGACACAGAATCTGAAACAGGCTCCAGGCTCCGAGCTGTCAGCACAGAGCCTGACGCGGGGCTCGAACTCACGGACCGTGAGATCATGACCTGAGCCGAAGTCGGACGCTTAACCGACCGAGCCACCCAGACGCCCCTAAATGGTTGTTTATTTTTGAGAGACAGAGAGAGACATGGCATGAGTGGGGGAGGGGCAGAGAGAGAGGGAGACACAGAATCTGAAGCAGGCTCCAGGCTCTGAGCTGTCAGCACAGAGCCTGACACAGGGTTCGAACTCACGAGCTGGAAGATCATGACCTGAGCCAAAGTCGGACGCTCAGCCGACTGAGCCACCCAGGTGCCCCTCATTTTATACAACATATACTTATAATATTATTATATTATAAGTATACATTATAAATGTATAATTATAAATATACATTTATATATTATATTATATATATTATATATTAAATATAATTATAAATATACATTTATAATTAATAAGTATATAAATATTTATATAAAATATAAATAAATATAAATATAATATATATTATTATATTATAAGTATACATTATAAATGTATAATTATAAATATACATTTATATATTATATTATATATATTATATAAATTAAATATAATTATAAATATACATTTATAATTAATATGCATTTATAAAATTATAAATATAATCACAATTAATATAAATATATCCATAATTTATTATTATATATTAATATATATCAATATAAATATATATAACTGATGTAAATTTATATTATAAACATGTATAAATATACTAAATAAACATAAATATAAATACATATTTATATATTATATGTATTTATAATATATAAATGCATTTATATATTATATATGTATTTATAATATATAAATGTAAGTATTTATATATTATATATGTATTTATAATATATAAATGTAAGTATTTATATATTATAATTATAAATATATATTTATGTGTTATATATTAAATATATATTAATTTATGTATATATGTATCTAAAATGTATATAAATATATAAAATAACTACAAATATATAAAATAAATATAAATATATAAAATCAAGCAGAGAGGGGGATGACTGAGCCACGAATCTCTGCCCAGTTATCTAAAGCCTCGGTGAGCTCCTTTCCTTCCAGGCCTCTGCCACTGTTTTGCTGATTCTCTCTGCTTCGGGCTCTCCCCCCCGGCCCAACCCCAGCTCAGTAACTCATACTATATATCATCTGCCCCTACCTGCATGGATAAAGAAAAAGTGGGGGGGCCTACTGCTTCTGTCCCACTAGTTCACTGTGGCCCACAAGGTAATGCAATAACACGCACGCTGTTTATCTGATAAATTCATCTGTATTAGTGTCCCATGGCTGCTGTGACAAATGACTACAAGTTCGGTGGCTTAAAGCGATGCCAATGTATTCTCTCGCAGTTCTGGAGGCCAATGTCTGAAATCAGTTTCTCTGGGCTGCTGAAGGGGCTGTGCTCCCTTCAGAGCCTTTAAGAGAGAATACGCCTTTCCTCGTCTTTTCCAGCTTCTGGGGGCTGCTGACATCCTCAGCTGTGGCTGTGTCATTCCAGCTTCTTCACATCTCCCCATGCTTCCCTTGACACTGACTCCCCTTCTGTGTCTGTCTGTGGCATTCCCTTCTGCCTCTAGCTTACAAAGGTGCTTGTGGTGGTACTTGGGGTCCATCTGGAGAATCCAGAACGATCTCATCTCAAAATCCTTAATTTAATCACACCTACAAAGACGCTCTTGCCAAACTAAGATAACGTTTACAGGTTCCAGGGATGAGGACTTGCTGCCTTTGGGGCCATTATTCCAGCTACCACAACGTCCTTGACCACTCACTCACACTCTCCACCTTCCTGAAGGGTTTCGCGGTGAGGAGACATGATCGGCGCTCACAACAGACTTGTGCACCACAAACAGACGAAATGAACCTTCCTATTTGCCTTCAAGATACCCGTCAAACAAAAGTAAAATACACGCCTTCAATTTCTTCAATTTCTACCACATCCTCTGGAGAAGATCCTGGAAGCCACTTCGTGAAACTCAGCGTGGAATACTGACTAACCACAAATTGAACTTGGCCCTCGATCATTTTCTCTGGAAGTAGAGAAAAGGAAGTGATACAAACATGTCCCAAGAGTGGTTTGCTTTAGAGCAGAATAAACACTAGGTCACCACCCACCTGTAGGCCTTTTCTCGTTGCTTGGCCTTTGCCCAGACTGTTGCACATGCCGGGAACATCTGTGTTCCTGCCTTCTGTAGGACAGCTGAAGTTTTACCTGCACCCAGCGTTGGTTCACCAGTGCCCAACCGCCATACTGTCAATCACATCCAGTGTTTACTTGGGTTACCTGAGTGCCGGGTACCGTGTTCAGCACATTGCAGAGCGCCATGAGTGATTCCGAATGAATGGAAGTAATCTCATTCATTCCTAGGCCAAAGGCCAGCCACTGCAAAGCGCCAGTGGCTAAGTGTGTTACGATTTGCAAGCCATGTGGTCTCTGTCCCATCAGGAGTATTCAACTCTGCCACTGCAGGATGAAGATAGCCATTGTCTGTACTGAAATCATAGTCTGTGCACCTGGGTGTGGCTGTGTTCCAGTAAAACTTCATGTAGGAGACAACATTTCTTTAGCCCTGTTCTAGGCCCAAAGAACAGATTCTGACTTCTTCTCCACCACAAGACGTTTAACCATTTCTGTTGGTTTAAGGACTACTTTAAATTTGCTTTCCATTATCACCCCTCCAAACCAGGTTTCTTGACACAAAGGTTATTTTTCAGACGCTCACTGAGTTGAAGAAGTAATTCTAATTGAACTTAATTTTGTAGAGACTCCCATGTTTCCTATCATTCTCCAGTCGTCTGCTTCGCTCCTTGTGTGAGATAGTGGGGAACAAGTTCATCTTTCCCATCCGGGTTTATTCTGCTAAGCATGTTACACGCAAAAAACATATCTTTGCAAAGTTATCAAGCTTCTCTTGTGGTATGCAGCTCCCGGGGCTGGCTTTCAGCGGCAACTTCAGGGCCGGGACTGATTTGTAAATCAGAAAAGTACTGTAAGATATGGTGTGACCCAGCACTTTATCAAACTTCGCATTTCTGACTTACGAATCACCAGTCCAGGCCATGAGCCAGAAGCTAGGACTGGTTCCTGGCCTCAAGGGGTTTACAGTCAAGTCGGTCATAACAGGAGTTAATAGGCAATTATAATATAATTATATTTATATAATCTATACTTATATATAACATATTATCTGTAAATAGAATATAAATTAAATAATTATAAATCGTGTAAATAACATAATTATAAATTATAAATGTTATATAAAATATATAATCATATATAATTTATAGAGTCATAAAGACAGCTAAGGTGGGGGAGGTGTAGGTGTTGTGTGCTCTGGGAGTCCAGAAACCTCTCTGACTTCCCCAAACAAGCAATGTCTCACCTGAGATCTGAAGGATGGGAGGGAGACAGCCAGGCAGTGAGAATGAATCCAGGACGATGTTCCAGGCAAAGGGAACAGCGTTTGCGAAGACTTGGAGGTTAAGTTAGAGGGTGACCCATCCCATGAGGATGGCTGGAAATTAGAAGGTCAAGGAGGGCGGCAAACTCTCATTAGATCATGTACATCCTTACAGAATACCCAAGGGAGACTGGATTACATCTAGAAGTTTGGAGTGGGGTGGCTGGCGAAGGATGGCTTGAAGCAGAGAAGTGGCATGGTAGGTTATAGAAATGCGAAGGTACAAACTAATAAAATAATTAAGATAAAGCTGTTGTGTGCTTCTTTAAGAGAGTTTGAGAGTCCTCAGGTGGCTCGTTCTAGACTATTCCTGACCCGCAATACCAAAAAAAGGCTTCTAAGGAATCACTTCTTAGGGCTAAAATGAAAGGGCCCAATTTGAGCATGATATGGTCCATTTCTGGGAGTATCAGAAGCTGTTTATTTCTTCAAGGGAAAAAAAAAATCCCAGAAAATTTAGAAAACAAGGAAGAAGTTGTCAGAATCCCATCTTTTAATAAAATAAGGTATCAGGTGCCTATAAGTAAAAAGTTAAGACAGAGGAAACCCAGAACTCAGATATTAACATTGTGTATCAGGGGGCCATGTCCCTGAAATACAAAGCTACTTATTCAGAACAAAGGCCATTCGCCACTGGATCAGGTTAATGGTTCCGAAAGTCCCTGCTCACAGTGTTTCAAAATAGCTTGCCAATAACAACTGTCTACCAAGCTTTGAGAAATATAGACCTTGGGCCTCATAATAACTGAACCAGAACCTCTGAGGATAGAGCTTTCCAGTTTTACAAAGTTCCCCAGGTGATTTTAATGTGCAGCCAGGGTTGAGTTATTGTTTGTTTGCTTTTTAAACTATATCAGCTCTCATTGGATGTATCTGACATATGATAAGCTGCACATATTTAAAGTGTACAATTTGGAAATGTTTTACTTATCACTCGTATTACCAATCAAACATATACATACACCTGGGAAACTACCAATACTTTTAAGAAAATGAACGTGTTTATCACCCAAAAGTTTCCACGTGTTCCTTGGTAATCCCTCTCTCACCACTGGTTTTACGCATTTTTTTTTAAGATTTTTAAAATTTTTTTCTAATGTTTATTAATTTTTGACAGACAGAGACAGAATGTGAGCGGGGGAGGGGCAGGGAGAAAGGGAGACACAGAATCCAAAACAGGCTCCAGGCTCTGAGCTGTCAGCACAGAGCCCAACGTGGGGCTCCAACTCACGAGCCGTGAGATCATGACTTGAGCCGAAGTTGGACATTTAACCAACTGAGCCACCCAGGTGCCCCTTAAAGATTTTATTAACTCATCTCTATACCTAACATGGGTCTCAAACCCCAAATGCTCAGATCAGGAGTCACACGCTCTACTGACCGAGCTCACCATAATTGAGCAATTCAATTTTGATGTGCCTTGGTGTAGATTTTGGTGCTTGGGGTTTGTTGAAATTCTTGGATCCCTGAGTTGACGGTTTTCATCAAATCTGAAAAATTTCTGGCCATTATTTCTTCAGAGATCTTACCTGCCTTCGCTTTCCCATTTGTCTCTTGGGAACTCCAATTACACGTATATCAGACTGTTTAAAGTTGTCCTACAAATGAAGCTTTATTCATTTTCTTAAAAAAAAATGTGTGTGGACAGTTTTATTTCTGTCTTTAACTTTTCTGTTTTTTTCTTCTGTAATTTCTAGTCTACTGCTAATACTGTGTAGTGTATAGGGGTGCCTGGGTGGCTCAGTCGGTTAAGCATTTGATTTCAGCTCAGGTCACGATCTTGCGGTTTGTGAGTTCGAGCACCGCATTGGGCTCTGTGCTGATAGCTCAGAGCCTGGAGCCTGTTTCGGATTCTGTGTCTCCCTCTCTCTCTGCCCCTCCCATGCTCATGCTCTGTCTCTCTCTCTCTCTCTCTCAAAAATAAACATTAAAATTTTTTTCTAAAAAACTGTACTGTTTTTTCCTCTCTAGTGTTAGAGTGTTCATCTCTCAAAGTCTGATTTGGATCTTTTTTATATATCCCATTTCCCTACTTAACTTTCTGAATATATGGAATATAGTTTGAATAGAGTTGTAATGCCCATTTTAAAGTCCTTATCTGGTAACTTTAATATCTCTGATAGTTCTGGAGGTGCCTGGGTGGCTCAGTTAGTTAAGCGTCTGACTCTTAGTTTCGGCTCAGGTCATGATCTCACTGTTCGTGAGTTTGAGTCCCACATCGGGTTCCATGCTGACTATGTAAAGCATGCTTGGGATTCTGTCTCTGCCCTTCCCCTGCTCACTCTGTCTCTCTCTCAAAAAAAAAATTAATAAAATTAAAAAAAATTTTTTTTAACGTTTATTTATTTTTGAGACAGAGAGAGACAAAGCATGAACGGGGGAGGGTCAGAGAGAGGGAGACCCAGAATCCGAAGCAGGCTCCAGGCTCTGAGCTGTCAGCACAGAGCTCGACGCGGGGCTCGAACTCACGGACCGTGAGATCATGACCTGAGCCGAAGTTGGCCACTTAACTGACTGAGCCACCCAGGCGCCCCAAAAAATTAATAAAATTTAAAAACTATCTCTGATAGTTCTGGATTGATAAGTCTCTTCACTATGAGTCATGTTTTCTTGTCTCTTCCCATATCTGTCATCCTTTACTGGATGACACTCATCCTGAATTTTACTTTCTGGGTGCTAGATATTTTAGTATTCCTAAAACTGTTCTTCAGGTGTTCTCAGAGGCAGTTAAGTTACTTGGAAGGAGTTAGGTCCTTTTGTGTCTTGCTTGTATGATTTGCTAGGTCCATCTGGTGCAGGGCTCAGTCTAGGTCTAGGTCTAATTATGCCCCACTCCTGAGGTAGGAACACCCTGAGTACTCAACTCACTGCCCCATGAATTATGAGACTTTCCATTCTGGGTGGTGGAAAAGAGCCACTATTCCTGGCCCAGTGTGAGCAACCACACTGTTTCCTTTGATCCTTCTCCCTGGTTTTCTCCCTCGCCTCGGCTGGTCTCTTCACATACATGCCCGGACACTACTGAATCTGCTGCATTGATACCTGCTGAATGCTCCAGGGGACCCACACCAGAAACCCACATTTCCAGCTTTCTCTTTGCGTAGCTCTCTCATCTCCCTTACTCTGTCCTGTGAACTGAGCTCTTTGCTCTTCCTGGACTCTCAGCTCCATGTCTTCGTCTCAGAGAGTCCTGTGGGTTCTGTCTGAGCCTCTCCTCCTTGTACATTGTCTGGAAACTCAAGACAGTAAGCCGGGGCAATTACAGGGTTCACCTTGTTTGTTTTCAGACGCTGTCCTTTGTTGTCTGACGTCTAGTGTCTTAAAAACCATTTCTTCTTTCTTTCTTTCTTTCTCTCTTTCTTTCTCTTCCTTCCTTTTTCTTCCTTTCTTTCTTTCTTTCTCTCTTTCTTTCTCTTCCTTCCTCTTTCTTTCTTTCTTTCTTTCTTTCTTTCTTTCTTTCTTTCTTTCTTTCTTTCTTCCCATCCATCCATCCATCCATCCATCCATCCATGGCTGTTTTAGGTGTGAAGGCAAATCTAATCCTTATTACTCTTATCTTGGCCTTAAGAGTTCATCTAGAATAGTGAATCTTAACCCTTGAGCATACACTGAAATCACCTTGACAGCTTAAAAAACTACCATTGTTTCTATTCCTTACCCAAAGATTCAGATGTAGTTGGTTGGGGGTATGACCTAGTGTCAGGGTTTTTAGAAGCTCCCAGGTGATGCTATAGCACTTCCACAATTCCTTTATTCCCTTTATGTTCTAGTCTAAAAACTATGCAGAGCAGATTTTATTGAAGGTTAGGCAGGGTAAGAGATGGAGGGAGGCAGTGTTTTTAAAGCACCACCTAGCAAAGCACTCAGAACTGTGTATTAGACATCTGTGTCCTTTGAAGGACTTGAGCCATTCTCATTGGCCTTGACACCCCCATGAGGCTCTACGTCTTGCTCTACCCCCACACCCCCAGCAATCCAGGTACTCAAGCTCTCTTTCTCTATGTATAATGATCCATAACCATTGTGTGTGTGTGTGTGTGTGTGTGTGTGTGTATACACAGTGTATGTATGTGTTATATATATTTTCAAAAACTTAAAGATAGCTTTATACTTTGCCTCTTTCCTTTTCTGACCCTTCCCTAACGGCTTTCCCTTTCATAAATGACCTGTCAAGGTATTTTTATAAACAGAGGTTTATCTACTCAGGAGAGAAATTATGCTAAGCTCCTTAGCAGGAAGAAGCCACTGTGATCTATCATGGTTTTTAAATGGTTTAAGTGCTGGGTGGATGAAAACAGTGCAAGGTCAGGTTATGGATGCTCAGCAAATGTTTTTAAAATTTGTATTTTCCAGTTTGTATTCAGTGAAAATGTAATATTTAAATTAGTTTGCAAGAAAAAAATAAAATTTCTTTTTAAACTTAAGTTTTTTAAAAAAAAAATTTTTTTCTTAATGTTTTTATTTATTTTTGAGACAGAGAGAGAGCATGAGCAGGGAAGGGGCAGAGAGAGAGGGAGACACAGAATCGGAAGCAGGCTCCAGGCTCTGAGCCATCAGCACAGAGCCCGATGCGGGGCTTGAACTCACAGACTGTGAGATCATGACCTGAGCCAAAGTCAGATGCTCAACCGACTGAGCCACCCAGGCGCCCCCTTTTTAAACTTAAGTTTTAAAGGCTAGAGCAAATACATTATTCCTGTTTATGTAAGCATTGGAAAGAAATAGTATCTCCATGTGGTGGGGTATAAAAATGTTTATTGCCATCTTTTCTGTTTATCTGTATTTCCTACTTATTATTGAGTGAGCAAATATTACCTAACAGGAGGAATAAAGAGTAAGCCTTATTATTATGAATTTTTGCAAAAAGCAACTATTGGAAATCAAAGTTTAGATTAGAAGTGCTTTTCACCAAAAAACCAAAAGTTGGGATTGGGACATAAATGTCTGAAATCCTGGCAATTTACTCTGAGTGGGTATTGAGAGCCCAATACACAGAAACCTATTGCTTTGCACCTCCACTTGAAATAAAGTAGTTTATTCAAATATCCTCCATCTACCCACTGAAGAGAGGATCATAAGCCTTAGAAGCTTGTCGGGCTGTAGAGATACAATTGGTTAACAACTTTGGGGACAAATGCTATTCTTTGTCGTTTCTCTCGGGGGGACCTGAAGACGTCCTCTGGTTGTATATTACATGGTGCAAGGGTGTGTATCCACACACAACCCTTCTGAGCACATGAGTGCCATCCAGAGTCAGAAGGCAGGGTTACCTCTATTTATCCTAGGGTTAGGCTGCCCTTCACAGAGCCAAGTCGGGGGACACTGGGGACTCGCTCACTTGGCACTGGGTGCAATGAAACTTGGGGTCAAACTCTACCTTCGCCAACGCTTACTGAGTACTTAAAAATTGATAGCTTTCTTCATCAATGTTCAAATATAATACACAAAATTCAGTATTTAAACATAACATTCAAATACAAGTCCAGGCAACATAAAAGCTAATTTACCCATTTTAAGAAGTGTGAATAAATAGTGGGGTCCTTCATATGCTGCTTAGCCTCACTGTTCAGAGGCACAGTAGAGTCAGGGGCATCCCTGGACCTGTTAGCTTCAGCATTATTGGAAGCTGGTTGGAGATTCAGAATCACGGACTCAGAGCAGACCCATCAAATTGCAATCCGTCCTTTTAGGAGATCCCCAGGATCTGAGGTCTGGTAGGAATATGAAGGCTTGAGGTACACCACTCTAGTATTCCGTGGTTTCCAACTTAAGCTTCACTCCGCGGCTTGGCATACGAGCTGCTCTGGCATTAAAGATGCTACGTTTTTAGGGCAAGCAGAACCTAGCAAGAGAGGACCACTTCACTGCACATCTTATTAACATGCTGGACCGATTAACTTTATCCTAGAATGAAACGATCCGATGTTTAGCCCTCACCATGATCTGAACCCTGAAAATACGTGGTAGGCTCTTCCAGTAGGATTTAGAGAAGTGTGCATGAATTCTCTCAGCTTAATGACCTCCTTGGGTGTTGCATGAAGTCCTATCCATCCAGCTTTGAGGAACGTCAATTCTCTGAAGTCCCAGACCAGGGGTTCCTAACCATGGCCTGCAGTAGAGTCACCTGGAGGAGTGAAGATACTGATTTCTGGGACCTACCCTCAGAGTAGTGATTTAGCAGGTCTGGTCAGGGGGGCAGAATATCTACATTTCTAGCGGGTTCACAGGCAATGCTGATGTTGTTGGTCCCTGGGCCACAGATTGGGAGTCGCTCTCTTCTCCTAGACCATTTGCTTTTGGTTTCTCTCATGTGGCCCTTAAAAAATTGATTGGACAGATGTATATACTTACTGGTTTCTATCATTCATTCATTCATTCATTCATTCATTCATTATAGTCTGCTTATCTCTTTTCCAAGTACTGTAAATGGCAGGTTTCCTGAGCACAAGGACTATGTCTTTAGGCCTGTTGTAGTTGAATTGTGTCCCCCTAAAATATATATTTACCCCTGTATTTGTGATTGTGACTTTATTTGAAAATAGGGTCTTTCCAGATGTCATCAAATTAAGATGAGGGCATGCCAGAGTAGGGTGGGTCCTGATACGATGACTGGTGGTGTCCTTACAAGAAGAGGGAAATCTGAACAGAGAAATGCACCAGGAGGAAGGCATGTGAGGATGAAGGCAGAGATTGGAGTGATGTGTCCACAAGCCAAGGAAGGTTAAGGATGGCCAGAAACCACCAGAAACTTATAAGAAACAAGAAAAGATCCTCGCCTGGGTCCTTCAGAGAGAGCATAACCCTGAAAGCACCTTGCATGGGCTTCTAGCCTCTAGAATTAAGAAAACAAATTTCTAGGGGCACCTGGGTGGTCCAGTCGGTTGAGCGGCCGACTTTGGCTCAGGTCACGATCTCACGGTCCGTGAGTTCCAGCCCCGCGTCGGGCTCTGTGCTGATGGCTCAGAGCCTGGAGCCTGTTTCAGATTCTGTGTCTCCCTCTCTCTCTGACCCTCCCCCGTTCATGCTCTGTCTCTCTCTGTCTCAAAAATAAATAAACGTTAAAAAAAATTTAAGAAAACAAATTTCTGTTGTTCTAAGCACTCAGTTCCTGGAACTTGGTTATGGCATCCCTAGGAAAGTGATACAGGGCTTTGTATTTTCCAGGGAAAAGAATACGGCTTCCAGATGGTCAGTACCTCTCTAAGATGTACACAAGCCGCCAGGATAACTGGAAGCACACAGCTGACTGGGGTGGTGATGGAGGGCACGGGATGCAGACCTCTAACAAGGAAAGTTAAACTACAGAGACTTTTCTGGTATGGCACAAGACTCTAACCACTTAATCTACCTTAGGACACTTCTCCTTTTGCCAGAAAAAAAGGAGTGCCAGATTTGAAAAAGAGAAAAGGCAGGTAAGAGGAAGTATTCCCAGGGTTGAATCAATGCTTGCTGCACACATAGGCGAGGCTGCCCACTGTATCTCTTTTCGTCGTTGGGGTTAACAGAGAACTGTAAGGTTTCTTCTAAATCAGGAGACCCTACATCCAGATTTGTCAAGGATACTTCTTTCTGGTTTACTCCTACAAATCATGTCTGATTCCACTCTAAAAAGTCTGGGTATACATTAAATAGTCACCTTAGTATACATGATCATTTATGGTCAACACAAGGAAAATAACCTGGTGCTTCCCCCATGCATGACGTTGGTTCCTGCAAATTCCCTCAACCCCATCTTCCCCAGTTCTACCCATCTTCCTCATCTCATTTCACCTGCAAGACTTTCCCTGATACTCCGAAGGTCCTTCTTGGGTTTCCAGACCCTACCATGAACCATCGAGCATAAGTCAACGATAGCTTGAGTTTCACTTAGTGCACACATCGCTTTTTGCCAAAGTATACTTAAAAAAAAAAAAAAATCCCACCTCTGCAGCACACAGCACCATGCATTCGGCACCAGAGGCGCATAATAAATATTTGCTGACTTAAATGCTAAATACAAGAAGTGACACTAAATAAAACACGTCTGCCAGTAAGAGCTGTTCCTCTGGTGGAAAAAACTGTATCGGTGCAAGAGCTGCAATTCTTTTTGGTAACCATTTTCTGGAATGTCTTTTTATATACTAGGGAGTTATGGAGCTGTCAGCCAACAGAGGAATGTCGGAGCTACAGCCTCCCACTTGTCAGCTCTGATTCCACATAAGCCTTTTTCTTCTGGTCGCAGCAGCCAAATTATAGCTCACGAGGAAAACATAATTACATTCTAAAAGGCCAGGGATAGCAGCTGAAAATACCCTAACCACGAACAAAACAACAACAAGAGATAAACGAGGATTACCCATGGTGCAAAGCGAATCCAAACTATCCGGGACTATTATAAAATCGGTTTATATTTTTTTGTCTCTGGTTCTTCAATTTAAAAATATTAGCCAAATGTTGGTCCGGTTGATTGACAGGGACAGATACATCTATCGTATTTCCATATGTGTTTACTAATAGAGTTGGTTCCTTCTAGGACATACACATACCCACACTCTCACACCCACGTTCACACAAACAGCCCTTCCATTTCTTCTGGTAGACTTCCCAATTAAAGAGCAGAATGAATTCATCAGCGCACATTTGTACACACAAAAATCTTAGCAAGATTCTTGCCGACCTACTTGCATTTTGGGTAAGGTATCATGTTGTAATTATGCCTCAGTTCTGAGGTGGTTCGAGTTCAAACAATTTCACGTACCCAGAACCCAAAAGAAAAATAAGAGGTGACAGCTCTGAGGAATGAGATATGCTGCACTTCCTACTTGGAGGGTGAGTAAAACGTAGATTTCTGAGTTACAATCTTCTAGTTGGCTAACCTGAAAAGCTTCATTTCTTTCTGGGTTGCCCTGGCCAGTAGACTAGACAATGAATTTATGAGGAAAAGGCATAGCTGACAACAGGAGGGGAACAGCAAACACCAGACTAGGAAACTTACTAGCCTGGGGTCGTTTGTTGAGGGAGCCTGCAGCCCTACAGAACTCCAACAGTCTTTGGGATATCCGAGTGTTATAGCAAAGCACAATTCATGTTCCTGGGTGGAGATGTTATCACTGGACAGTTCTCCTTAGGAACAGATGTGGAATTTCCAAGTAGGGCGCACTACCTGAAGGCAGAGAGTCAAAGGAACTGGTGAAAACCAGCTCATAAGTGTTAACCACCCCCCACCCCCACCTCTGCCCCAGGCACACCAGCAGAATAAGAAAATGGAAGATCACTGCAGAGTGGGAAGGGATTCATGAGGAGATGCTTTGGGCAAACTCAGGTGTGAGTCCCACACCCCTGAATCCTGCAGTGATGGAGGGGTATTTGACAGATGTCGATGCCACCTGAGCCATCTCAAGGTGACATCCCGTGGCTACGGGCCCACAGAATGATATCTGGATATCTGGGAAGAAACAGCATTTCCATCTAACTCAGGGCAACCAGAGGTAAACGTTACCTTTGGACCAGAGGTGGGTCACACAGCAGAGGATTATCTAGGAGTTTTTCAAATTCAGGCCATCAGGATCATCTAGAAGGTTAAGTGAACTTAAGGGAGTTTTTGGTGAAGGAGACAGCTGGAAGAGCAGGGGCTGATGGGGACGGTCCCTGGAGACACTTGTGCCTTGCTGAGGTGGACCTCTGACTATTTCTCCCCATTGCCCCAGAGAGTAGATGGTCCCAGTTCTTGACTGCTGGCCTCATAAAACTACAAATACTCCTCTGTCCCCACCCTGTTTCCACTGGGTTTCACTGTCTGGTTTGGAAGAGGAGTTATATGGTCATCTACACATTACCCATGTTGCAACAGCTGAAGCCGGGGGGTTGGGTGGGCAACTTCCTAAGAACCCATAAGTGTGCCTACCAGGCTCCGTGGGTGTGAAGCGTTCTTATGATAGTACCAGTCAAGAAAGAGCTCTCCCACTTCTTCACATCCCTACCCTATGGGCAGCGATCTGGCGACAGGAACGCAGAAGGAGAAAAGCTCATCCTGACCCTCTGCCTGGCAGCAGGCATCCTCTCTGTCAACCATGGCTCAGGGGGAGAGAGACTTACCTCTATGTCGAACTTGGATTTTCTGTAACGATTCAGGATCAGGAATTCTAGTTACGAAAACAAGACTGTGTTTTGAGATTGGAAGTGACGGTGGGGCTTTCCAGCAGCTACAAGTGGCTAGAACCATCCGGGGGCATGGTGACTCTAATCCAGGAGCAGCATAAAAATGCCCCCAACTGTAAAGCTGCTAACTGGGCAGTTGCACTTTGATCATCTTTTGCAAGGTGTGCTTGTTTCGCATGAAGGCGCACTTATGCTGGCTCCCTCCTGGGGCAGATCCCCTTGAGTCTCTGCCCAACAGTGGCTTTCCCCTCTTCTTACTTGCCAACAGGACCCTGATTTGGTTTGGGCAGCGATGTGTCCAGACCCAGAGAACCAATCAAGACTGGTCCAAGCCAGTTTTGGCATCTTGTTTCCTTTTGTTAATGACTAGCCTACGGGAGGGCCTGGGGCATGAGCTGGTCCGAGGGATGGGACAGAAAGCAGAAGTGCTGGGGAGACATTTTCTCCTGTGAAATAAGAAAGGAGAAGCCCTCTTGGCATTCGCCTCCCTTGCCTTCAGCTTTGGACGTTGTCATGTGATACCTGCTACAGAACAGTGATCTTGTTAGGCACTTGACCCAATTGAGAAGAAAGTCCATGTGCTAAGGTTTGCAGAAGGGGAATAAAGAGATCCTGAATCCAAGATGAAACCACTGGCCCAACCCATCCTAAGGCCACCTATGTTGGTCTTTCTGCTAAGGAAGCAATAACTGTCTTAAAGGTTTAAATCTGTTAGCTGGACTCTGTAACAAAGAATTGCTATCTTCAAACACTAAGAAAATATTAAAATCCGCATCTTAAGCAATGCTCGCTTCTTTCTAAAGCCAATGGAAGTGATTTCATAAAGGGGAGAATCTTCAGGTAGATTTACGCTTTCCCAGGAACAGCACGCTTACTTTCCTTACCAAGGTCTCCTACCTCCAAAAAATTATAGCACAAACAATGTAACAAAGCAAAGATCCAGCTATACAAATCGTTACACAACATGCCAATTATATAAGGGCCTCTAATATCTGACGAAGTCCACAGACATCACAAAAACATACTATAATGTTAGATGTGAATTTCCAAATGTCTAGGAACTATAAACTTCTAAATTTAATCTAGTCATAACAAATTTAAAAATCAAATGCCCATCTTACCATTTTGTCTAAGCCTTTACTAGGACCCACCCAAGTCTAGCTCTTAAAAATTTTAGCTCAATCACACGCTCCAAGCAACTGAACCCTGAGATAGGGTGTGTGTGTGTGTGTGTGTGTGTGTGTGTGTGTGTGTGTGTGTAACTCATGCTTTGTTCCAAAAAGTGTGAGATGGCTGATCCATGATGTAGGCTGTTGAAGGTCGTCAGTTTCCCAACCTACAAAGTAGATTTTGTGTGAGGGGTGTGACATATCAAGGCGAAAACCAAACTAAAAACAAACAAGACAAGACAAAGCAAAAAGAGCCTCTCAGTCTAGCTCCAGTTATCCCTCACTGTTAGTTTCCAAAGGGATCACAAGTGTTTATAGAACATTTCACTGTTATTGTTTAATCACCTGATTGGGTTTGGTTCTAAAAAGGCCGATATCTCTTCTTTTTGCTTCTTTGGCTAAGTGTATGCATTGCTGCTTCAGATAAGTCTCTGCCAACTTCTACGCTGCTAAGGCAAAAACTAAGCTCATGTTACAATTCTAAATTTTTCTGAAGTTGCCTGAGTATGTTTAGACAAATATTATCGCCCTTGGAAAACACTAAGCGAGATGCTTATGATACATAAACCTTTGATGAATAATCAAATACGGTAAAGACTGTTGAGGTGGTGACCAAACCCATTTCTGCTTTCTCTTGAGCAACAGCCAGCTACGTTCCCCAGCCTCCCTTTAGTTTGGTGTGGCCATGTGCCTAAGTTCCACCTAATGAAATATGAGTGGAGATAATGTGCTACTTCTAAGACTGGCCTGTAGGCGCCTCCCAGCGTGATCCTCTGAGCTCATTCTGCCAGCCGAATGGAAGATTCTCCTATGATCCACATCACTGGATCCCAATTTTTGGTCTCAGAACCCTTTTACGCTCTTAACATTTACGTAGAATCCCAGAAAGCTTCTGTTGCTATGGGTTTCTTCTTTTAAGGCTTACCAAGAAACTTAATTCATTAAACAATAAAAAACAACATACTATAAATATACAAAGAAAAACGTAAAAAATAAATATAAAAATAAACCATATAAATACTATAAGCCTTAAATGTTGATATGGATAATATGTTTTTATGAAAATTAACCACATCGGCCCCCTCCAAAAAAAAATCTAGTGACAAAAGTGGCATTTTTGCAACTCTCTTGAATGTCTAACTTAATAGAAGACAGCTGGATTTTCACATGTGCTTCTATATTCCATCTGTTGTGTTGTTTGGGTTGGAGAACACACAAAAAAATCCAGACCTTCATAGATAAACAGCTAGAAAAGGGGAGAGACCTTGTGGAAATAGTCTGAAATGATCTCAGGGACCGCAGGGTCCTTGGATCATAACTTTGAGACCCAGTGATTTAGAGCAAGACAGACACCCAGGATATAAGGAGTCTTGGTTCCTGACTGACTACACGAAAGGCTGCCCAACCAGAAACCTGTCCCAACCCCCCACCCCCACCCCCAGAACCATAATGCAAGTGAGAAATCAGCTTTGGTTGCATTAAGCCACTAAGGTTTAGGGATTTATGTGTTACCGCAGCTCGCAATTATTCTAACGAAAACATGAACTCATGTAGTGGCAACACTGAGCCAGGTGCTGTTTAATTTACTCAGTCCTCTCAACAGTCCTATGAAGTAGTTACTTTTCTAGTCTACATTTTGGAGGTGAGGAAACTGAGGTACCGAGAGGTAAAGTGAATTATACACAGTCATACAGCCAGTAAACAAGTCTGGCTCCAGAGCTCACCCTTCTGCCTACTCCTCTTGCCTAAGTATTTCCCAGCACCACCTTCCCACGTAGGCTCCAGACAAGCAACACAGACATGCGTAACGAATACTTGCTTGTACCAATGACTTGCTTGCTTGAAACAGAATAAGGGTAGCAGCCAATTGGGGATGGTTCAGAAAATATGAGAGATGATAGGAAATAAATAGGTGAAAAGGAGTCCCTGAATACTATAGAAGAGAGGTGATACAATGGTCAGGGGGTGTGGCAGGCAGAATTCCAGATGGCCTCATGACCTTGCCGCCTGGTGTCACTTCCCCGATTATATTACGTGGCATTGAGTTGCATGATTATGTTATATGGTGAAAGGGATTTTGCAGATGTAATTAAGGGCACTCATTGATTACCCTTAAGATCGAGAACTTGTCTGGGTGGATAATCATGAGTCCTTTAAAAGCAGGATGCCTTTGCTGTCTGGTGTGAAGGGTGACAAGGACCGCACTTCACTGACGGATTTGGAGACAGAGGTGCCATGTGAGAAGGAGTAAAGGTGGTCTCTAGGAACACAGACCACACCCACCTGACAGCAAGCGAAGGAAGGAAGAACCTCAGACCCCCAACTGCAAGAAACTGAATTCGGCCAACAACTTGAATGAGACTAGGAGCAAATTCCTCCCCAGGGCCTTCAGGTGAGAACCCGGTTGTCCACACCTCCTGTGGGCCCTCCAACTCTCTAAGTAGGGAATCTGGCTATGTCTGCTTGTACTTCTGATCTACAGCATTGTGAGTTAATAGATGAGTGTTTTAAGCTGCTAATTTTATGGGAATTTGTTACAAAGCAATAGGAAACTAATAGAGCAATGCAAGAGAGACTGTATGTGTCTCAGGGTACTTGCTTAAGCAAGAATGACTTGTTCTTAAGTGTCTATTCCTAGCAACTCGTAACAAACAGTCCTAAATACGAGCAGGTTTTTCTACAAAAATAAAAATGAATTAAAAAAAAAAAAAAAACCAAACCACCTATTTCCTTATAAACATTTTCAATCTACCACTGGCAACTTTAAAACTAGTAATCCTGGGGCGCCTGAGTGGCTCAGTCGGTTAAACGCCCGACTTCGGCTCAGGTCACGATCTCGCGGTCCGTGAGTTCGAGCCCCGAGTCGGGCTCTGGGCTGATGGCTCAGAGCCTGGAGCCTGCTTCCGATTCTGTGTCTCCCTCTCTCTCTGCCCCTCCCCCGTTCATGCTCTGTCTCCCTCTGTCTCAAAAATAAAATAAAAACGTTAAAAAAAAATAAAAATAAAACTAGTAATAGTTTATTATCATAAGCCACAGAAAAGTGAAGGCATATTTTAAGGCAACATTTCTGATGTAAAAATGCCAAAGTCCTATAATCCATTAACCTCTCTCCTGGTCCACTCTTACAAGGAAATCTTAGAAAATCCCAGAATCAAACACCATTCCCATGCTCAGACCCTGTGAAACATGTGCAGCAGATTCTCAGGGCTTTTCTTTTTTTAGTTTAATACAAACTGATTTTTTTTCAAGGGAGACATACAGATATATTTGCAAGTAAACTATTTGGAAACCATTACTTATTTTCATGCCTTGCTCTTTCTTTAAAAAAAAAAAATTAGCTTCCTTACCATAAGACAAGAAGTAGAAAAAAATAAGATTAAACTTAGGGGGAAAGCTAGAATACCGACTGTGGTCACAAGGTCACAAGGTCCTATACCCCTGTAGGAGATGGGTCTGGGATTGAGAAGCTAAAGAACATTCTTGGGATCCATAAGACGAAAGAAAACCAGCTACTGAGAAGATGAAGAATTTTCCTAGTTCTCCAAGAGAAATCTCCTCAGTGGGCTGTATCATTCAACGTAGGGTCGGGTCTGCTACAGCAATAAAAGAATCCCCAAATGCCAGTTCCTCGTTATCAACAAACATCGATTTCTCATTCATGCTGCACATCTTCCGTTGTTTAGCTGAGCTGGGGGCTCTGTTCCATGTCTCATTTTTGGGGGGACTGGGGTTGTCAGCAGCACCATCTCAGATGTTGCCAGGTTACCATACCGGGAGGAAAGAGTGTTCTGGAGGGTCTCGAACCAGCAGATAATATCATGATCTGGAAATGATACCCATAATCTCCTGTTACAAGTCATTGGCCAAAAGAGCCACATGGGCCCAAGAGAGGGCCAAGGTGCACATCCTTATTGCCTAAAAGGGGCCCGAACAAGAGAGATCTCATATGGAAGCTAATGACGATCAGAGAGGTCATTATAACGTGTGTGACACACTGTGCCATGTCACGGTTCCTAGCGAGTGAGCATCCCACGACCATTTCTCATAAAATAGTTTGATAAAGGTAGAAAGCATCATGCAAAGGACGGTCAGGCAAATACCATACTAGGTGGGGCCAATGTCATAAGGCCCAGGATGCAGCTTTGTGAGTCTTTGTTCACGTAAAGGTGAAATCCTCCAGGAAAGGCCCCCAGTGGCCTGTTCCTAGTAGTGGAGGGAGGGGTGGCTCATTTACCAAACTGTATCCAACTGCAAAAAACATGCCCCCTCCGAAGGGGGGTGGGGCTTCTAGCCTTGAGTAATTTTAGTGCCGTATGAGGCTGTTCACCTTGGACTACTAGATATTTTGATTCTTTTTTTTTTCTTTTTCAAACAGAGAAACCGGAAATCCAGGTTGGTTTGTAAAATCTCCCAAATGACGCTATTAAAAAAAAAAAAAACAAAACACAGTGTGCAAACCAGTCAAAACATGTCTGGCAGCCAGATGTGGCCTGGGGATTGCCAATTCGTGGAGAAATTCAATGTTGCTGACTACTCAGAGTCATTGGTTGTGACAGTCAACTGAGCAGAAGGAAGTGTTGATGTCCCCTTGGGAAAGGGCCTCTGCAAGTGAGATCTCACATAAGCATGACAGGGGGAATGAAGGGCAAATGCTACCAAGTTGGTGGCCCCGATGCTGAGATCACTGCTAAGGATGTCCTCGCTCTAGAGGGACCAAACGCCTACCAAAAGCATCCTAGGGGGAAGAGATTCTAAACTCCACCAGGGGACTTGCCTGTATGCGTTTACCACTGTGTCTCCAGAACCTTGAAGGAGGTCCCGCCAACGGAAGGTGCTCAAAACATTATGTTCAAGGAATGTAGAAGTTTGTATGGAACTAATTTAAAATCTATTTCCGCAGAAGGAGAACACATGCAATGGCCCTTTTCACCCGGGGACAACAAAAAATAATTGTGTTTTTTTTTTTCCAGGACATTCCACACAAATCTAAATTGCTTACTTTGAATAGAACCTTCCAGGCTAAACAGTGGAACTATAAACACATGGCACATTTCCCCCGCTATAAGAACGATTGCTACAGCAGCAAATTCAGCCACGTCACACTGTGTCCAGGTAGCCCAGCCTGGGTGGGAGGCAACAGAATGTCCCTCCCCATGCACCTGCAAGTGTCGAGGATGTGGCACTGAGAGGGGGTCGGCCGGGAGAGAACTGGCAGCTAAGCCAAGAAGCAGGGGTGTGGACCACAAACTGGTGAGCGGACGGGTCCCAGTGGATGCCGGCACAGAGAAATGACAACTCTTGAGGTCCACGGAAAGAAGATGTAGCCCCATGGTGAGAGGAGAGAGGGAATCCCTGAATTGACAAAGACTACAAGGAATCACTATTAGGAAGGACGGAAGCTTGAGATGGGCGTTAAATTCAATTGAAAAGAAGACAGCGGGATTACTTTCTACCTCCAGTAGGGAACCTGAGATGTGAGGCTGTAAGACTGTCGTGGGTCAGGTTCCCCGGGGAAGCCGACTCCAGGGTGGGCACAAGGCACAGAATGTTTACGGGGAAGCACTCTCCAGATCAATACCTGTGGACAGGGGAAGGAAGCAGGACTGGGCAGGGGAGACACTAGCTGCTGTGATTCAATCCTTGACCCAGGGAGTTCTGGTCCTCCGGGGTTGTCCTGAATTGGAATAAGGAAACTGAGGTCTGTCTCTCCACATTAGCAGGTCATTCATTGCATGTGGGCTGTCCCCGACGGGCATTGGGGAAAGCCCCTTTCTTCAGCAGAGGGCTTCTGCCAGGAACACGCTCACAACTGAGGAATGGGCCCTTTGGTCTTGACGGGACACACAGGTGGTATGTGATCAGCAGAAAATGAATGTGAGAATCATTGCTCTCTTCTCTCCCCTCTGCATGCCAAGGTTCTATGATTCTGGGAACCAAGGCATTCGGGTGGTGCTCCCATTTCAATAGTAAGATCTTGTCCGTAACATTTTGTCTGACACCTTGAGAGCTGGAGCCTTGTAGGGACAGGCCAATGTCAGGAACATCGCCTGCAGCAGACCAAAGAAGGAAGTGGAGTTTATAAGGCAAACGTGTAAGAAGGAACCATAACTGTGAGTTATAAGTAGACCCTTGCATGTGGGAATGCCGCCTCTATTTTTTATTTCCTTTTGGTCCCACTTTTCCCAAAGCCTGGTCTCAGGGCATCAGTCTTGAGAGATGCTGGGCATTGAAAGGATTCTATGGGCAAATAAGGGTGGGTACCACTCACACTCTGATCCTTCTAGGTGATTCCTCTCCTACATAATCTTATCGAGAAGTCTTGCACAAAAGAAACCTATTTATCTTTGTAAAATAGAAATATTCGACCACAGCCAATAGCCTTAACATCTCATGGAAACACTAGATGATTCCGTAGTGTTTATATGTGTAAAGCAAGCAGTTCACTAAATTAATATTCCTTTTTGAAAACATCAGTAACTATGTGAAGTATCCTGCCTCCCTTAATGTTTCTTCTTTTCCTCCTCCTCCTCCTCCTCCTCTTTCTTCTTCTTCTTCTTCTTCGTCTTCGTCTTCTTCTTCGTCTTCTTCTTCGTCTTCTTTTTATTTGTGAAGGACAATTTCGGCTGAGGCTATTTCTCTAGCTATGAAGAGTCAGTTACATTTAGCAACAGCCAGACACAGGCCATCTAGCAGACATGGAAACAACTTTAAAATTTGAGCTTAGGGGCACCTGCGTGGCTCAGTCGGTTAAACGTCCAACTTCGGATCAGGTCATGATCTTGTGGTTCGTGAGTTTGAGCCCCGCGTCCAGCTCTGTACTGACATTTCAGAGCCTGGAGCCTGCTTCGGATTCTGTGTATCCTTCCCTCTCTGCCCCTCCCCTGTTCATGCCCTCTCTCTCTCTCTCTCTCTCTCAAGAATAAACATTAAAAAATTTTTTTAATTTGAACTTAACCATGTAGGAAATATCACTCAAAGTCTTAATTTTTTAACTATGATTCTGGAAATGCCTTCTACACTAGCAGTATACCAGTGGCTGGAATTTATAGCACAGCTAGCAGGGGGCATCTGCTGTCCCTGAATGTGCTTCACGTACATGGTGTCACTGAAGGGGACGCTCAGGCTGACAGAGGTTCAGTGACATGCCTTGGGCCACACAGACAGAAGGAACAGACCTGACCTGGGTAGTACAGCTCCGTAGCCCATGCTCTTAACGGCACGCTCTATCCCCCACCTTCACGCCACGTCATTCTTTTAAAAAATGGATCAACAAGGGGCGCCTGGGTGGCTCAGTTGTCCGGGTGTCCGACTTGGGCTCACGTCATGATCTCGCGGTTTGGGAGTTCGAGGCCCGCGTCGGGCTCTGTGCGGACAGCTCGGAGCCTGAAGCCTGCTTCGGATTCTGGGTCTCCTCCTCTCTCTGCCCCTCCCATTCTCACACTCTGTCTCTCTTGCTCAAAAATAAATAAACATTAAAAAAAATTAAAAAAATAAGTGCCAATAAAAAAACAGATCAACAGCAACAAGGAAGGACTAAAACCAGGATTAAAATAAAATTAGCAAACATACCCCTGAAGGAAAAGCCACTTAAAACACCCTTGCTTGGGAAATGTATACAGAGTATGTATATGAACCGTGACCTTTAAGACTTGTTGGGTTAAATGAAAGCGGGGATAGATATTTCAAAGCAGAACTCTACCCATTTTTCTACAACAGCAGGGAATTTTATGTCCATATGGGGCGTAAAAATACTTCCCTTCTGAGTAGTCTCCGGGTTAACAGTCACCAAACATTTGACTGAAAACCCTGTGTTCTGCTTGTCTGACAGCGTTTTCGCTGAGAAAGCTGTCTGCCTACTTTCCTAAAGTTCTTCAGGTCTTCCCTTCTGAAAGAGAAGAGCAGAATACTGGCCGGTTTTCAAATAACTGTCTTCTTTCCAATGTGGTTGTGGCCAGGACGGGGCGCTCTTGTCCAAACCATGGGCCAGAAGTTTGATGCTCCCACTGGGATGACCTTTCCCGGCACCTGCCCAAGTGGGTTAGATGCACAGGTGCATACCGGCCTTTAGAGTCGTTTGCGCCCATTCTATCCATACCTGTTTCTGAGAACTTTTCCCTTTGGCTTTCTCCACAAGCTACTATTTTTAATTTTTAGGTCACCCTCTCTGCATTAGAATGTTCTTGTCAAACAAGGCGCGCTGGAGCTTAGGAAATAAAGCCGGAGAAGGCACGGTCACTAATGAACTTTGTTTGCCCCGATCCTCACTTGCCTGGCCTGTAGTTACGATGGTAGGAACACGGCGACTTGAAAACCCACTGATTTCTAACCAGTGGCCTCAACTTCCTCTTTGCACAAAACCTTTTACATGCTCTGCCTTGAATTTCACTTCTTTCCGGAGCCTTTCCTCTGGTGACATTTCTAAGAGGCAGTAAAATAGCCCAAAGGCAGGAAGGTGGGGGTAATTTATAACTTGGGGAGTCCGCCCTTGAACAGACTGAAAATCTGAACAGCCCAGGAGTGCTGGCTGTGCAGGGGGGCCTCAGGCTGGCTGTGGATCAGCCTTTAGTGATTATGGCAGAACAGCAATTACGGTACGAGAGAAATGAACTCAAGCTGACCTTCACCGAAAGTGTAAGAAAGGTGTTGGACCCACCTGCTTCTCTAGATTGGGTTTTAATCTGGTCGTGAGTGGGCTCGGGGCACTGTGACAGGTCTAGAACGAGGGTGAGGGTTTCGGGCCATCTGGCTCACCAATGAACACACAAACCCTCAAGATGTCTGACCCTGAGAGCTGCTTTTGGGTTTTCTAGAACTGTTTTACACACACACACACACACACACACACACACACGAATGGTGTAAGAGTCACCAGTTCCTAGGAAATTTAAAAAGAACTACCACCTAGTGCCAATGGATTCTCTTATTCCGATACATCATACTGTCTGGCCCTTCAGAACCCAGGATTTCAGTCCATCGGCGTTCCTGCCGTAGACTCAATAATGATTATTCAGCATATTGAGTATGGGCTGAGCGAGTATAACGTTTTATACTTACTAGGATCAAAGCACTCATATTAAATAGATATCAGTTTGAGCCACATGAAATTGCCTTTTTTTTTGTAGGAGAAAAATGATCAAATACACCAACCGTTTCATAAGGTTTGAGCTAAATCATTTCTAGGTTTTTCTACCTAGTGGATTTTCCTCGAGTTTCGGAAGTCATGGTGGAAAGGTTACATAAGCGGTGAACGGTGTGGGAGAATTCCTGCCTCCATCCTTCCTCGTTCCTTCTTTCTCTTCCTTTCCCCCAACAAACACTGGTGAGGTGCCCAGGAAGTACACAAGTCGTTAGCTGTGGTAAGTCCTGCAAGGTGGCCGAGCTGAAGGGGTCAGCCCTTTATAACGTTCACAATGGAGCACAGAGATCAACATGAGACAGCTCCCAGCAGAGGACAGCTGGGGGCCCTTAGAAGGTGCAGCCAGGGGTGCAAGGAGGGAAAGGGGGGCTGGGGACAGCGCCAAGGTGGGCTGGACAGGCCCTCCCTTGGTGGAGGGCTTGCTCTGTGCCAGCACCGTGCAGGGTCGGAAGGGATGAAGGAAGGCTGGGAGGAAAATCACAGACATGGCAGGGGGTACAGGCAGGTGACGAAGGCGGAGAGTGTTCTGGCTGAGGGGCTCATGGTGAGTAAGGCCATGGCGGCCGGAAAGTGCGTGGGGTGTTCAGAGGTCATAATGAAGGAAGAAACATGAGGCTGGTGTCATAATTCTTCTCACATGAGGACAGAGGACACAAGGAATTTAAGTGGCTTGTCCGGGGCCATGTGGCCAACTGGCTTGGAGCCCATGCTCTTAACCATTGTGGGGCACTTTCTCTGCAGCAAGCTGCCTTTCAGAGGTCACCAAAAAAGAGAGTTTCATAACAGAAGGAAACATGTCGCACAAAAGCAGTAAATACTTGGAGAATATCTGCTTATATTCTAGGAGAGTAGGTATAAAGAATGCTGGGACGGGCACCTGAGTGGCTCAGTCAGTGAAGCATCCGACTCTTTTTTTTTTTTTTTAATATTTATTTATTTTTGGGAGAGCCCAAGTGGAGGAGGGAAAGAGAGAGGGGGACAGAGGATCCAAAGTGGGCTCTCCACTGACATGCTTGGAAGCAGGGAGCCCGATGTGGGGCTTGAACTCACGAACCGCGGGTCATAACCTGAGCCGAAGTCAGACGCTCAACCGACTGAGCCACTCAGGTGCCCGAAGCATCCAACCCTTGATTTCGGCTCAGGTCATGATCTCATGGTTTGTGAGTTCAAGCCCCTCATCAGGCTCTGTGCTGGTGGTGTGGAGCCTGCTTGGGATTCTCTCTCTCCCTCTCTCTCTCTCTGCCCCTCCCCTGCTTGCTCTTTCTCTGACTCTCAAAGTAAATAAACTTTAAAAAAAAAAAAGGAATGCTGGGAATACACACACACACACACACACACACACACACACACACACTACCCTACACATAATATTCAACAAGTATATATTCTCCATAATATATTATTAAGGAATAATAATATATTATATAATATATAAAGCAACTCCGGAACTAGGGCAACATGATAGTTGATTAATAATATACATAATAGATAACAATTATTAGATGTTTAATAATTATATGTGCTATTAATCAACTATCATGTTGCCTTATTTCTGGAGTTGCCTTATCTAGTTTATAACAGTCCTACTCTAATGATGAGACCAGTGGCTTCAAAGTGTGGTTCCTGGACCAGCAGCCTTGTCTCCTGGGAAGCTGAGCCCAAGCACAGATTTGCTGTATTTGCAATGATGGACGTGAGGTCTGGATATCTGTCTGTTTACAACCTTTCCAGAGGATTCTTGAGAACTCTGAGAACCACTGAACTCTGAGAACCACTGGATTAGAGAAAATGTGATTAGCAGCATGAACATTGCTGACCTCTTTTTACCCCATTCTAGCTATATACATACTCTCATTGAGTTCGAAGAAAACCTTTGCTCTCTTAAGTAATAACCATTTCCATTTTAATATGCTGTAAACTATTTAATTAGTTGGTAAATTTTTCGTAGGTATTAAAGGTCAGGATTTGTGAAGTCCAGGTTAATGAGTATTTTTATTTTATTACCAATTCAATATTGACTATTTCTAAAGTCCACAGCCTTTAAAGAAAGGTACACATTTTATTTCTTTCTTTGCTGATGGACGATGGAATGAGAGATGAATACACACTCATTCATTTAACAAATATTAATTCAGAGCATATGTTTAAGGGCCACTGGCAGAGGGCTCTGGAGAACAGAGGGTCCCATCTTGAACATTTAAGCCCTTTGGGCCAGTGCAGCTCTGTGGGGCCCAATTGATGTGCAGAAGTGTGGTAATAGGTTTCTAGTTCTCCCCTTGCCTCCCACGCCCCGGGAAACTTGTGAGAAACCATTTCCCACACTTAGGTTTTCTGAAATCGGGAAGAGTGGGATGATCATTAGCTTCGAGAATAGCACCACCATTTAAAAACGGAAAAGCTTGGCCTTTAAACACTTGCCAACAGCTACTGTCAACAGCTACTGGCTTTTGCAATTGAACCTGGAGATGTGCCAGTATTCCCACCTCCGCCTCCTATGCTGCCCCGGTCTCTCTCTCCTCCAATACACCTGCCACATTGACATCAAGTCACGTCTCTGGTAGCTCCTTAAGCTTTCAGGCAGAAAGTCCAGACTTCTCAGCCTGCTCTTGTGGCCCTTCTCAAGCTCTCCCATCTCATCAGCCTCCCTCACTCTACCTTACCCTCTTGTCTGCCAAGCCACGCTCCTCCTTTTTGCTAGAAGGTCCTTCTCTCCTAGGCATGCGCCTGCTTTCCTTTGGGACTCTGTTAGAGCTATTATGGCTGCAGGAAACAGGAACTCTACCCAAACTAGCACTAGAACAAAAAAGAAAGGGAAATGTATTGGCTCGTAGACCAAGGCTGGAACTGCTCAAATGACCCTCTTAGGGAAAAGAACACGCCTCTTCCCTAATTGCTCTAGCAGAGACCCAGGGGCTCACTTACTGTGCCTGTGACTGATGCTGGCCCGTCCTGAGCTGGTCCTTGTAAGTGGGATTGGTCAGCTAGGGGGAGAAGAGTGCTTGGCACAGATCAGGTGCTCAATGACTATCTGACTGTTATTACTAATTATTAATAGTTAAGAGTGAATGACTGAATGAACAGCCCCTCCAGGGCAGCGCAATCCGAGTTATAGCTAAGTCACAATGAGGCAGCCAAAGGAAGCATGACCGGAAGGCTTGGGTGGGGTTGAGGAAGACTTTGCATGTCAGGAAATGCTTGAGCTTGGTCTAGAAAGGTAGGTAGCATTCCCTCAGTCAAGCAGGGGGCTGGGTGGGAGCAGAGGAGGAGCCCTGAAGAGGGGAAATTCGGGGTAAATGCTGAAGGGCATGAAATCAGTTGGTTTGCTCAGGACGCATTAATGGTTCACAGGTGTTGGCCTCTGGGACACAGCTCGTGGGAAGAAATAGAGGAGGGCAAGGGGACAAGATCATGAAAGGCCATGCGTGCCACCCCAAGGAGTTCACTATCAGGTAGTCAGGGGCTCCTGAAGAGGCTCTCAAGTCAGGACCTCCAGGGCTTGGGTCCCAGCTCAGCAGGTGAGTGGTCATGAATAAGTTACTGGAGCCACCCAATCCTCCCTCCCAGACCTGTTGTGAGGACAGAATATGACAAGCTGAAAGCACTCCTATAGTCCTTGGGGCTTGGTTGATGCTCGGCAAATGCTGGTGTTTCTTTCCTTTCCTTGTGACGCGGTTGATTTCCACATTCAACTCACGGGAGGACAAAAAAACCCAGTTCATTACAAACTCCACGCGAATCATTCTACAACTCCAGGACTGTAGCTGGTGTTTCACCAACTACCACGAGGGGGAACTGGGTCCCGCATTACTTCCTAACATCCACGAGGGGAACTGTGGTTTCAATTTCCTCTCACCCCAATTTCTCCCAGCACGGTGGGAAGTGAGACGCTTGTCACGGAAAACATGCAGACCATAGTCGTCACTTTGGGATCTGGCGAAAGTCTCTGGAGTTTTTCAATATTGCCAAATCCTTTCAACCTCACAGAGCTCGGGACTAAAAGATGTGCACAAGGGTGTTCTTTTGAAATCGCAGAGGGAGGCATGCTTGTCTGTAACGAGCCCTTGTCTTCTTAGGGAACTCTCTCGGCCATACATATTTCTTCTTAAGAACTAGTCAGTCAAGAGCAGGAGATGATTAGAATCATCCACAGAGAGAATGGGGAACTGATATGTGAAGAGGGAAACAATTCCCAATATCATGCTCTGTCCAGAAGCTTTAATATTAGACACACAGCAGATCGGTTTCCTTTGTCGGTGTGGTAGAGTGGAAAGGACAGAAGCCTTGAGGTCAAACAAGCCACTACTAGTTACCAGTAACTACTTCCAGGACTTGCAAGTTACCGGTTTTGTGACTCTGGCCAAATCACTGGACCCCTCCAAACCTCAGTTTTCTTGCTTCTGGCTGATAAAGAATAGGGAGCCTGAGACTTGAAGACTGGTATAAAGCAAAGTGAAACACTGTCAGTTTACAACGGATTAAAAACGACACCATGCTTGGAGCGCCTGGGTGGCTCAGTCAGTTGAGCGTCTGACTTAGGCTCAGGTCACGATCTCACAGCTTGTGAGTTCGAGCCCCGCGTCGGGCTCTGTGCTGACAGCTTGGAGACTGGAGCCTGCTTCGGATTCTGTGCCTCCCTTTCTTTCTGCCCCAACCCACTTGCATTCTGTCTCTGTCTCTCTCAAAAATAAATAAACGTTAAAAAACAAAGTAAAACAAAAAACTAAGCCATGCTTCGTTGCGGTTTTTGTGATTGTAACTTTCCTAAACTCATTCAGGATTCTAAATAATAGAAATCACTTATTTCATGAATTGTATTACATGTAATTTATATACATGTGCTATAACTATCCTCACTCTGTTAAAGGCATGTCAGCACATGCACAGCTCATAATTATGGGTCTTACTTCTGACTCTCAGTCTGAGTGTTAACCAAAGATTTGCTGCAGGTGACAGGGAACTGACTTAATAGTTTTTTTCTTTTTTTTAAGCCACCAAGTCACATGAGACCTGTAAAAGTTGCATTTGTGAACTTTAACTTATTCTTCTGATGGTCAGGCTTCATTAGCTTCATAAATAGAGACTAGGTACAAAGTGAAATATTAACTTTCTGGAAACTTCAAAGTGATTATGTATAAGGAAAGACGAAACCAATTGGGATATTTATAAATTACCATCATAAAACCCAGCCAGACATTTCATTATTGAGAAATGAGTAATGCCACTTCTGCAACCTGTTCCAGAGGCAATGAAATCAAATAACCCAAGATGTAGCCTTGACCATTTCATTTCCATGAATGTCAATGGAAATTACGCAGGGAACAAAATCCTTCCTCTTCCCCACAGCTGAGGGGGAAAAAAAATGAATTCTTACAGACTAAGCTTTTAATTCATAAAGATTACAGGTGGATTTTTGACTTTTTTTTTCTTCCAAGAAAATGGGGAGGGGCTAGAGGTTTCCAGCTTATGTCTCCTAATTTACTGATAATCTGGGGGGGTCTTGTGTTCAACAGAGGCTCTCTTTGGCCAGATCCGACACTGTAGATGGAGCTGTGTTTCTTTCCATTTTGTTAAACAAACAAACAAAAATTCCTGGCAAAATCATGCATAGATAAAAGGCTGGTTTATCAGAGTTCACTAGGACTCTTTAACCTATTGCCTTCATCTCATTTAAGTGCATATAATTATGACGAGGTCTAGAGATATGCTTAGGGCAGGGTCAGAAGGTGAGAGATGGAGACATGCACTCCAAAAGTGGTTTTGGGGTTATCTCCCATGTCTACCTGGTCATCCAAGTACTATAATTCCTACCCACTTCGGTCAACACGAGATGTTCCCTTTTCTGATTTAACATCTCCACGTCAAGGAAGAATAGTGTGGATCGCTCAATTAAAATGAAAACGAACCTGAATTCGAAGACTAGAGCTTTCGCTTTCTCAGTAACGGTGACAAGTAAGGTGAGGAGTAAGTGCAGGACAAAAGGGGGGCGGGCAGCTGCTGGGGGTGGCATGAGTTAGAGTTCTTCTGGCTACAAAGACAGTAGACATCCAAACTCAACACACACGCCCATTCCCACAGCTAAAAGGCTATGCGGGAATTAATTGACCAATGTAACTGACAGGACTGGAATCTCCAGCCTAGGGTGGCAGGCTCCAGACCTGCCTCCCAGGCCTCCAGGTAGAGGCACAGACCAAGTTCTGAGGACTCAGGTTCCCTCCCTTTCCAGCTCCACTTTCTCAGGCTCAGAGAAGAGCCTTCGGCCACCCAGACTCTGCTTCCTGCTGAATCCAACTTGGCAGAAAAAAAGGGCTGCAGGCCTTCTTTCTGAAACTCACAGTAAAAGTCTGTTGGTTTCAGTGGCTCTGACTTGACCACATGCCCACCCTTGAACCAACCATAGTGGCCAGGGAAATGGTACCCCTTGGGTCTGCCTTGAATGACAAATCCACCTCTGGGCTCAGGGGCTGGGTTCGACTCCACCAGAAGCACATAATTGGAGCGTGGGAGGCGAGGCAGCTCTGGGTGCGGTTTCCCGAAGATGGTGCCTAGGTTCTAGATGGCAACGGTGAGAGCTACTCACCATGGGGGTGGCGCTGGGGAGACTGCTAGGCTTTGACTAGAGAGACACAAAGGGTGGAAGGAGAAACACTGGAGGAGTAAGAAAGAGGGGGGCCAAAGAAAGAAAATAACGGGATTCCCTAAAGTTGTATCTCGTCCCACCAGTGTTCAATGTCACTACGTCAGCTTGAGCTTTGAGCCCATTTCTCATCTCTGCAGAAAGAGTGGTTCTTTACTGGGAGCATACAGCAGAAGCACCTGGAAAGCTGTTTCAAATGACACAGGCCCAGGATCAGTTGTGCTGCCCCCTGCCCTCCCCCCCCCCCCCCCCCCCCCCCCGCCCGAAGGCCAATGGGAAGAGCTCTGAGGTCACGATCAGGGCGAATACTGCAGTTTCTGCCGGGGGAGAGCAGTCCTAGGTGACAGCATCATTTACCGCCCACAGTCGAAGGTGATGAAAACGGCATACTGATTTCCCTTAACACCTGCCTGGAGACATACAAACATAAACTTTTCTAACTTTTCATCCATCAGAGGTCCTGCCTACAACAGCAGTTCTCAGAGTGTGAGGGACCTGAAGATACTTTCAGAGACCCCATGTGGTCAAAACTATTTTCATGAATTATCTCATCCACGGACTGACATTGTGACTAGCTTTTTAGAAACTACCATTTGTTAAGTTTTAGTCTGCTTTTTAAAAATATTTATATTTGAGAGAGCGCACATAAGCAAGGGGGGGGGGGTAGAGAGAGAGAGAGAGAGACAGACAGACAGACATAGAATCCGAAGCAGGCTCCAGGCTCCGAGCTGTCAGCACAGAGCCCAACGCGGGGCTCGAACCCACAAGCCAGGAGATCATGACCTGAGCCGAAGTTGGACGCTTCACCAACCGAGCCATCTGGCAACCCTGGTCTATTTTTTTTTTTTTTCAACTCTGATTTACCTTAAACAGCTACAAAAAACCATATTCTTCCTTTTTTTTTTTCAATGACATAGGTCTGCACAAGGCCAGAGCTCCTTCCTACACTTCAAACAAAATATTTCATCGCAGACTGAATACAAAAGCAGATGTGAGAACCCATGTGTTGTCTGTTAAGCCAGACACTAAAGAGATTTACAAAAAATGTAAAATAACGCCAATATTCCTACCAGTTTTTGTTTTGTTTGGACAGCGGGGTTATTTTTCATTAAAAAATAGGCCATTTACATAAACACGCAATGAATTTATTACGGCTATGTTTAAAAGAGTAAATACGTAACATTTTTCTCAGTTTTACTTTTAAATACAGTAAATATCAGTGGATACAACTCACATAAATGAAATCTCTCTGGGGTTCTCAGAAATTTTAAAGAGAATATAAAAAGCCAAAAAGTCTGGGGTTGCCTGGGTGGCTCAGCCGGTTGAGCGTCGACTTTGGCTCAGGTCACGATCTCGCGGTCCGTGGGTTCCAGCCCCGCGTCGGGCTCCGTGCCGACCGCTCGGAGCCTGGAGCCTGTTTCGGATTCTGTGTCTCCCTCTCTCTCTGCCCCTCCCCCGTTCATGCTCTGTCTCTCTGTGTCTCAAAAATAAACAAACGTTAAAAAAAAAAAAAGCCAAAAAGTTTGGGTACCTCTGGACCAGAATCCCAGTGGCTCAGATCACTGGGACCATTTTTATATTTAAGTGTCCCAAGCTGGCAGAACTGCCCACCTGCTTACACAGAGAATGAGCACGCACTACAAAAAGGCACCCCCTAGCCATTGCATAGCCTGATTCGTGCTATAAAACCTTGAGGAAGTGGGAACGATTCAGTGAATTCATTGCTGAAAATTTGTTCTTGCTCATTACTCCCACATCTGTTAAGCGTAGTCCTTTGAGATGGTCACCAGCATGTAACTCTACTCTCAGCCACTAGATGGCGCTGCTTACATAAAAATACTTGTGCAGACGAGGCGTCTCTAAATGAGCTGTTTATTCTAGAGATGTTGGATGGGGGTGAATGAGGCTTTGGCCCATCTTACTCTGACAAATACTGACTGGGTCAGGATAACTTTCCTTTCCGTTCCTGTAGATTTCTAACCTTGAGATCACTGACAGTGAGGAATTGGTAAAAAGTGCAGCTTTCTGATAGAAGAGAACCCAGGGGATTTAGTTATTCTTCTATTCAACTTTGCTGCTAAGAAACCACCAGCTGGCCTAAAAGGAAGAGGCATGGATTTTTTTTTTTCCCTTGTCCCTTCATTAAATTTCTTTTAAATCTATTCCAGTTAATTTCCCCCCATCATTTAAATGTTAGCCAGTGATCTGGGAAAAGGAGCCAGGAGCAAAGCCAACCTGTGAACCACCGGGGTTTACTATCTGAAAAATGTTTTCATGGAGGACTTTTCGTGTGCAGGCAGAGGCAGAGAATGAACACAGACATCTAAATTAGGACGTATAAGCAACATTAGAGCAGGTGGCACAGGTATCCCCGAGAGAAAAGGCTCCCTCAAGTATCTGATAACCTTTACTTCCTGTCCCGCCTTCTGCCTAACCAGGGGATGAGAACTTTAGAATCATCTGGGGAACCTTAAAAATAGAGATGCCTGAACTTCACTGCTGGGGGCTTTGATTCAAGAAGTCAGGAGAGGCCAAACATGGGTACTTCTTTAAAGCTCCCAGGGTGATGATTCTAAGCTGCAGCCAGTTTGAGAACCACTGACCCAGCCAAATCAACTATCTTTCAGACTGCACGATCAATTCCACACCATTAGGGGATTCTAATGTAAAATAGTGCTCCGTAAAACCTGGTTTTGTGAGCAAATGTAATCCAAGTTCAAATCCATTCTTACAGCATTATGTCCCACTCCATTTTATCACTCTGTGTGTGAGAGGTAGGAAGAGTCATTACTGCACCTGTCACATTTACTAGCTAAGTCACACTCATCTTCCTTCACTCCTGAGAAAAGACTGGTTATGTCAGTTACATATTATTTCCAAGGGCCCTCCTGTGGGGCAGATCTACAGGTTTTCCAGACCCTGTGAACGTGAGAGGATCTTTTCAGTGCCTTGATGCTTTCTACAGGAACAGTTCAGGCTCTTTCTTTGGCTTGGTGAAGGGCAATGAGCCACACGGCGTTTGAATCAATTGTCCTTAACAAAGCCACAAAGCCTGTCCGCCCTCCAGAACCAAGATCCTTTCCACAATGGCACAGGGGAGGAGCCCATCCAGGAAAAGAGCTAACCTCGTTATCTTGCATTAATGCCAATTACGGGGTCGGAACTTGAACTTTATACAGTAATTAGAACGGCGCTAACACAGGGAGCAGTGGAACTGGTCTGCATTCACTCCTTGCGTTGGTTATCCTCTGCCATATTCTACTCCCTTTTCTCAATTCATTCTCTGTCCTGCCTATCCCCACGGTGGGGAGACTGACTCATGTGGACTGTATCCCCAGCGACTTTGCTCTACGGCTTTAGGTACAGTTTGCCCAAATGGAAGGTAGAGGCAAGAGATCAAGGGTAGAAGAGAGAGAGAGAAGTCAGATTATTTCTTCCCCTACCGCCTCCCTCTTGTGTGATATGGCAGCCTGGACTGATTGTGGGAGCCTCTCCTGTACAGTCCCCCTACATTGTGAATCCCCCTTCTCTGCAAGCCCCCCTCCTGCAGGAGCCCCCTGCGGTGTGGGAGCCCCCCCTGCGGGAACCCTCCTTCTGTGGGAACCCTCCAATTAAGTAAGCCCCCTTCTGTGCAAGCCCCCCTTCTGTGGGAGCCCTTCTCTTACGGGAGTCCCCCTCGTCTGGAAAACCCCACTCCAGTTCTTACTAGACATCAATAACCCCAGGGTCTTCTTCTGGTCCCTTCAGCACGGGGGAGGTAACTGCTTCCTGCCATTCCCAACCCCTGAGAAAAATCCCTTGTTAATCAAATTCTCTTCAACATCCCAGTGACTATGTCTTCCATTTCCTGCTGGGTTCTGATTGCTAGGACACCTTCTAGACTAACCGTAACCTGAATTCATTTTTCACTTTTCAATCATTCACATAGAAGTCCTGTAGGTATAACTGATGTTCCTCAAAGATCTGAACTTTAAGAGAATTTCTAAGTTGCATTTTTTTTCCCACCTACGCCTTCAGGACCTCGAGATGTCTTTGAAATACTCCCGACTAACGGGTGCCTCAGTTTCCTGTCGTGTAAAACGAAGGGACTGCACAAAATGGTCTCCAGGACTCTCTTCCTCCAGGCTCTGGCTTTTCCTGCCCTCAGGGAGTCAAGTCAGCCCAGGGAGGAAGAAGCTGTCCAAAGGGAAGGGGGGGCCTTGTGAGATACCGTCTTGGTGTATTTGGGATACACATTCCTCAGGGGGAGTTCAGTCTATTATTTTAAAGTTTTAAAGTTAGCCATCTGCTGTCCATTGGGCTGTGTGTCCTCTTAAGTTATCATAAAGAGTATGTGCAAAGCTCTGGGGCTGTTTTGTGGTGGGAGTGATTCCTTCAGCGTCTGTGAAGGAGGGTGAGCCTCAACAGGTTTTACCAGAGAGTCTGTACTGGAGGCTAAAGGAGGGACAGGAACTGACCGATCACAGGAGGGGAAGGCATTTCAGATGGCAGGCATAGGGGGAATGGGAGGGGAGGCGAGGGGACAAGAACATTTGTGGACTGCAGGCCAGTGGGGGAGGCCAGCAGTGGAAGACAGTCTGGGAGAGGTGGGGCTGGACTGCAACGGGCGTTTCCATTCATTTTTCAATGTCCCTCACCACTTGCTGCCCCAGGGATTGCTGCAGCACTTGCCTTCAGGCAGGGTGGCCCGTTAGCACCTGTCCTCGCCATGCACCTCTTGCTTCTCTGACGCAACTGTCTGGGATACCCGTGGGCACCCACCTGGCTCTCCACATGCACAGCCTGGTGCGCAGGACACTTAGCAGCTCACAAGCACCCCTCAGCCAATAGAGGACAGGCGGTGGTAAACACCCCACTTCAATTCCTCTCAGGAGCAATTCCAGATGGCTCCGCAGAACATGCCCAACTCAATAACGTCCATTTCCACTGGCTTCTCATCTGTTTCATTCTCCTGACTTCTCCTTCCCGCTCATTAGAATGCCTTTCCAAATTACCAATGGACCAAATCCTTGCCTCAGGCTCTGCTTCTAGGGGAGCCCAGGCTCAGACAAGCTGCAAATGTCCTGCTGAGGAATATGGACTTTGTCCTGCAGACAAAGCAAATCATAGCATTTCCAAGATGAAAACAACAACAGTGAGAGCAACACTCTTATGAACAAAATGTCATCAAGGGCCACCGGCTCCTAAGTACCATTGCGGGATTTGGAGGAGGGTGGCACAAAGAACCATTCAGTCTGAGCTCAACTGACTTGTGAGGCTTCTGTTGGTCAGCAAGACCTGGAGGTCCGTCCTCTGGTGTGGCCACTCCTTCCTGCTCCAGGGCAGTGGAGGGAAATGTAATGTCACTGCTGGGCAAAAATCTCTGGCAGGCTGACTGGTTCGTGTGGGGGAAACGGCAAAATAAACAACGAGAGGATCACCTTGGATGCAAAGAAGGGAATTATTTCAAAAAGAAAATAGGCAGAGTGGGGTTTGGGAGAGATTCTTCTTCTTTGAAGCCACGCATCTGTAGAGGAGCACATCCTAACCAGGCTCAAAGCCCTTTAACCGGGAAAAGGTCAATCTTCTGATCTCACAGGAAGAAAAACAGAAACCGAAGAGGGCTTCCTTGCTGCCACAGGAAAGCAAGAGAAATCTGGGAGTTGGTCCGAACTGCTTGAGAAAGCAGAGGTGGCATGGCGTGGGGGAGCATGAAAAATGGGGGGAAGTCTGGGCAGGATCCCAGGGGAGCAATGCCAGCGAGGAAGCAACATCCAACCCATTTCCGGGACCGTCACATGGAAGTCTTCATTGGGTGATTTTGGTCCTGTGCTATAGTTATCTTCTTCTGGTCCCCAACCTTAGTTTAAAGGCTGCCGCATATAGACTCTTTGTTAACCATCCAAGGGAGAAATGAAGGGAAAGTGGGGGTGGGGGGTGGGGGTGGAGAGGGAGCTGTCAGGGTGGGGGAGGGCCCGTGCCAAGGGGTGGAAAAAAGCAGCCTGGGTCCAGAGGCTGGAACTGCTTGGTCTCTCTCTGCATGTGTGTATGTGATGCCTTGAGTACAGAAGATGTTTTACTCAGGGTTTGCTCTAACATATGTGAATTTAAAGCATATTGCATTCTTTTTTTTCTTACTTAATTAAAAAAAATTTTTTTAACGTTCATTTTTGAGAGACAGAGTGTGAGTGGGGGAGGGGCAGAGAGAGAGGGAGACACAGAACCGGAAGCAGGCTCCAGGCTCCGAGCTGTCAGCACAGAACCCGACGCGGGGCTCGAACTCACGCACCCCGAGATCATGGCCTGAGCTGAAGTCAGACGATTAACCAACTGAGCCGCCCAGGGGCCCCTTCTTCTTTAATTTTTTGAATAGAATGCTTCACTTATCATGGTTCAAAATTCAAAGAGTATGAAATAGTAGCCAGGAAGAATCTCTTTCCCACCCTTACCTCTCAGATACCCACTTCCTCACCCCACAGACAACCAATGACACTTGGTCTTGTACCGTCAAGGGACAGTTTATCATTTTGCAAGAAAAAAACATACACGAAACTGTTTTTCTCCTGGTTTACACAAACGAAACCGCATTATACACACTATATTGCAAGCTGTTTTTTGCATTTAATAACTCCGGGGAATCTTTCCATATCAGCACATGTGAATATGCTTACCCTTTTCTTGGATTGCATGATACTCCTTTACATGGATGTCCCCTAATTCATCTAAGCAGTCCCCAGCTGATGGGCATTTAGCCTATTTCCTAACAGCGGCCATTACAAAAAATCATGAAATGAATAAGCTGGTTAGATATGCTATATTCTAAACTGTGCTTTTATTCTGTCAAGAGTACGGATGATTTTTATCCAGTAAAACATATACGCAATTGAATGCAGCAGGCCGAATTTATTGAATAAACATGGGCTATTGAAAATTTGTTGTCACATGTATTTGATTCAGCAGGGTATCCTTCATAAGAAAGCTTAGCTATTAACAGCAGTGCATTTTTAAAAACAGATCATGTAAGGGGCGCCTGGGTGGCTCAGTCGGTTAAGCGTCTGACTTCAGCCAGGTCACGATCTCGCGGTCCGTGAGTTCGAGCCCCGCGTCGGGCTCTGGGCTGACAGCTCGGAGCCTGGAGCCTGTTTCCGATTCTGTGTCTCCCTCTCTCTCTGCCCCTCCCCCGTTCATGCTCGGTCTCTCTCCGTCTCAAAAATAAAAATAAACGTTAAAAAAAATTAAAAAAAAACAGATCATGTAAATATTGAGTGATTCTTAGCATCAGCTGACTTAGCATGGTGAGAACCAAGGGTGTGTGCTTAAAGCAATCAGGGCAGTGAGAACAGAATGAGGCCTCACTGCTCTGTAGGTTTAAGAAGCTCTGAACTTGGGGCTTAGAAATCTGAGTTTGGTTCCGTACTCTGCCAGGGTGTCTTTTTCAGTAAAATGGGGACAATGATTCCTGCTCTATGTGCCTGGCAGTTGTTCTGAGGATGAAATGAGAAATTACTTCACATGTGTGAAACTGGTTTATAAACTATTTATTTTTTAATATTTTTATCTATTTTTGAGAGGGAGAGAGACAGTGCTCTCATGCAAGCAAGGGAGACACAGGGAGAGGGGGAGAGAATCCCAAGCAGGGCTCAAACCCAAGAACCAGGAGATCATGACCTGAGCCAGAATCAAGAGTTGGGCACTTAACCAACTGCCCAGGAGCCCTGAAATTGGTTTCTAAACTATAGATGTCTGAACCAATGTTAAATCCTGTTCTATTGCTCATAGTCCTGGTTTTGAGGGTCTGTACATAATCCATCTATGTCATCAATTCTGAAATAAGTTTCATAGAAGAAATGACACTGAGCATGACCATTTTGATTAAATGCACCAAAATGGTGGCCCTTAAATATCCTAATATTTTAAAAACCGATTAAGTAAAGAATCAGAAAGGAAAGGATTACTACTGGCTAACTACCCCAACTCTTTTTGTACCCTCCCCACCTCCCCGCCTCATCTATAGTTTATTAAAATCAAGTTCACTGCTAACCATCTTGATAGGAGATAAATCTGGAAACCACTCAAATCTGATGTGGTAAGTAATATCTTTATGCCAATTAACACTGATAATATTCTTGGATTTTCAGGTAACATACTCTCTCTGGATTCATTTGGAAATGATCAATAAAATAATTGGGTGAACAAAGTTTAAGTACTCTGGAAAATGAAATGCTGGGCTGTCTGGATTTGAGAATTATTAGGAAACCTACCCATTTCACTCATTAAAACCTTGAAGATGCGCCATTATCGAAGCAGACAGGTGCCTCGGGCACTTCTCAGTCAACCCATTTAAGCTTCCGCTACCTCTTGTCTAGTCACTGCCTCCATGGCAACAGTCCACTGACCTGCCCTTAAGGGAAACAGAATTTCTGGCAAGACTGAGACTTTTAATAATTCCACTTGTCAATACAGGTCAGAGAGAAAAAGATGGATTTGTACCAAGTTACTTAACAAACTCTCTAACAGAATGAGCAACCTCCAGCAAGTGACCAGACCCAGTGTTCCGAATGTCCCCAGGAAAGCCAAACATTGCATCGTTAGTGGCAAGAAAATCCACACCAGCCACGCCTGTCCATCAAACCCTTCACGGCACTCGGACTTCTTCTCTCAATGTTTTCTTTGCTTAGCTTTCCCTAGAAAGGCGAAAGTGTGCTGGGAAGCTCATCTGAAGTGATAATTAACCTGATTATTCATTTCCTCCAAGATTTCATTGTAATAAATAAATACAAAATGATCTGCAACGAAGGACATCTTTTGTCATGCAAGTTTCCCTATGGGAATAGCATCTAGGAATGTCAGTTTCTAGTGACCAAACTTCCCTCTTGGCCAAGGACAAGTCTCAAGAATTACCAATTCAACTACCCAGAACCCAAACTCTCATCCCAAACATACAAGAGACACTCTTTCTATTCACCTCTTTTCCTGGAAATATTCTAGTGTAAAGCCTGCAGTTGTAACAGATTGCCTTTTTGGAGGCATTACTCTCTGACTTGGAAATATAAACACTGCTTCAGAGATTTATTTTATGATTCATCTTCTGATTTGTCATGGCTGGGAAGGTCAGCTTCCAGATTTTCTATTCTAAATTACTTTTGAGCAGATTTTACAAACAGACTACGGAATGGCTTTTGCCTGAACCAGAACAAACTCTGAAAGTTAGGGCTCAAGTCCCCTCCCTTCCCCTTGGTAAAATGTAAACAGTCAGAAGACCCACCATTTCCCAAGTCAATTATTTGTAAAAGAATAACAGGTGCTTTGGAGGCACTGGAGTTATAAAAAGGAAAATGGCAAATAATTTTTTCATGGGCCAGCTGCTCAGCTGATGTGCTTTTGGGGAAGGTTCTTCTAGGCTCTAAAACTCAATCAGCAAATCAATTAAGATCGTGCCCGTCTCTGCCATCAGGACCGCGCGTTGCCTGCCTCTGCCCTCCTCCCCGTTCCAGTGATTTCTGGTGCGTCCCTGTCCCAAAGCCAAGGCAGCCAGTCAACCTCAGGTTCCTTTGCTTTAGGCCCACACTGGACAACGGGGGAGGGTGGGGGGCGCCGTTCCGGTTTAATTAAGGATGAGTAATCACCACTCTGCTCTGCTCCTTGATATCCGTCCCAGTCCAAGCTTGCCTTTGACAGTGGGCTCAGCACAGACTCAGTGGGGGCTGACCGGCGTGACTGGCTGTCACTTTCTTTCAGTGGAAAACAGACAGGACCAGGCAAAGCAGATGGTTCCGAAAGGGGCACTTCCAAAAAACCTGCTAGCAAACTGTGGTGGTGCCTTTCAAATAAACAGCAACTTACTGGAGAGGAAAATCAGATCTTCCTCGCCACATCCTGCCACCGCCCATCCAGCTTGAACATCGCGCACTTAGAAGTTTCTAATCCTCACGAGGCATGATAACTCTTCGGTTGGGGCAAAGGACAGCCTGTCTTTTAAGCCTCCCAGAGATAGCCATCATCACCGATAAAGGCTCCCACCTCTGTCAGTAAAACCTGTTATCTAGGTAGGACCACCTTCAGGAGAGGGCTGACCTGTGCATCTCACATGGTCGCTCAGTCCTAAGACACAAATACCATGTGTTTGCGTAGCTAGGTGGAACTAGAGGCAGCCAGGAAGGCCTCAAGTGGCATTAAAACCAAGGACTATTTTCATCACAAAACATTAATAAAGTGACAAATAATTATTTGTGAAGTCCTGGCTCCGGCCGTCAGAGTTTGGGCAAATCAATCCATATTTCCGGGCCTCAGTGAGAGTAGACGATTTCTTTTTCTTTTTTTTCTTTCTTTCTTTTTTATTTTTTTTAGTTTTTTACATTTATTTATTTTTGAGACACAGAGTGAGACAAAGTGAGAGTGGGGGAGGGGCAGAGAGAGAGGGAGACACAGGATCGGAAGCAGGCTCCAGGCTCTGAGCTGTCAGCACAGAGCCCGACGTGGGGCTTGAACCCACAGACTGTGAGTTCATGACCTGAGCTGAAGTCAGACGCTCAACCCACTGAGCCACCCAGGCGCCCCTAGACTGGAGGATTTCTAAGGTTCCTTCTAGCACAAAATTCTAGATTTCTTTGGGCGGGGCTGGGTCTCTGCCAGCATTCTGGTCAATCACATACACAATGAATCAAGCCGTTATTCAGCATAGATTAAAAACAAAAGACTGTTTCTGTCACACACGGTGCTTACCTTTTCAACCGCCGTGTGTTCTTCATTTGCGACGCTTGTTTTCCTTGATTCGTTTTTCGACCTGCTCAGCCTCCTGGATACTTTTTCTCTGAGCAGAGTGGCATATCCAATGTGCTCGTAAATGGGGTTTGTTGTCATTTTGGAAATGTATTCAGAAGCTTTTGTTTCTACGTACAGTGTTATCAAGCCGTCTGTGACCAGATCGTGAATCGATTCAAATCTCTTCTCGCCCACGAAGTGTTTTCCATCATAGAAGAGCCTGTAGTTTAAAGTCTGGTTTCCAAACCTGTCCCCAAGAGAATGAGAAATCACAACAGTGTCAGAAGCAAGAGCAGTGAAGAAAATCAGCAACTAACAGTTTTTGGGTGTACTGTATGCTAGGTGCTGAACTAGATACTTGGCATGATTTCTGCCCTCCTCCCCCCCCCCCACCCCATCAAATTATCATAGAGAGCCTTTGAGACAGGTAGAATTACTACCCCCCACTTTACGGCTGAGAAATCGGAGATCTGAAGAGATTGGGTACCTGCTTGACGTTATGCCCCTGGAAAGAGGTAGGGGTGGGATTTAACAACCAGGCGGTCATATGGTATCGTTTGACCCTAGAAATCACGACGGCCGTTCGGCCCTTATCATCCTCATTTGTAAAAGGCAGAGGGTAGAGCCTGGTCTACAAATATTTTGCTTTCAAACTTCCGTGTTGAACACTGGCCACACCCCTCTACCCCTCCCCTATGACCTGGCAATTGCCTCTGCAAGGCCTTGATGGGCCCTTTATATTACATCTTTGACCGCCACCAGTCGAGGAGCTCATACTTCCCCCCATAGTTAGTGCCACGGAAGGGAGGTGAGGGGAGTTGGGTGAAGCTCCCCGCTGGAACTGCCATTGCCAGGGTCCTAGGGATCTGGGATCAATAAGGGACCTATAAGGTTCTTCCCCCTTTAGTACTGGCTGACCCCTCTTGGCCTTGGTCCTATATCGCACAGCCCCTGCTTAGTTCCCCACTGGGGCTGCCAGCACTTGTTGCTGGAGAGCTGGGGGACTGGGGGATAGGGAAATACTTTGCACACCTCGGGCACTTACTAGCTTTTGAAGTACTTCCTTATATTGACATCATCTAAGATATGTTCCCTGGGTGCAACTTGGAAAGTGTTCCACAGCCACGATATTCAGATGTCACACTGAATACGCCACTGTGGGCTGGCTGGGACGTGTTTCCAAATGATACCATTCATGCTATGGAGAAAGGTCTTCCCAATTCCAAAGAGGTCATAAGTGAACTTCCAGAAGACAATTCGATCCTGGAATTGGATGCTTTCCCCAAACTTTATGGGATTGCCGTAAGAATCAACTGGCATCACATATTGGATCGAGCTTACAAAGGTGCAGAAAATGCAACGTTTTTCGGGCACTGTGATTTTTTCCAGTTCTTGTGATGTTGTGGTGAAAGGCTGCTGAGAACTCAGCTCCCACGGCTTGCTAGCACAGAGCATCATGACTGCCATTGGGAGTCAATGGGAGCCATGGGTCAACGTGATCCCTGAGAAAACCCCATGGACAAACTCCACGTCGGTCCAGACGCACATACGCAACGTGAGGCGAAGACTTATGACAAGGGCTCCAGGGAACTAACTGAGGCAGGGGTGTCGCTCCCTCAGCTGGCTCAGTTTCAGGCAGAAGTGACTACAGGGGCACTAAATTCCCAGATAGTTTTCCAGTTTACTGTGTGTGCAGAAACAGAACCTCTGTGCCCATCCTACTGACAACATCTGTAGCCTAAGAAGTGTATGAGCCTCTCATATGCTACTGATACTCTGTCAACAAAGCAAAAATAAAAAATAAGTAGTGGGGAATGGGGAGTGATAGGTTAATGGGTACAGAATTTCTGTTTGGGATGATGAAAAGGTCCTGGAAAGGCAATAACGGAGATGGTTGCATAACATTAAGAATGTACTTAACGCCACTGAATCGTACGCTTAAATCTGGCTCAGATGGTAAAATTTATGTTACATATATTTTACAGCAATAAAAAAAAAACGGGGAAAAGTAAATAAAGTCACTCATAAAGCAGCTGCAACAATGGATGAGATCAAGTTCACCTTAGAGCTAACGTGTAGCATCCTGGCTGGCGTTGGCTTTCTCTAAGAATGTAGGCGCCCTCCACGCCTCCGAGAAGCTCGTCTGCCTGCTCCCTGGAGATGATCCCATGAAACCTGAGGAGAGACAGACCGTCCTTGTTCTCGACTGACCACGTACAAAGTATGCACCACAAAGAGTGAGGCTAAAAAAGATGGTGGGGCCACGCAGAACCCACTGACCCCGACTTGGAGGAAGAGGGGAGTAGCGACCATATATCTTCAAGATGCCTTTGGAACCACTTCTCAGCAGGCACCCAAACATATAAGGAGTATTCAGGTAGGCAAAACAAAGGAATAAACACCCAGTCCCCCTGGCTTTCTGCTACTGTCTTGCTCTCAAGCTGAAAATTAAAGTCAAAACAAAAAGCCAGGTGACGGCTCCTTTTTTAACCATGGGGAATAACAAAAGGGCAATTACCAACTTAGCTCTCAGTGCAAACACAGAAACTATGTATTGTCTGGATTGCTAATGAACACTATCGATTATCAACCTGCTCACTTCAGGTGCAGGGTGTTGTTAATTTTAAAGACTCATTCTCTGGAAATAATAGCCAACTATAATCAACACTCTTCTATTTCTTTTAATTTTGAGAGCAATCGCCTAGGGATATGTTTTCAAAAATGTATGTATTTTTCTTTTTAAAGAACGTTTATTATTAGTTTTAATTTTAAAAGTAATACACATGCATGTAGAAAACACAGCGTATCTAGAAAGAATGCAGGCTTGGCCAATGATGGCTCTGCTCTGGAGGCAGATGTCTGAGATGCACAGAGTGGACAGTGACTCCTGGGAGCCAGGGGCAGGCACTGGACCACTTTCTCTCTTGTCTTTAAGTAAAGGCAGCTTCCCCTCCCCCACAACCCCCACCATCACTTATCAGAGAGTTGATCAATCCATGTATCATAGGAAAGTGGGGGAGCTGGGTTGGGGGGGTGAGGTCAGTGCTTAGGGATCCAGGCTATTCCCATTTGGGTAATCCCAAACTTGAAGATCTTTGGGGGAATAAATTAGAGAAGAAATTTTTCTGCACAGAGAATCCTTATTTCACCTTCTTGGAGTCGGGAGGGGGGAAGGGGAAGTTGGCTAGACAAGTTTTGGCTTTGCTCCCCAGGACTGTGAAAATTAAGTGAGGAGAAATGTAGAATGATAATATTTGGGGTGGGGGATAACTATTTCAATATTTATTTGCCTTTTGTACTTTTTAAAATTTTTTTTAACATTTATTCATTTTTGAGAGACAGAGTGAGGGTGAGGGAGGGGCAGAGAGAGAGGGAGACACAGAATCCGAAGCAGCCTCCAGGCTCTAGCTGTCAGCACAGAGCCCGTCGCGGGGCTCAAACCCACGGACGGTGAGATCATGACCTGAGCTGAAGTCGGACGCTTAACCGACCGAGCCACCCAGGCGCCCCTGGAAATTTTAAATTTAAATCCCAAGAGCCAACAAGTGGAGACCCTGGAGCAGCACCTCTCTGAAAGGAGCACGGATGTGGCATAAAAGCAACCTGACTGCCCCCAAAGAGACCAGCGTCCCCAGTTCTTGCAAGAGGGAGACTCAGAGGAACTGGGGCAGAGCTCAGATGCAGGATTGGAACTGACGGATCTGTGTCCGGGGACCCTGGAGCCAGAGCAGAGGGGTCTGGGGCTTTGTGCGGGCGGCCACTGAACCCTGTGACCCTTGTGGGAACGGCTCCTGTGCAGTCTGAGCTGGGCTGACAGACCTGAAGGAACCCTGCAGGTGCTGGGCCAGTGGAAGTGTGTGCAAAGAGCACGTGTGTGAGTGTGTCGATAAGAGACAGAGGTGGGAGGAGAGAATGGGTGTGTGTGGGCATGAGAGGGTGTGTGCATGAGGAAGAGTGTGTATGTGAGAGAAAGAGGGCATGTGTGTATATGAGTGTGTATGTGTGTGTATGAAAGACAGTGTATGTGTGAGAAAGCATGTGTGTATATATGAGAGTGTGTGTGAGAGAGTATATGTGTGTGCATGAGAGTGTGTGTGTGAGAGCATGTGTACGTATGAGAGAACGTGTGTGCATGAGCGTGTATATGAGAGAAAGTGTGTGTGTGAGAGAGAGCATGTGTGTATATGAGACCATGTGTGCAAGAGAGAGACAATGTGTGTGTGTGTGTGTGTGTGTGTGTGGTGACAAGGACATGCTAAGGGGCAGGAGGGGCATCGGGCATCAGAAGACACTGGAGTCAGAAAGGACAAAAGCTGGTTCCCCGAGAGGTATGAGCCTGGGACATCCAGGACATCACCTGATGGTGGGCCAGGGCAGGGGAGGCGATGACTACAAGAGGATGGGGCACACACAGAGCAGGGCACAGGTCACTCTTGGCGGGCAAGAGATACCCCAAACAGGCAGTTAGCCTGAATGCAGTCTTAACTCCCTTGACATGTTGAGGCGATAGCCCGGCAGCAGACGTCAAGTGTCAAGAACCAAGTTGAATTCAATTGTTCAAAAGAAGAAAATTACAGTTCTGTGAATCTAGGTTGTGGCTCATCATGCCCTTGACGCATGGGTTTAAAAATATCCATGATGTATATATCTTATGATCCCTTCTTTGCAGAAAGAAAGCGTGCACAGGAAAACACCAAAGGAATGAGCTGAAGGGGAAAGTCAGCAGCGATTTCTCTGGTGGTGAGTTGTGAATGTTCCCTACCTTTCATAGCTATATATTTTCTAATTTTCCCAAATTAGCGGATGTTAAGTTATCCATGTTTTAAGAATAAAATGCTTATGCACAGGGAGGCAATTCAAAAGTTAAAAGAGGTAAACATGTAAACAGTCCTGAGTATAAACTCTTTCCGTCAAGGTATCTGTTGTCAACAGTTTGTGATTCCTAGTAGGAAACAAAAATGCATATATGTTTCCTGAAGAGAGCATATATTACTTTTCGAATGGAACGAAAACCTTTTATTTTTAAAAGGGAAAGGGAAACACGGAATCTGAAGTTTTAAAGCTAATTTCCCTCTAATACAAAAGTCTTCTTTTTTTCTTTTGTGGTCAAGAGAATGTTTCTTTGCTGTCCTCTCACTACGTAGTTTTTGTGGATTGGGGATTGGAAAACAGTAACTAAAAGGTCATCCAACAAAAGTGTTACGCGATACAGAAAATGCACAACAGAGGTCCTTTTGCAATTCACATGCAAAAGTGTCCCATTTGAGAAATCCAAATCAGTATACTGAAGTAAGGAGCCATCCTACAACTAACTAGGTTAGATGTTAGGGATGTGGGGATGTGCGAGCAGAGGCCGGTGCTCCCCGGCGGGGAGCCGAGGGTGCTGGTTGAATTCCCAAGGCTGGGAAGTAAGGCTCAGAAATGCAGTCGTGGCCATTAGGAAGTGACTGCCAGGCTGGGACATGTAAGAGGGTCATCCATCATGAAGATGAGGTCCCGATGGGGAAGGGGATAGAGGAAGAAGGTTTGGATTGGTCAGGAGAGCTTGGGAGGTGGACTTGACCTCCTAAAGAGACTGCGGCTCCTAAGGCCTCCGGGTTGGACGTGGGAAGCAAGCGAGCTGTGCACCTGACCCCCCGCGTGGGCTGCTCTGTCTGTGCTTTATAAGCTGCTCCATACGCCGCAGCCTGAGACTGAGAATTCTTTTTATGGCATGCCTATTTGGTCTCCGGTAGGCTTCTGAGAAAAGGAAACAACACGAGTTGAAAGTAAGAGGGAGATGGGAGGAAATAATCATTATGGGATTGAGGCAATTTGGCTAATACATCCAAGTCCAGAGAAATCATCATTGTGGTTTTATGAGACCACAGGGAAATGAGGTGACTTTTCCAGGCTGCCTTTACTGAGGTACATGAAAATAAAGAATTCAGCTACGCAGTTTACAATCTCTGACACTCTAAATGTTTATGCAGTACCAAGGTAGAAAATGAAATAAAATACGAACAGAGCCTCAGTCATGGAAAATGCTGCCTTACGTTTCAAATACTTGCCAGAAACTCAGTGGCTGCTTTACTGGCGAGAACTATAGCAGGAGATACTGTCCCTCCCACGTTAATGGCAGCCAAGCACCTGAGTCTTATAAAGAAAATTCAATACAGGGGCGCCTGGGTGGCTCAGTCGGTTAAGCGTCCAACTTTGGCTCAGGTCATGATCTCGCGGTCTGTGAGTTCGAGCCCCGCGTCGGGCTCTGTGCTGACAGTTCAGAGCCTGGTGCCCATTTCAGATTCTGTGTCTCCCTCTCTCTCTGCCCCTCCCCTGTTCATGCTCTGTCTCTCTCGGTCTCAAAAATAAATAAACGTTATAAAAAAATTTTTTTTAATAAAAAAAGAAAATTCAATACAAAGGGGCCTGATTGCATTTATCCTTATTATTAAACACTTGCACAATGGACATTTGATGATGAAGACCACATATTAGAAGATTTTTAATATTTAATATTTCAATGACACACGAAACGACACTTATTACATTATTAAAACAAAGAATAGCATGATACATACTCTCTTCCATAATATTTTGGTCTGTTCTCCACCTACATTAAAAAGAAGAAAAATATTAATAATGCATTCGAATTCAAATCAGATAGATAAAAATGCTGTTCACACGAACGTAGCTAATCCTGATAGTAACTTTATTACAGTTTTTACTCCTCAAATCAGAGATCCGTGAGACCACAGAGTTAACCAGTGCATTCCTCTATCTTGGATAGGAATGATGTAGAATCATCATATTTCTCTAATCATTAAGCTCATTCCCCACCTAAACTCAACCACCCAATAAAGGAATTTTCAAAGGAAACAAAGGGAAATATTAAGAACTTTATAAAGATATTACAAGGCATCATCCGGAAAAAGAAAATGCATAAAACGCAAGCATTTAGTTCAATCTTCATCCAATTGTTTCATTACGTAGTCATAATAAAAATAAGAAGCGTACCTGTATTTAAAAATAATTTGGTCTCTTTCCAGATCAAATCGATACTCTTTATTTTTAAACAAATGGCTAATGGTCTGAAATGCACTTGACACCAGAGGCAAGATACAGAGGACAACATTTACGGCTTAACTAAACATCATAAGCATCCCAGAAAACATTCTGCAATCACATTTTTAGCTGTTGGATCATCTCGTTTGGTTTTTAGCACATATGTATACGATAATCTACTTTCTTGAGAACTTTGTTTTCTTATGTTCGTGGTGTTAGAATTGGTAAGAAATTAACATGAATTCTCACGCTCAGCTTTTGTTCTCCTAATCTAACTCCAGGGACACTGAAAATAGAGTAGAGCCACATTAAGTCATGGATTTTCGCTGATGGTTATGACAGCAAGTTTATGTTTATTTACTAGAGGAGAATGTGAGTGTGAGTCTGGCAGCCATTTCATTTGCTGTCATTTCTGTCCACAATCAGATGGGCAGTTTTTTCAGCAGGGCTCACCGGCACAGTGGAGGGATTTCAGGGTCCTGGGCAGTTTCTTGGCCTCCCTTCACTCTCCAAAGGATGCAGGGGGATTTGAGTGGGCAGTCAGGAGCCATAGAGCAGAGGAAAAGGTTCAGAAAGGGAGAGTTGAGGACCACATTCACAAGCCTGCCTCGGACAAGCCTCACTGGTATAAAACTCATCATCTAGACACGTCTAAACATATGCTCACTCTTCTGTGCATTTCACACTTGAAAAGCACTGAACCAAGAGGGGGCGTTCATAACTCTTAACATTCAAGGTTTGAAGTCTGCTCTGTGTTATTTACAAAGGAAGATCTAAATAATATCATTAACAGAAGCACAAAGTGTGTAAAAGGCACCTTGTTATCGGATGTGTACCATTACTCTACATGCTGGGAAGCTTTTTGATAGGAGTTGAATATGTTGTCATTTATATCATTCTATTAGCTTTCAAAGTTCTTTCTTACTTTTATGATCCTGTACCTAGGTATCTGCAACACCAACATGCCATAGAAGAAATTTAGACTAGAAAAATCAATGGAAGGAAATAATATACAACGGGCAAGATATCTCTCCGATCTTTGAGAGTCAATTTTCCATTCCTTTGAAATGACTCCCTATGTCTAAGGACAGCTTTATTTCCATCCTTTTGGCTGTGCCATAATAGACATTTGCAAATCTGGGGTTATCTCCCAGCCCGACCCTCCAGTTCTCGTCTCTTATCTCCCAGAAAGGGAAGAATAATTCATCTAACTTTCAGGATGGACAGCATGGAAGATAGAGCCTACCGCTAACTCCTGGCATGTAAGTAAGTAGTTCATGAGTGTCAAATTTGACTCCTGAGAAGATAACAAATTGCTTTCGGTTCACTCGTCAATCATAAAAATACATGGCACGCTTATTATGCTCAGGGTTCTGTGCTCAGCCCTGCATTGTTCATGAAACAATAACCTCAAAAGTGTGGAGAGGAAAGGTCTGAGGAGCTCGGGAGTGTTCTGCTCTTGTGGCAGGAGGAAACACGTGGGAAATCTACCATAGGCCCCCAAATACAAAAGTCAGTCTTTACGGTGCCTTGCGGGATACCAAATAAGATTCTGCCTGTTAGAGGACAGGTTGACCTAAATGAGGGACAGATCCGCTTATGGGAACCACGAGAATATACAAGAGCACTGATTTGTGAGGGACAGACCACACATGGAATCGAGCCACGGAATAGGTCCCAAATATTGCACGGGATGTATACTAAAACATTACTCTTTGCTTATCTGAAGTTCAAATTTAACTAGGCATTCCGTTTTTATTTCTTTTTTTTTCCCCCTAAATCTGGCAACCCTATAGGAAGAAAGGAAAGGTGGAGAGGTCCGAGGCAGCCAAGAGAGAGGATGTGGTCATTCATCTGATCACTGCCTCCGGTAGGGGCTGTTTTGATAGCAATCTGATTCAATCTTGGATCCCTTTGTCGTCTCTGCCTTTCTTACAGAAAATAGAGCTGGCCTTATTAATGTTAACGAGAGAGAGAGCAGCTGGGATTTACAAAAAAAAAGCACAACAAAGAAAAACTTCTCTTCCTAAACTTTTTGCTCACAGGAGTCTAAACATAGTCTCTCTCTCTCCACACTTCACTAAGCTTTTAACCAGTCAAGAGCTTAAATTAAGTGAAATGGCCCTGGGAAAATCATAGAACATCCACATGTTTTCAAGGTGGATAATACTGGGTCCTCAGATCCAGACAAAACTAGTCAGCTGGATGTCAGGACTCCCAGGAATAAAGGCGCTGACTAGATAGACTAGTAACGTCTACACTGTGACCCAGTAACGCCTGAAGAAGCCTGGTTCAGTCCCCAGGTGCGGCTCTGTGTCAGCCATCGATGGAATCAGATCTGACTCGTGAAACGTGGATTTATTAAGAAAGACGTAGCACCTGAATTTCAGTTTCCAATTGTACGAGATTCTTTTCAGCGAATGAGAGAGAAGACAGTTAATAAATAAAAAAGGAAAGCAGCTCAGAAGCTCTTCTCACATTCTCTTTGAAAATTAGGTTTGTTGAAATCAAGAACTTGCTTAAAAAAAAAAAATAGAGGGCTTATTGAGGTAGTCACATGGATTCAGGAAGGGATAAAAATGTAACATATCCCAACATGAAAGAAGGTTGGTTCTGGAGCATTCCTGCCACTGATTATCTCAGGATAAGAACTCGAGTTGGACAACCCATCATCTTGGGGAACCTGGGCACTGAGGATACGATTCACAGAAATTGCATCTGCAATGCCAGATTAGTTAGTTAGTGTTCTAACTCCAAGCAGAAAGAAGCTCACCATTTTAGGAAAACAAAACAAAACAAAAATCTGATAATTTGTAGATATATTGCTGAACCCTAAAATACTGGATTCGTAGCTGATCTACCAGGTTCAGAAAGGAACGCCTCTCTTTACAGAAGAACACGCAGATGATCTGTGAACAAGCAAACACATGACATGGGTCCTTCCGAAGTTCAGGTGAATTCAGTATGTGTGGTGGAACCATGCTGATTCTTTTTAAAAATGCAATTGAAGATTTTATTCTACATGCGCATCATCTATGGGAGAAGAGTCCCCCAAGGTGGGCAATACTTGCCATCGATGTCACTCTTGACCATAGCACTTTTGGAATTCCTCTTTTGTGACTTAGACTTTACTACCTTTCTCTTGACTATCCTTACAGCTGCCTTTATCAAAGTGTGGTCTGGTCATTCAAAACAGAAACTTCAGGACGCTTCGTAAAGATTACAGATTCCTGATCGGTATCTCAGACCAACTGAACCAGAACTAAGGTGGGGGAGCTGCGATGTGTTATTTGATTAATCCCCCAGGTGATATTTACGCATACAGCAAAGTCAGAGTCACCAGCTTATAGAAACTATATATTTGTGTTTTGAGTTGAGAGTAGATGTTATTTCAGCAAACAGGCAGAAGTAACTACTCCGAGCCACATTCAGCGAAAAGGGAAGTGATCCAACTAGGAAATACATTTGAGACAAAAATGAGGCATGACCCTAAGATAATAAAATCTGCACTGTGCCTTGTTCTGAAGGTATTTTAGGAGACATTCCCAACATGCTCTGAGCAATGGGAACTCGGCAGAAATAAAAGCACAGATTCCCAAGATGATGGATTCTATTTTAAATAGAAAAAAATTTGTTCAAAAATATCAGCTTCTCCAGTATTACTAAAATGCCTTTAAATAACTATATAAGAATCTGATAAGAATTTCTCTTTTTTTAAAAATTTTTTAACGTTTATTTATTTTGGGGAGGGGGGGAGAGAGAGAGAGAGAGAGAGAATATGAGTGGGGGAGGGGCAGAGAGAGAGGAAGACACAGAATCAGAAACAGGCTCCAGGCTCTGAGCTGTCAGCACAGAGCCTGATGTGGGGCTCGAACTCACGAACTCACATAATATATGTCTTTAAAGAATAATCTATCTTATGACTTTATGGTCACACCTCAAATATAATTATTGCCAGTACTGTGACTATTGAAAATGGGTTTAGTCCTGTCTAGTCCTGTCCATACTCGGTACAGACCGTGTTCCTACTCATCTACAGCCAATGCAGACCGGTCCGGCTTCCCTGCCGAATGGTCTCATCACCCCACATTCATCCTATGTTCCAATCAAATGAAATTACTTGTAGTTCCATAATTTGCTCTCTGCCATATGTCCATTGTTTTTCATACGTTCTGATTTCAGATCTTGAACTCGCTTCTAATAAAATAGTGGCAGATCACGTGACTGTTGAAAGGGCAGGCTCTAGACTCAGGCTGCTTGGCTTTGACGCCAAATCCGTGTATCCCTAAGCAAGTTTCGAATCTCTCTGTCCCTTGGTTTCCTTGTCTTTAAAATGGAGATGATAGGGGCGTCTGGGTGGCTCAGTCGGTTGGCCGTCCGACTTCGGCTCAGTCATGATCTCGCGGTTTGTCAGTTCGAGCCCCGCGTCAGGCTCGGGGCTGACAGCTCGGAGCCTGGAGCCTGTTGCGGATTCCGTGTCTCCGTCTCTCTCTGCCCCTCCCCCACTTGTGCTCTGTCTCTCTCTATCAGAAATAAATAAAATGTAAAAAATAAATAAGTAAAATAAAATGGAGATGATAATAAAAGTAACTGCCTCATTGAGCTGTTGTAATAATTAAATGAGTTATGTTGGCAGCAGTGTCTGGGACCCAGAGCACTTCAATGACTACTAACTAAAAGGGCCTCCCTGCACAGAAAGAAAAGTTAGGCCCACTCTTTTTTTTTCCCCCCTTTAATTATTTATTTTTAAATTTTTTATTCAAGTGTAATTAACTAGAGTCTTAGATCAAGGCTCATTCTTTTCTGTGCTCTTACAACTCTTTTTATAAGATTTTAAATAGCTACTTGTCCATTTCTTCTCTGACTAGGAGTTTCTGAGGCAGCAATTTTGGTCTTCATAATCATTGCATTCCCAGGATTTAGCTCCACGTCTGGCACAGAATGAGCGCAGGCATGCATTCTCTGAATCTAATTTACTCCTAAAACTGTGTTGGGCGGCAGAGGTTCAAACAGCAAAAGCCTATATTCCATTATTTTAAATAGAAAAAAAAGTTCAAAAATATCAATTTCTCCAATATTACTAAAATGCCTGTAAATAACTATATAAGAATCTGTTTAAGAATGTCTTTTTTTTTTAAAGAGGTTAGAGTGGGAGAGAGCCAAAGCATAAGAGACCCTTAAAAACTGAGAACTGAGGGTTGATGGGGGGTGGGAAGGAGGGGAGGGTGGGTGATGGGTATTGAGGAGGGCACCTTTTGGGATGAGCACTGGGTGTTGTATGGAAACCAATTTGACAATAAATTTCATATATTGAAAAAAAAAGAATTTCTTTTTTTTAAATTTTTTTTAACGCTTATTTATTTTTGAGAGAGAGAGAGAAAATGAATGAGTGGGGGAGGGGCAGAGAGAGAGAGGGAGACACAGAATCTGAAACAGGCTCCAGGCTCTCAGCTGTCAGCGCAGAGCCCGACTCGAGGCTCGAACTCACGAACTGGGAGATCATGGCCTCAGCCAAAGATCATGCTTAACCAACTGAGCCACCCAGGTGTCCCAAGAATTTCTGCCTAGTATAAAATACTTAACCCCCAATTACATAATTGTTTAACCCTTAATGGCATAGTTAACAGGTATATTTGTGTGCAGTCCCCTGATGAATAGAAGAGAATCCTCATTATCCTATACTGAGCAGATACTATTAATAAAAAAATACTATCTGGATGAGACCTGAATTGGTAATGCCCCCAGGTGTCTGGTCTAAAGAAACACCAAAGGGCTAAACCCTCAGGAAAAAGTGGAGAGAGTTATGGATCCAATGTGCTTAAACACAAGGTCGGTCAGAACAGTGACATAGGAGAGAAGCCCTCTTCTGTCTTCTAGCTCCCCTGCCACTACTCCAAGTGCGATCTGGGGACCCGTAGCATTGGCATCACCTCGGAGCTTGTTAGAAGTGCAGAATCTGCATTTCGAAGGGGACTCGCATACACATTAAAGTTTGAGATGGGGCCATGCTTCTCATCTGATGGTAGCAGGTGAGAACTTGTTACAGCAGGCTTTTAGCCAGGAGAATGATTTTGGCTAAAACTTAACTCTGCTAAGTTGCTATAGCAAATAGCCTGATAGTGAGTGTTTGGAGAGCAAAGTATATGCCCGTACTCATGAAATGTTTGCAGAAAGAATGAGGCAAAGATTATGAAGGCAGAGCCCTGGTGTCAATTCAATTGCAGTGTGACCCTGAGGAGGTTATTAAACTTCTTTGTATCTCATTTCCCTCAATTTTCAATAAAGCCGGAGTTATAAAAATGTGCGATTTTAATAAAGCTCAGATGAGATAATGCGTGTAAGAAATTGTGGGGCTCGGAACATCGTGGTAAGCGGTTCACATGCAGTCGCGGGGCTACTCTGTGCCAGCAGCTGTCCTGAGGGTTCTACGTGTTTATCTCATTTCTGTCCCCAAGCAGCCCTATGAGGTAAGTGAGTGCTATTATTTTGCAGACAGCGACTAAACAACTCGACTGAGGTCAGTGCCTTCGCACCCAGCACAGACACCTTTAACTACTGCGATTCCCAGCTTCTCCAGCGTGAAGAAGAAGCCATTCTCCACACATGAACCAATGCCGATGCCTTTGTTGGCTATCACCCAGTTCTACACTTGGGTTAAATATGAGATTATCTGAATTGTCCTTAACTTTTCTTTGCCAGGACTGAACACTCTAAAATCTCTTTGGAATGAACTGAATTCTGTCAACGAGGTAACAAATGAGAATTTGGGGGGATAGTGTCATGATATTTTGAGTCTCTCGACTATTTCCCTGTGATTTAAAATTTTATGGATTCCAAGCTACCTGGTTTAGTTTCCAATTTACTCCTCTAATTTGAAGGAGTAATTCTCAGCATTTTGCAAAGCTTGAGAGAACAGGAGGGTGACAGCTGCATAGTGAGAGACAGGAAGCCTAATCCTTAAATGAGTTTGCTTTATAGTCAGATTATCATTGCCCTAGATAAACACAAGTTCTTTTATATTCAACACAAAGACATTTAAAGAATATCGTGAGTCCTCTGTAAACAAGGTTTCCAATTATTGAAAAAACAAAGCTTTTATAATCCCTCAGCAGCTGGTATATGTTAAGTTTTTACTTAATAGAAATAATTTTAAAACCCAATTTAGCAGCCTCCTACACAGGCAGTTAGACTGCTGAATTTTCTGAGATACAGATCAAGTTCAGGAGAAAAGACTTTGACGGGGGGATTCGTATTGGTGATATTAGGGAATTTTATCCAGAAAAAAAAAAACAAATATAGATAATTCCCTTCTAATTAAAAATCAAAGTTCTTTATTGAAAAGGAGAGAAAGAAAATGCAAGTCCTGAAATTTATCTTCTTGTAGTCAAAGTGCATAGTATAGAATGAAAATTGAGGAAACTTTAAAATCTCCTGTTTCTTTTCATCTAGAATCTAAGGCTTTATTTTTCCTCTTTTTTTAAAGTTTATTTATTTTGAGAGAGAGAGAGAGAGAGACCGAGAGAGAGAGAGAGAGAGACAGAGGCAGAGACAGAGAGAGAAAGACAGGGAGAGCAAGCAGGGGAGGGGCAGAAAGAGAGGGAGAGAGAATCCCAAGTAGGCTCCAAGCTGTCAGTGCAGAGTCTGAGGCGGGGCTTGATCTCACAAAATGTGAGACCATGACCTGCGTTGGAATCAAGAATCAGACACTTAACCAACTGAGCCACCCACATACCCCTAAGGCCTTATTTTTCCTTACGGCATTACTTTAAAGCTTTCAAAATTCAGATGGGGACACCGATGGGGTAAATTCTTTCCTGTCTTGATTATAATATATTATAAAAACACCTACTGGTGAGTCTTTCTGTAATAAACCTCCTTAAAAGGTTACCAAACGGCTTTGCAAAGTTCTAGAAGTTAGACACAAATCAGGCACTTTAGTAACTTTGGTGTAAATATTCTGCTAATTTATAGACAGACACTGTGTATCAGATTAGAGGTGCTCAGGACCAAAGCCGCTCCCACTCGTTGGATTTGTTTTCTGCCTCCTTTTTTTTTTCCTTCAGATTTTCCCCGGAATTGTGATTTAAAAATCAGTGATAATATTAGAACAAAGAAGAAGTAAAAGAATTTTCTTAGACCAGTGGGTCTCAATTGGGAGGGTGGGGGGTGTGTTTTTTCCCGGCGGATATTTGGTGATGTCTGGAGATAGTTTTGACTGTCATGAGGGGAGGTGCTACTGAATATAGTGGGGCAGAGTCCAGGGATGTTGGTAAAATCCTGCAACACATAGGACAGACCCTCTACAACAAAGAATTTATCCCACCCCAAATATTATGGTGCCAAGGCTGAGAAACCCTCTTTTATTATTTTTTTAATTTTTTAATGTTTTTATTTATTTTTGAGACAGAGACACAGCATGAGAAGGGGAGGGGCAGAGAGAGAGGGAGACACAGAATCCAAAGTTCGACGCGGGGCTCGAACTCACGGACCGTGAGATCATGACCCAAGCTGAAGTCGGACGCTTAACCAACCGAGCCACCCAGGCGCCCCTGAGAAACCCTCTTTTAGACAAAAAAAGAATTTTGTCCTCTTGTGCATGCCCAAGAAAGGTTTTTCAAAAAAAAAAATTTGGACCAAAATACTAACAAGCAATAAATACTTTAAATACAGAGTAAAAGGAAAAATAAAAGGAAATATTTGTTTATGAGAACAATAATAATTTATAAAAGTAGCTTTTAAGAAAAGGCAGACATACTTCCAACTACTCAGGGAAATAGCTCAGGTAACTACCACACTGCACAGACTAACATATCAAAACTTTAATAAGGAAATCCCCTTGCCTCGCTTGAAAAAATTGTAAACAATCTGAAATACAAAAAAAAGAAAAACACTAAAGGAAAAATTTAAGTTATTACTGGGAGTAACCATCCATGATATGCATACATATGAACTAATGTTTAAATCCCTTACTGCTATGGGATTTCATGCCTCACAGCATGTTGTTTTGAAACTCTGCTCTGATTACTGGGTTGGAAACAAAATTTCCACCACACCTGGCTCCCCAAGTCACAGAGGAACCTTCCCGCCCCAGGGGAGCCTAAGCATTGCCTGAGTGGCTGTCCAGTGCCTGAGTGATGTCCTGATTTCCTAGGTTTCATTACAGAAGCAACCATACAAAATCATCTTCATAAAAGGAGAAGGTGTGGGGCTCCTGGGTGGCTCAGTCGGTTGTGCGTCCGACTCTGGCTCAGGTCATGATCTCATAGCTCGTGAGTTCGAGCCCCACGTCGGGCTCTGTGCTGACGGCTTGGAGCCTGGAGCCTGCTTTGGATTCTGTGTCTCCCTCTCTCTCTGCCCCTAACCCACTCGGATTCTGTCTCTGTCTTTCTCAAAAATAAATAAACATTAAAAAAGTTAAAAATAAATAAATGAAAGAAGAAGGTGAATTGCCCAAATTAGTTATATTTGGATTTGAAAAATAACGAAAGGGCAACTACACCCAGACACACACACATTCAAACACCCCACCTCGCACATCAGCCCTTTGTTCCTGGTTCTGGTTTTCTCTAGGTTCAGATCTAGTGACACTGACTTAGAATCCAGATAAGGGCAGGGCTCAGGAGGAGCAGAGGAGGCTCCAATACTTAAAAGGCACCTTCAGTATGTGTGCTGCTCTTTTCCCAAAAGGCAAGTTACACAGCAATTAATATTCCCTTTTTGCAGATGAGGAGAGGAAGGCCCATATGGTTACATTACTTGAAGATCACACACAAGCATGGGGAGGAGATCCAAACCAACATCTGATTGATGCCAAATTCCATATTCTTTTTTTTACACCAAGAGCAAGGGAAACTGTCCAGGGGACAACAGAGGGGACGCACTCATGAAGAACATTGATTCTGCTATCATAAATAGATAGGTTGACCCCCAAATCGTTAAACTCTTAAAAGTGCCCATTCCGGAGACCTGTGTGAGCTGTTACCAGAAGAGCTTCTATCACAGCTGATGGCCAACCTCCTTTACCCTTCATCCCTCTGAATGGTACCACCAGAGTATCATCCGCCTAGTGTCCAAGCCAGAAATTGTCACCCCAGATTCCTTCCTCTCTCCCGATCCCACTTGGACTCTGCCTCTAAATCCTGTCCATTGTATGTGATTCCTTAATTACTCTTGAAGCCGTCTCTTTCTTTCCATGTCCACTGTAGTGTCTATTTACCCAAAGCACTCAACTAATATTTTTATAGGTTTTCCTGTCTATACTTGTATAACCTTCCAATCTATCTGAAGTCAGAAAATGCAAATCTCGTCAAGTTCTCTGCTTAAAATTTTTCATTGGCTCCCTGATGCCTAGTAGTCAAACCTATACCACTCAGCGCATCCTTCCCAGACCACCCTACTTAGAAGTGGTACCTCTTTACCTTGGCATACCCGATGTCTCCTTTCTGGCTTATTTTTTCCATGCCATTTGTCGTCATCTGAGATACTATGTATCTTACTTGTGTGTGTGTGTGTGTGTGTGTGTGTGTGTGTGTGTGTGTGTGTTTGGCCAATCTTTCCCTTTCAAATGGCAACTACACAAGGCCAGAAACTTTTGTGTTTTGCTTATTACTGTTATCCCCAGAGCCTAGAACAGAGCTGGCACAGAGTAGGTGCTCAATAAATACTTGTTCAATGAATAAATGAATGGCATACAGGATTTTCCTAGGACGGTCTTGCTTGTGTATCCAGACTATGTCCCTACCATCACACATACTCTTGCCCTGAACATCCTTATTCCCCAATTCTTTATGTCCCTACCACAGAGATACCTACAGTTTCTGAAACACATCTGGGTTAGTCATACATCCTGGTCATTCTTTGGACCGGAGATTTCCTCCACGTGGAATTCTAATACTTGCTCTCCGACCCATCTATGCCTTAACCTGGCAAAATCTCAATGACTTAAAAAGAAGAGGTAAATTTTCTATTTGTTAATTAATTTATTTAAAGTATAATTAACATGCAGTGTTATATTAGTGTCAGGTGTACAATATAGTGATTCAATAATTCTATGCACTACTCAGTGCTCTCATCACAATGAGTGTACCCTTGATCCTCTTCACCTAATTCACCCATGTCACCATCCACCTGCCTCTGATAGCTATCGGTTCCCTATATTTAGAGTCTGGATTTTCCGCTTGTTTTGTTTAAGTTCCACATATGAGTGAACTCATACGGTATGTGTCTTTCTCCGCTTATTTCACTTAGCAGGATACCCTCCAGGTCCACCCATGTTGTTGCAAATGGTAGGGTTTCATTCTTTATGGCTGAGTAATATTCCACTGTGTATAGCTACTGCCTCTTCTTTATCCATTCATCTATTGATGGACACTTGGCTTGCTTCCATTTTGGCTACTGTAAATAATGCTGCAATAAACATAGGGGTGCATGTATCTTCTTGAATTAGTGTTTTGTATTCTTTGGGGAAATACCCAATAGTGGAATTACCGGGTCACATGGCAATTCTAGTTTTAATTTTTTGAGGAACCTCCGTACTGTTTTCCACAGTGGCTGCACCAGCTTGCATTCCCACCAACAGTGGACAAGAATTCCTTTTTCTCCACACCCTTACCAATGCTTATTATTTTTTTGTTATATATATTATATATACACAATGGAATATGACTCAGTCATAAGAAAGAATGGGATCTTGCCATTCGTGACAATATGGATGGACCTGGAGGGTATTTTGCTAAGTGAAATAAGTCAGAGAAAGACACAATATGATTTCACTTACATGTAGAATCTAAAAAACAAAACAAATGAATAAACAAACAAACAGAAGGCAGAAACAGACCCATAAATACAGAGAATAAACCGGTCGTCGCCAGAGCAGGAGGGTGGAGGGATGGGCAAAATGGGTGTGGGGGGGGGGTAGGAGATACAGGCTTCTAGTTATGAAATGAATAAATCACAGAGATAAAAGGTATAGCAGAGGGAATCATCAGTGGTATTTTAACAGTGTGGTATGGTGACAGAGGGTAGCTACATTTGTGGTGAACACAGCATAATGGATCAACTTCTCGAATCACTACGTTGGACACTTGAAACTAATGTAACATAGTATATTAACTATAGTTCAATAAAAACACATACATAAATAGGGGTGCCTGAGTGGCTCAGTCAGTTAAGCGTCTGACTTTGCCTCGGGTCGTGATCTCACGGTTTGTGAGTTCGAGCCCCGCGTCGGGCTCTGTGTCCACAGCTCAGAGCCTGGAACCTGCTTCAGATTCTGTGTCTCCCTCTGTCTGCCCCTCCGCTGCTTGCACTCTGTCTCTCGCATTGTCTCAAAAATAAATAAATACTTAAAAAATATAAGTAAGTAAGAGGTAAATGCTGCCATCTCAGGAAAATCTTTCCTGACTGCCTCAAACCAGCTTAGGTATTATTTCTTATCCTCCCTCTGAACTAAAGGCCTGATTTAGGGCCATAATTTTAGTGGAATTGGGATTGTGGGCTTTATGACCTCTAGAAGTAAGCTTTTTGAGGGAAAGGCATCTGTCTTTCTCTGTTGTCCTGGTACCCAACAGCATATCTTGTACTATAAAGAGTAACAATTGCTAATAGTTATTAAGAACTTGCAATGTGCCAGGCATTGTCCTAAGCACTGTCTTTACATATATTTAACCCATTCAATCCTCATGACTACCCAGTAGGTAAGATCTATTACACCCATTTCCAAAGGGTGAATTGAGGCACAGAGAAGCAGAGTGTAAAAGCAGACTGTATTATCCTGGAGCTTGGGCCCTAAATCATCACACTCTATTGCCTACAATTGCATCAGTCCTGCTTCCCGGATCCCTGGAGATGTCCTGCTTTACATACCCTTTCTAAAGCCCTTGGTTCAGCTTTTTTTCCCCCACTAAGGTAATTGATTCATATCCTTCCAACTACCCTCCATCTCCCATCTTTTCTTTCTTTTCCCAAAATTTAGCCAAAGTTGATTTCTATTGCTCTTAACAGAATCCTAAGTGATATTCCCATTAAATCCCAATCTCCAAGGCAGGAACCAGGGTAGCTGTAAGGTTTACCAAGCTCCACAGGGGGTTCTGACACATTCCAGGACTGGGAAGCACAACTTTGGGCAGCAGTTCCAAAACATGGAGAGAATGAATACCTTCCCGGAAGCTTGCAATATCTTCTTAAGACTTGTACATGGATTTTTACCCAGTCTATGTGGATTTTGATCCTACTCTCACTGTAGGCTTCCAAGAACACCCAAAAGTCTAGCCATGGGTAGCACTCACCTTTCCAACTGGCCCCGAGCATCTTCCCAGCAGCTCATTTTGACCCAGTCTTCCTTGCTACATCTTCCCTGGCACTCATTTCTTGGCTTCCTGTGTTGGCCCCCAACACCCACCTTGATCCCTCCTTGTGTGGACAACCCAATTAGGTATACTGCTCTGACTCTGCCCTGGCACTGTTGGCTAGGGCTTGCTATTCATCCTTTGGCATCCTGAAGCCACAGCTCCACATAAAATGGCTCTTTCCTCCCATCAAGCCAAACCCCACGGAGGTCAGCCATATTGGCCAGAATGGCTGGCCTCCCACCAGCACAGGAGAATCAAACACGATGGGTCCATCTGTCCATCCTCCTGATACTTCCTACAGACAGGCATCATATTTTTAAAAATCCCATAAAAGAGAAACAAAATTCGGGACTTAAGCATAGATAGAAATTTTATGTTAATATCTAATCTCATATTCTTCTTGCATCAAAATACATCTTCCCCTCCATTGGCCTTTGGTGCAGATGAGAACCTGAGACTATTCTCTATAGGATAAGGTTTCCTAAAAGCCATCTCCATGTCACCTGATTGCTTGTTCTTCCACTAAATAATTCTTGTTCTTCTAACTTTTTCTAACAGATCCTATTTCCAATCCTTAATTCATCTTCATTATTCTCCTTGGAACTCTTTTTAAATTCTCCCAATAGCTCTTAGGTTCAAAAAAGCTTGAAGTACCCAATAGAACTGAATCGAATCAAGGGAAAACTCAATGCTGCTATTAAATTTCTAGGGGGAAAAAGATTGGGTGAGTATACCCATTTAATTCTTCATTCTTGTTAGTAAATTCTTTCCTTCAAAGCTGAATAGCATTTGGGTTAAGTGGTCCTGTACATACTTTGGAAAGGGCAAAGAACACCCATCATTCTCTTTCTTCTCCTTTTTTTCTCCCTCCTTCTAGAAACGTAAGAGTATTTAAATATAAGTATTCAGTGTAAGTATTCAAATGCATGTGTTCCAACCGATGAATAAAATTAATCTACCTAAAGAAAAAGAAAGGCAGCCAGAACTTGGGAGGTGATAGAAATGAAAGATTGTCTAGTGAAAGGTCCTCAATCTTTTCTGCATTATAATCTTTCTTTGGAGCCATTTTACATGCTTTTTTTCTTCCTAATCATCTCTCCCAAATGAAATTTTAATACTACAGATAGACTGTATATCTGTTTATGCTCTATATGTGCATCTGTGCTTTACACATTGAAAAAGACTGTGTCCCCTTAAGAACTGATGTTCCCCCCTTCCCCTCGGAGTCAATATGACCCCAACTGAGAACTCATTGTCTGGCGAGATCACTGTGGCCTTCAGAATGCTTTTAACATTTGTTCTTCCTACAGGGAGGTGGAATATCTATCTTTGGCTCCTTCTTATAGATAAGAAAGCTGCCCTTCGGAGTGGTAAATTAGCTTGGTCACAGTCCTACCCCGGGCCAACAGCAGATTTAGGGTTGAAACCCAGTCCCTGATTTCAGCTCTAGTATTCATTTGTCTATACGGTGATGATGCCATAAAATCCAGAAGCCTGTTCCCTATTATTTTAAAAAATTACCTAATTTAGCATTTCTGAAACAGGCGATCCCCCTAAGATAATTCCCAACATGGTAATAAATAAGAGTGAAAGTGCCTTATTAATAATCGTCCTTGCTTTTGAATCCTTTTCCTGACAAATTAGTCCACGTTAAAAATTCCTGAGCTAGCTTTATGGTCCCCCAGCAGCTCTGACATGAGACGCTCTCCTGCTGTTCAGGGCTGTGCACCCAAGAGATTGTTTTTGTTCCCTGAGCCGAAGCACATCCTGCCCCTGCTCTTCTCGTACAGACCATCTTTGTTTTTTCTTCTTGACCTTTTATTATGAACATGTTCATACATACAGAGAAACTGAAAGCCTTTTACAGCAAACACTCATATACACACCACCTAGATTTTATAATATTTGCTATACTTGCTTTATGACATAACTATCCATTCTTCCCTCTCTCCGCCCACTAATTCAACATTTTTAGGGGCTGAATTTCATAGTAAGTTGCAGACATAGCACTCTTTACCCCAAATGCGTCAACACGTAAGTCACTAATCAGAATCAATAACACATAAACTTTTCATAGGAGGGTAATACCAGCGTTATTCTTGGAATTAAAGAAAGTGAATTTAGTTGACATGTTCGGGTAGTATTCTGAGATCAACAGAATCCACACACCTCTTTAATTTCCTGCTTATGGAGCGTGCCCTCTTTTCTAACAGGCTCCCATTTCTTGGCGGGGAAAAAAGTGGCCATGAGAAAGCTGGTAAAAGAGTACCTGCTTATTGTCTCTGCCTTGGCCTTGTCTATCAATTTACACGTGTTAAATATGAAGGCCAAAACGTTTCTTAAAATGGCTCAGGATCAAATTCATCCCAAATAACAGGACTCAAATTCCCTCTTTTTTGCTAACATCTGTATAGTGCTCGGGAGATGGTAGAAATTAAAGACCAATTCTTCCCATATATGAATGCCAGACACTGTTAAGGGCTTTGTATCTATTAACTCACTCTTCAAGTTACTTTTGGTGTAAGACCAAGGGTTGACAAATGTTTCCTGGCAAGGCTAGATGGTAAGTACTTTAGGCGTTGAGGACCATCTAGTCTCAGTTTCAAGTACTCAACTAGTCATGGAAGCATGAAAGTTGCCATAGACAATATGGAAAGGAATGAGCATTGCTGTGTTCTATTAAAACTTTATTTACCAAAACAGTCGACAGGCTATTGTTTGCTAATACCAATGCTACACTAACAAATTAACATTCTTTAAACTCCATTCTTCAAACTCGGTGTCAGAACAACTTACAGTTAGCTCAAAACTCCGAGCTTGCCAGTGGCTCAAAGGCCTTTTTGTTTAATGGTGGGTCAGATCATCTCTTTGTATTTGTGCCCTTCCAACTCTTCTGTACTGGGAAGAGAGAATCATTAATTTTTAATCTATGAGAGACTGATGCCAACTTAAAATCAAAAAGAGCTAAGGCAGAAAATGGTTCAATTATTCAGTTAAACAACTCAGAAGACTAAAACACTAAGGGGTCTGATCTGCGTCCCTGAATTGAAAGGTATTGCTGAAGCATCGTTAAGCATGGTCTTTGAGAAGTCATGGAACCCTGAGGGCTACAGCAAGAGCAAAGGGACAGACCAGAAAAGTGTAATTACAGACTTGGTCGAAATACTCAGGGAGATGTGAGAACGATTCATCGAACAATCGATGTGTCATCACCTAGAAGGACACAAGGTGCTGGATGGCAACCAATATGCCTTTGTTCAGCTCCACCAAGGCTCTTCAATTTCCTTCCACAGTGAACGGGGAGATGACACTGACTATGTAAATAAGGAGGAGGGAAGAGATACCACCACTAAAGTAAAGCTTGCTATTCTGTCCAACAAGACAGGGGGATGCTGTGTATTTAGAGCCAATGTCAAGTGAGACTATGATTTGTTAAAGAACACAGCCAAAGGTGATTGATTACCAATGGCTCAGCGTCAGCCTGGAAACGATGAGGGGAGTGGTAGATTGAGGCAAGGAGGTGGAGCCAGGAGAGTACCAGTGCTGGACTGACTTTCATTAGCAAATTAGTCATCTACAAACCCGAATTGAGAAATGCTCATTAGGCACACAGATAATCCACTGAATGGAGAGACTACTGTCTTGGGATACAGAAACAGAATAATATAATTCAAAGTATTCCTGACATAATGATAATGGATTTGGTATTTTTATTAACGCAAATGGCCATTAAAAGAAAGAGCACATTATCAAAGATGTGTGCATATTCCTCAAGATAAGGAAAACATCTAAAAAAGAGCTGGAACTCATAATAGTACGTACCGAATATGAACACACATGAATATGAAGCATCTTAGAATGGGACTTAAATATTTTTAAAATTTTTTAACGTTTAGTTTTTGAGAGACAGAGAGAGACAGAGCATGAGCAGGGGAGGAGCAGAGAAAGAGGGAGACACAGAATCCAAAGCAAGCTCCAGGCTCCGAGCTGTTAGCATAGAACCCAATGTGGGGCTTGAACCCACAAACCGTGAGATCATGACCTGAGCTGAAGCCGGGTGCTTAGCCGACTGAGTCACCCAGGGCTTCTAAATATTTTTGCCTGTAATACAAACCTAATAGTAAGAAGTATAACAAACCGGGCAGTGGGGTGGGAATAGGAAAGCAGGCTAAATTAAGTACTTGACCATACTCATACAAGAATTCATATTTGGCCTCTGCAACATTCCAGGTACAGAAAAGCTAGACATAGCAAAGAAAGGCAAAAGCAAAATATTTTTAAAGGGTGGGAAATAACATCCAGGAGGAAGTACATCCGGATGAAAAACAGAAGGCTACGGGGTGACTTGGCATCTACTTCGAAGTTCATGAGGAGTCTAGCACAGTGCAAGCCAAACAGGAAGCATCATGAGGGGACAGGCATCCTGAGGCTTCTATCTTAGAGTGCAGGGAAGGGAGGAGGACAAAGAAATCAGAGGGAAGGAGAACACTCACACTCGAGCGTGTGTCAAGACGACATCAGCGTTCGTTAAAACACAGATTGCTTGGCCCTATCTTCAAGTTTGTGATTCAGCCAGTCTGGGGTGGGCCAGGGAATCCGCACTTCTGAAAGTTCCCAGGGGATGCTGGAGCCACTGGTCCTGGGACCACAGTGGCGAATCACCGGCTTAGAAGCCCAGTCCTAGGTTTGGTCTGGGTTTGATTCAGACTCTGTCCCTCCTGCGCTGTTTGTCTCATTTCCTCTTGTAAAGTGAGAGAGGGTAACAATCCCCACGGGACTGCTGTGAGGCATAACATGGGTAAAACTCGAACCCAGTGCTCCGGGCACAGCAGGCACTCCGAGTGTGTTCCTTCTATCGCTTGCAATGAAAAGACGGACAAGAAGTAAATAAATGGGCAACATCATTGAGGGCGGACCTTTTAAAATAGGGATGGTCTGAAACCATACCACCCACATTTTTCTGACGGCAAGGAGAGTCAAGGTTACAGACCTGTTTTCAAACGTCTCACTGGTTGGCCAGCCGGGCCACACTCCCTGAGGAGATTAGGCTTGCCCAGGGCGAAGTGTGGCTTCACTTTTCTCAGCATTATTTCTCAGTTAACGTTTAACCAGGTGAGTAAATGCAAAGCTTGTCTGTAAAACCTTACTGGGGCACTCAGTGCTTTGTACCTGCTCTCCTTCTCGGATAACTCTGGCCACAACTGAACTCTTGCGGGACCTGACCTCTGAGTCACAAAGCAGGCACACTGGGCACCAGCTACTGAGGAGGCGAGACATCTACTTCCTGTTCGGGTGTGTAAGGTTGGCCCTACGAAATCCAGCACTTTGGCATAACCACTCTGCTGCAGTCTGGCCCGCCCCCCTCCCACCTCTCATCAACGAGTGACGTATCTTGGGTTCTTACGGCTGTCACGGATTAGGTAAGGGTAACAGAGCATGTGTTGTACCCCATGACGCTATCGGCGTCGTTAAAACACAGATTGCTTGGCCCTATCTTCTGTTTTCCTAAAAACAACTAATTACACAAGGTCGTCTCAAGTAATTGCATTAAGGAATCCACACATTCAAGTTTGACTCTCAGAAATAAAAATCACCCGGAGAGATCAAGGGAGCTTCTCAAGAAATGCTACTTTATTATCAATCACTGTTTAATCTCCCCTTTACCTTCCTTGTTTGGTTTTAAGAAGAGACCTTCCGCCTTTGCCTCAATTTATGCTTCGGCATAGATAACTGTTCTTTGATGGCTCTCTCCAGTCCAGTCCACCTGTCCTCTCGGCTCGGAGCCCCTGAGCCTCTGCATTCTGTAGCAGGAGTCCCTTATCCTCTGTTCGTGATATCACCTTGCAAATGACTAAATATTTATAGGTCCAAACATGCAGGGTCTGCAATACATTAGAAGCAGTTCAAAGTAGTCTAAAGAGAGTGACTTCTTTTTTGGAGGGTTATGTATTTTGGTAGATGGCAGTGCTTGTCAATAAGAACTTTAAAAAAAAAAAAAAGCTCCAAATTTTTGGTTGTGTATTTAGAAAAAATAAAACTCACCTATCTAAAATTTTTTCTAACTTTTTTTTTTTAATATTTTATTTATTTTTGAGACAGAGCATGAGCAGGGGCAGGGCGGAGAGAGAGAGGGAGACACAGAATCTGAAGGAGGCTCCAGGCTCTGAGCCCTCAGCACAGAGCCTGACGCGGGGCTTGAAATCATCAATTGCGAGATCATCAACCTGAAATCATCAACTGCGACCTGAGCTGAAGTCGGACGTTCAACCAGCTGCACCACCCAGGCGCCCCTAACATTGGTTTTATTAAAAAGCTTTGCCCCTTTACTGCAGTAGGTCGGTCTATAACCAAAGCAAGTCAAACTCAAGATGGAATCATATCAAGAAAAGAGCCTGACTGCATTACAGAGTGAACTAAAAGCTTAGGAGAAATAAGGATGAGAAATGCCCTTTATTCTAGGTTGCGTCAATATGAAGGGGAAAAAAAGGAGACCAATGGAGAAAGTCTAGGATGAGAAGAACAGAAATATTTCTTACCAGGGAAGAAACAGCTTTCTGATCACTACACATTAAGCCAATTAAAAGGTAATGGGATTGATTTTTGTTTGTGGCTTGTAGAATCAATCTCATTATGTTAGAGACGTACCTTGTCTAAATGTCTTGAGTCAGTAGAGTTTTAATGTTCCCCCAAATACACATATGTTTAAAAACATTTATTTTCAATGAGTAAAATAAGAAAAGGGGGAGGATTGTAGAATAGTAGAAAACCTCCTGAGTTTACTTTAAATCAGATTCTAAATGGACTTAGTTGAGAATGACATGGTCAATCAATATGGCTTGTTAAGATCTTCCAGATACGACTAAGACAAGATAAATGCCTCAAGCTACAAGACTATAAGACTGTAAAGCCCAGGTATGGTGAATCAAAATTTTAAAAGCATAATGAGAAAGTGAAATGCTTTTGTAGACTGAAAAGAACAATTTTGACAAATAAAGGTACAAGCAAGTAAAATGGGCAGATATTTAGGGACAGCCCAAACTAGAGAAAACGGGGCATTTAAAGTGATATTTACAAAGTGAATACAATTCACTAGCAGGTAAAATCAGGTGTTATCGCAATTTGAGCTTGGTCATTATCATCTATACTTGGCCGATCAAGGAAAAAAGCTGGTTCTGGTCATGAATGCTAGAAACCTCAGTTCTACAACTCACTTTTGCATTAAAAAAAAAAAAAAACCAAGAAACTTCCCAAAATATATTATTCTACAGCAAGAGAGAGAGAAAGTAAAGCTGCATAGAAGGGAGAACAATTTGAAGTAATAGTACGCAGTTTTATTTCCCTTTTTGGAAATTGCTTTTTATGATTCCATACTCACGCCAGCAATTTCAAAAAGACAAATGACACCAAATCACTTAGTCACAAAAGGATTTCTACTTATTGTATATTCTTTAGGTAATTCTAGCAGAGCTTGACTTTAAACTAGTCATGCAAGTAAATCTTGACGTTTTGGCCTTTTGGAAAGGCCAAAAGAAATTTAGAATATTCCAGGAAAAAAGAATATTAGTCTGTGTTTAAGAACCTTAACATCTGCCAAAAGCCCAAGTCACTACCCTAATAACAGCATTGGGTAAATCTGATATGCTATTAGTAATAGTTTGAGAATTCTAAATTCCGTACATTAGTGGTCTCCATTTTTTCCCCACCATTTTACCATATATTTACTGATTGCCCACTGCAGCTTGGCGCTGGCTTCAATGCTAGGGAAGTCCACGCAATTAAGACCAATGAACTCTCTGGAGCATGTATTTTCCTGGAGGGAGACGTAGAAGTGACAAGCAGACAAGGACAAGAGAAAGCATATTAGATAGCGTATCAAGGGCTACAAACAAAATAAACAGGGTGATACGACCAAGGAGATCTGATGGTTGGGGCGGTCCTTTTTTTTTTTTTTTTTTTTTAACCACTCAGCCTGTGTCCTCTCCCTCTTACTCCCCCAAAGGAGGAGAAGAACAATCACCAATGGCAATAAGCAGTTGCCGAAGCAACACCTAGAGCCACCTTCACGAAGCTCAGGAGAGAACACTGCAATGGAGAGGTGCTAATTTTCACGGGGTTCGGGGAAGGCTTCTGTTATTAGCTGAACTCTGATCTGAAACCTGGACATGCAGAGAACACTGGAAAATTCCAGGCAAAGGGCGGATCTGAAGATCCTGTAGTTGCAATGTTGCGGTTGGCTTGATGGAGGGGAGCAGAGGCTAGCCGGGAGGCAGGGCAGTGCGCTCCGAGGAGAATGGTGTAGGCCGGGAGGTGACCCGTACAGGAGCCCCACCATGGCCCACAGGCATAGCAAGGAGTCATGCTTTCATTTTAAGAGCGACAGGAAGCCACTGAAGCTGTTTGATTTATATTTAATAATTATGATCTGGGCTCCTGTTTGGTGAATGGAGAGAGAGAGAGAGAGAGAGAGAGAGAGAGAGAGAGAGAGAGATGAGGGTGGGAAGAGAGTAGTCTAGGTCTTGGCGGGAGAGAGGGGTCAGTTCTCTTTTGAATGTTAGACTACAGGTAGCCGGTGGGACATCTCCTTGAGGAGGTCAAGCAGACAGATGGAACAAGGTGTTTGGGGCCCAGGGAGAAGTCTTAGTTAGAGGTACACATTTGGGAGTCAACATTCACAGTTCCTTCCTGACCACCCAGGCACCTGTTTGGTAATCAATGAACTGCTTTCAAAATGACCGATAGATAAAGGAGGGAAAGGGTGAGAGAATTTTGCATACAAGAAGATGTTTTGAATCTCCTGGCAAGGAACACTCAGGAAATGTTAGTAGAGGGCCAAGTGCGGTGGCTACTCGATAAATACGAATTCACAGCGATGAATCTCGAGAAAGCAGGGAACCGTCATTTCCCTCGCTGCTTACACCCTCTGTTCCTCATCCTCAGTATCTTTTCTCCTGGTGGTTTTGAATTCCTGATCCAGGCATCTTGCTTTGTTCTTGATCCCTGTCTTTTGGACTCTCCCATGCAGAGAACACGGTCATCACTCCGACTCTGTCCCTAATGACTGTGTCCAAACCTCTTCTTCACAGGTTTCTGAATCTGCCTTGAATCGGGAACACTGAGTACTTATTATGTGCCAAGCCCTATTCTAGACACTTACCACATATATCCCATTTATAGCACCCTGCCAAGTAGATATTGGCCCCTGGAGTAGAGTAGACCTTCATCTCCCTGAGGAAGTAAGTGCGTGACTCTAATTAAGTAGTCAGAAAGTGGCACAGCACGAATCCAAAGCAAGGCCAGCTGATTCGGTAGCTGGGCTCCTCTGCCTGCATTCCCAAGGCTCCCTGGATTTTGCCTGCTGAATCCCGTGGTCCCCTCGACTCATCTAGGTCCCCAGCAAAGTCTGTTAGGGGGCTGGTATCTGTTGACGGCCAGCAAGCGTCCAAGTCACGCTGGCCTGTGTCTTTACCCTTGAGCAACAGTGTTCCGTATCTGCGTGACTACAGACCCCGCCGGTGCTCTCACGTAAGTCCTCATCGTATTCAGCGGGACGAGCCTAACCTGAGAGGAGCCCCTGGCCCGGGAGGATACGAGCCACCAGAGAGACAAAAGAAATGGGGTACGCTGGAGTAACACAGCGGGGCAGGCTTGCCGGGGACATGGTGGCTGGGAGCAGACAGGCTGAAGACTAAGAAGGAGGGCGGCTGGACTGTATATAGAAGGAAAACGTGGCCTCTTAATAGCTGGCTAAGGGGTGAGAGGGCAAAGACAAAAAAATCGTAACTCACGGTTCAAAAGAAATAGCCCTTACGGCGTTAGGTAAATGTGCTAATAAAGCGTCAGTCTCTCTGGCCGCATACTCTAACTGAAGGCTTTCTGACTTCATTAGGCATGTCCCCTGAGCATGCAGGTGCGGCACGGGCCAAAGAGACATTTGCTCACACACTGCCTGTAGCAGAGGCAGCGGTTTCACAGCATCCAAGAAGAGGCCGTGCCTTCACCTGAAGGAGGCCACGTCCCAGGATGCCAAGCAACGTGGGCAGGAACGATCTGCAGCTCCTGTCGCACCGGAGGACCAAGGGAGCTGAAGCCGCTCCAGTTGGCACTGTCCCTCCAAGCAGCACCTGCTCCTCCAGCAACACACGACCCTTTACCGCCGGACACCTGGCTGGCTGCACAGGCCCCATGCTGCCTGCCGAGGAAACGGAGCTGATGAATATCCATTTCAGGCGAGGTTTCGTGGTAGAAATGGGATGTGGAATTTCTAGAGGCAAGCAAGCTATGAGTCCAGCATCAACCAGGTAAGTTATTAATGAATTAAACTGACAAAGGTCGGAAGGTGAAAAGTTGGTTCAAAAGACAGACGAGAGGACAAAAAAAAATAAAAAAGCCACGCATGCGCTATGTTCTTGAGTGACAGCACACGGTGATGGCTTGTGGCACACAGCTCTGCTTTGCCAAGAGGTCTGTGGCATTGCCTCCTGACGCAAGTGCAACATTAAAGAGATTTGTGGATCCTTCAGACCCCGCTGGACATCTGAAGAGTTTCAGCTGAATCCTAGGAAGAGCTGTGAAGCTAATCTGAATCTACCCATCTCCACTGCTAACGTTGCACCTGGCTTAGAGGACAAATGACACGGCTCCAAAGATTTTGAGAAGCAAAGAAGTGCGCTCCCTCTCACACGTGCACCCACACATGCACCCACACATGTGCGTACATATGCAGAGGCAAAATAGTAGATCTTTAATTACACACATCATGATTTTGTTCTCTTCTGATATGACATGCCAAGTATCAATAGCCAAGTTCTTTGCTGTCCCAACACTTAGATCAAAGTCAGAACACACTGGGCTTTCCATATATATCTGCTGAATAAATGAACAAATGAGCATTTACAATCTCTTTAGATTTTAAGTTCTGGTACACAACTTTGCCTAGAGACTTCTCGATACCCCTAGGAAAAGTCCTTAGTTGTGTTCTAATTTTACAAAGCATTCTTTTCATGGAGACGTCTGAATCCCTCTAGCTCCCTGCACGGGCTATGATTTTTCTGCTGGAGAAAGTAGGATCGGAGGAATTTGTAATAGTTTGTGTCTTACTTGTCTCCCCAGACACTCTATGCCAAGCATCCCATTAAACATTTTGTACTTACCCTATTCCTTTCTTATTCCTTATCTTATTCTCCTTTATTGTTGAACAACAAAAGGACAAAAGTCATCAGGGTCGGTGACAGGACACAATCGGTTGATGAATTTCAGTATCCAACAGAAGTAAAATTTCATGTAGAAACATTTATTAACTAGTGATAAGTCAGCTCTGGGTGTGGATATCTATGGACCGAAGTCTTTGAGACAGGTTCAAAACCAGATCCCGTCAGTCTTGTAGCCAGAAAGCACTGATGTTCAAGGATGAATCTCAAGGGTGTTGGAATGGGAGCCTTTTCCTCCCGATAAGGCATATGGGACACTTTAAGTGACATCTGCTACTGTATATTTAATCTAAGTCATACTATCAAAAATAAGCAAAGACCCACGGACTTTTGGGTGAAGGGTATTAGTTTGACTATTACAGAAACTGGTGCCAGTATAAAACTAGGAAATAGAACCTTCGCCCTGCCTTTCAATCTTGCTGGCATCCCAGACGATAAGAGAAGTGAAGGAGGCCTGGCGATAGTTCTCTGGGCTGTGAGCATTTTTATGAGTTGATACATTTTTAAGCTTATCTCCAAGAATAAAAACAGTCACTTTTCTTGTAGGGACTTTTTTTTTAACGTCAAGTAAATGTGACAGAGCATAAAGGTTTGTTAAATATGAGTGTTGAGGGGACCTAGATATTTATTATTCTCTGTGTTTTCTCTGTTGGAAGCATTCCATAATAAAAAAAAAAAGATAAAAGAATCCAAACAGCAAGGAAAACACCAAAACACACGTCTTGGGGGTTTTAAAAATGGAGGCTTAATTTGCCTCTGCAATGGTTAAAAACACAAGACCTCTGATTTCAAATTAGTTTGTGAATATTTTTCAAAGAACACCCGATTTTAAAATATAGATTACTTAGGTGTTAAATTTGGTGACGCTTTAACAAACAGTAATGTAAATCAACTCCCAGGAAACCGGAAAGCCCTCCTATGTCAACATAGTGCTGACAATTCATCATATTTAACAAGGTGTGTTGGAAATAGCTAAGTACTGACCTCCCCAGGACAAATGATCCTCTTGGGACGAGGGGCCTCTTGCTGTAACTGATATACTGCCAAAAAAAAAAAAAAAAAAAGATAATTATAATTAGAAAACTACAACACATACCAAAATGTCTTCAAATAGTTCCACCTAAGTATATCTCAAGAACTGCAAATATTTCAAACAAAAAATAAAACAAAAAGGATACAGGCACATTTTTAGACTGAATAAAGTCAGATCATTTATATGGAAATGAGTTACCATGGATGTAAACTGGCAAAATTGATTTTTTTATTCTTTTACAAGGCCAATTTAGTTTCATAATTGTTACTGGCATTGTTCATTTTATGGCTTTCTTGGAAGGTAGGAGTAAAATTCTTCTATTTTAAGAATGGAATTCTACTTTTGAGTATCTAAGCAGTAAGATCACATAATAGGATTCCTGATTTTCCATGATGTCTCCTGACACATCGGGGAAGGACTGACATTAGCAGAGGAGTGTTATTCTCTGAAATGTCACAGATATGTACAAAGACACCACTGATTCTGTGAGTGGGTAAAACCCCAAGTCCTTTCTCTTTTCATGAGTGCCATTCTTGGCCCACCCATCACCAGGGATTCTCATCTACATGACTAATTCCCACCCATTGTCATTTCTCTTTCTTGGGTCCCTCAATATCTTAAGAAATAGTAACCCTCTTATATCTTGCTTCAAAGACAGCCTTTCAGGCTTGGGTGTGGAGGAAAGCAGGTTTGTATATAAAAATAAAATTTGTCAGCCTATTATCCATGATTTTTCTGATTACAGTGAGTGATTTTCTGCTGTTCAGCTAGTCCGGTTATTTTTCTTGGAAGGAAACTATCCCAGGTGCCTGGGCGGCTCAATTAGTTAAGTATTAGACCCTTGATTTTGACTCGGGTCATGATGTCGTGGCTCATTAGATCAAGTCCTGCATCGTCCTCTGCACCGACAGCTCAGAGACTGTTTGGGATATTCTGTCTCTCTCTCTCTCTCTGCCCTTCCCCGACTTGTGCACTCTCTCTTGCTCTCTCTCTCTCTAAAATAAACAAACATTAAAAAAAAAAGACAAAAGAAAAAAAGACGGAAACTACCCTCTGCAGGTACCTGTGAGCTCTACCTCTTTGAAAGCCAAGCTGAGAATCTTGCAAAAGGAAGAATTAATTTTAGACCATATAAATGTATGAAAAGTTACAATTCAGTCACGTAAACTATTTCTAGAAAATGTAGTAAGATAAGCAAAAATTTCTGATCTATTCTTAGGTCTAAAAATAAAAAAAGAAATTTTAACTGAGATGCAGATGGTCATGTGGAAACAGCGATGGAGATGATGGGATGTATTCTGTAATTATGGCTTCTCAATGCCTGCAGCTCAACGTGGTTATTTTCTTACCTAATTAAGTGTAGACTGCCCAGCTTTTGCACAAAGAAGGAACTATCTAACCCTCGTATAGACGTTTTAACGTGCCACGTTGCCAAGCTGACTTGCCCAGGCTAATGACAATGCCTGTGTCACTTAAGGACAACTGTACCCATGTATGGCAGAGACAGAGAAGGCCTCTCGTCAAAGAGAAAACACGAGGAAGAATTGGCCAAAGATACACAAATAATTGTGGACGTTCCACTGACCATCCCAGTAATGCCCATGCTCTCCTTAAATCATGGGAGAGGCTGCGTGGAATCCTTTATACCTCTTGAATCACCCCCAATACCTACTACCTGGTTTCCAACAGTGCTGCTATTAATGAGTGTAACGGGACCCAAAAGGGCCAGTTCCTAAAATCACGGAGTGATAGACCCAAGGGGAATCGCAGAAGCTCCATCCAGAGAAGCCTGCCCCCTCCTCTCTTCTCATTGCCAATGCCTCTTGAAGCCAACAGTTATACGTGGCAGTACGGCTGGCTGCCCACCATTTTTAATGCCTCGTTTGGAGGTGACAAAGGAAGTATACATGTTGTAAGACAGGAGCATTTGTTGCTAAGTGTGCCTTTGTAATTCATATCAGCAAATATTTGAACATCTGCTATAGGCCATATACCACAGTCACCATTATATGGAGGCTTTTATGATAAATGGAGAGAAAGGGAGAAGGGAAGGGAACAAGCATATCGAGTGCCTATCATGTGCCAGGGACAATATTTTATTGAATCTTCAGGAGAAATCAGAAAAAAGAATGCTGCATTATTATCATTCTTATTTTTAAGATGAGGGAACAAGCACAGGACAGTTAAATATTTGCCTTGGGGCATCAGGCTATCCTTTTGAGTCCAGAGCCCTGCTTGTTTTTCTATGCCTCAGGGCCTTTGCACTTGCTACACCTTCCACCTGGCTTGCTCTTTCCCAGGGTACCCAAATGGCACCCTCTCTCCCTTCTCTTGAGTTTTAAAGATTTAAACTCAATCTTTAAAAAAAAATTTTTTTAAATGTTGAGAGATAGAGAGAGAGGGTGTGAGCAGGGGAGGGGCAGAGAGGGAGGGAGACACAGAATCCGAAGCAGGCTCCAGGCTCCAAGCTGTCAGCACAGAGCGTGACATGGGGTTCGAACTCACGTACCGCGAGATCATGACCTGAGCCAAAGTTGGACGCTTAACTGAGCCACCCAAGCGCCCCCACATAAAGCTAAATCTTAAAGGTCACGCTAAGGATCATGGATATTCTTCTGTCTGAAAGGGGGTGACGGCTACATTTTTTGAGCAGGGAGAGGACATGATCTGGTCTGTTTCAGCATAATAAGGATAAGACTATCCAGAAGATACAAGTTGCCAAATTAGGGACACCTACTATGTGCCAGACACCTTATCTACATCTTCCCATTTAATCTTCCCAACAAACTTCCAAGGTAACTAGTACCCTTACTGAGAAAGTAGTGGAGATGCCAAGCTTTGAAGAAGCCCCAGGTCACACAGAGAATATGACGACATTGAGATTTAAAGCCCGATTTCCAGATCCCAAGGTTTGGGATTTTTCAGCCTCGCCAGTAGTTCCCTAAAGCAGGAGGTGGAGAGGGCCTGAGCACTGGCAATGCTCACTGACATTCTGGGGAAAAGCCCCCCCAGTTTGCTTTTCTTTTTTTTCTTTTTTTTTTTATTAAAAAAAATTTTTTTTAACGTTTATTTATTTTTGAGACAGAGAGAGACACAGCATGAACGGGGGAGGGGCAGAGAGAGAGAGGGAAACACAGAATCGGAAACAGGCTCCAGGCTCTGAGCCATCAGCCCAGAGCCCTACGCGGGGCTCGAACTCGCGGACCGCGAGATCGTGACCTGAGCTGAAGTTGGATGCTTAACCGACTGAGCCACCCAGGCACCCCTATTTTTCTTTTATAAAAGTTCTTTGGAGACTCTAATACCCAGCCATGAGTGGGGCCACTGCCCTTTGCCTCACTGAAAGGAGGATCAGAGGAGGTTGCCTTGGAGGCAGGGAATCCAGAGAGAACAGTATTTTAGTCGTACCTAAAGGAGATTGTGAAAATGTGCATTAAGACAACCCTCTGGTGGGAAGTCAGACAGGAAGGTAAATGGATTGCAGAGGAGAACTGACAGCGCTTAATGATACACTGAATGGAGGGAAGGACCTTGAAACCATGAGAGATTGAGACGCCATTAACACTCACAGAGGATACAGGTGAAGGAACATTCCAGACAGGGTAAAGTCGGTCGCTGTGCCCTCTAAGGACCCTTTGAGGTTTAGTAAAGAGCAATGCGATCGTTCACCAATCTCAAAAACCAGGAGCAGTCTGAGCCAGGGGCGACTTTGAGGGAGTCCCTGCAAAACCCTCAAGCCAGGAACGCCGGGTCTTTTTCCTGGTCCCCGGGCAGCACACATCACTGACCGATCGCTGTTTCTCAGTGAGCAGGTCTCAGGAACCGATCTGTTCGGTGCTGTTCCAAGCAACAAAAGTTGGCAAATAGGCACAGAAGCCTGTTTCCCATCTGGATAATGTGTCTCTATAAAGATAATGAGATGACGACCAACAGCAATGATAGCCCTATAAAAAAATGGGCCCTAAATCCTATCTTAGCTTCAAGCAGGGGTTTCAGGCACTCGTTTTCAAGGTTAGCTACAACCAAACAACCATCCGTGAAGAAGAAAAAAAACCTCTGAGGCATATTTAGTACAAACTGGAACATGTCACATCATCTGAAAGTGTCACTTCTTGGATCTTTTTTGTTGTTGTTCAACAAACACATTTCACAAGCAAAACACGATAACGTATGTCACTTCTTGGGTGGTTCTGTGGGCTAGGAGGTGATACGATGGAACTTGCTGCTATAGCAATGTTCCAAATATGTTCTAGGCACTCCCCCGCCCTGGGCACTCTACAGGACCTCAGAGAATTCTTTGCACTGGAACCAGTTCGGCAGGGGGCATGGCCACTGGGGTCCATGGAGGTGGAGAAGAGGAGTCCTTGCTTCCCAAGCAACGTGAAGCACATCGAGAAATCCAGGACTCACTGAAAGAATGTTTTACTTTTTCTTCAATAAGAAAAGCGGGTTCATTCTCTAACAGTAATCACCCCACTTGTTGGGGATGCCACGGGAAGGCCTGTGGCCTGGGTGACACTGAAGCCCTGTCCACACCCATTGGCTCCTTACAGACCCTGAAGGAATGGCCTCTTAACAGCTTCTTCTTTATTGAGAGGGCATGAAGACCCAGGAGGCCAAGCCAGCCATTTGCTTGTGACATTGAGCCAGGGCCACCCTGCTCACCGCCCATGTCCTTCCCATTCTTCATGGGAAAAACTCATGGGTGCGAGTGAGAAAACAGCAGGTGTTTTAGAGGTCGTCTTGGCTTAACCTCACCTCCAACCTGCCTCACTGGCAGAATGTCCAGACTTAATGTGGACCGAGCTCTTTTCTTGTCTAATGGCACAGTGAGAGACCCGGGGATGAGGCTATGTAGCCTCATGATGAGAGGGTCTCAGGTGTAAGTGTGAAAAAGAAAAAAACGACGGGGTATGATAAATTGCAGATTTCCCCCACCAACTCTTCTGATTCAGAAATCTGGGGGTTAGGGCTGAGGATTTGTTATTCTAAATATTCTCCCCAGGCAATTCCGATGCAGGGGGTCAGGGGGTCAGGGTTTTGAGGTTCTCAACTCCTCTTTAGGAAAACAGGCACAAGCTGTGACTGTTTGACCTACCGCCCGGGGGGGTCTCCTGGGAGAGCTGTCGGCACCAGAATCTGCTGCCTAATTGGCACTTGGCCTCTTAGAAAAGAAAGTCTCTCAGAGTATACTCAGGGAGATGGACTTGTGAACTTGTCTGCTTAGGGCATACAGTTCATGTGGCTCCGGCTTAAAGTTTAGAACGTGGCTTCATTGTTATTTTTTTAAGTGCACTTAAAGATAGCTTTTTTTTTTTTTTTTTTTACGAAAATGGAAACCAACGCTTTCTTGATGACTTCGTCAATGCTTTGTTTTGGGGTCTGATCGTGAATATCAAGGACTAGCTGCAGATACATGATACTTTGGGACAAGATTATTCTCGTCCCAAGACAAGCCCAGTTAAGTGGTAGCATTAGGTTCCGAGAAAGGGAGGGGAGCGGAGAATTCAGGTAGTTAAGGAAAATCATGTGACATCACGGTTCTGACTCAAGACCCAGGCTGATCGATTCCGCTGGCCTCACAACTCGAAGCAGTGTTTGGCTTAAAGCAAAGACTTAATATGGATTGGCTGAATGAGTGATACATGAATGAATGCACAATCTACTTTAAATAAAATATGGAGGGAGTTGATTTCTAAGGTTCCTATTCCTCTAAATTTCTAAGCCAGACATTTGTGGTTGCCTTCCCCACATCCATTTCCATCTTCTCCATTCTAACAGTACTCCAAATTTTCCAGTTATGTGGATTACAGAGGGTTGGTCCCTGACTGGTTCAGGTCAGCAGCATATTCAACTCTTTGACCGTAATGATGGAGTTGAGAATGGGTAACAGGTCGGTTGAGAATGAGCAGGTCGGTCAGGGCTGAGACTCGGTCCTAAGTCTTTGCTAAAGGTATCCGGAAAGTAAACTGTCTGCCTGCTGCTCTTGAATAAGGGAGGTAGTCCTGATGCTGTCGGTAGCTATCTGGGATCACAAAGGGAGAGCCTCCTAATAGTGATGCCCAACCTGAAAAGCAGAGCCAAGAAACAAAGAGATACACAACTGCATATGTCCCTTGAGCTGCTGGAATAAGTCCCTGGACCTTTTGCTAAAGTCATTGAATGTGATGGAGTGGAATATTCTGTTACCTCCATCCAAGAGCATCGCAATTAGCATTAAAACTTAGAAATCGGGGCACCTGGGTGGCTCAGTCGGTTGAGCATCTGACTTTGGCTCAGGTCATGATCTCGTGGTTTGTGAGTTCGAGCCCTGCATTGGGCTCTGGGCTGACAGCTCAGAGCCTGGAGCCTGCTCCGGAGTCTGTGTCTCCCTCTCCCTCTGCCCCTCCCCTGCTTGCGTGCTCTCTCCTTCTCAAAAATAAATAAACATTTAAAAAAGAAACTTAGAAATCACTTTTTAAAGTGTGTTATTATCAGGTAAGCTAATTTTCTTTTAGGCATAATGTCATAATGGGGACTAATGCCTCATGATAAGAATCTGATACCAAATAAGTCAAAATTAATGTCCCATAATCATCAATAAAAGATAAGACATACCTATATACTTCTACACCAATTAAAAATCACATTTTTAGAACCACGTCTTATAACATGGCAAAAATGTACTGCCTTCAGTAAATAGAGGAGCAACTTAAAAGTACCAAAAGTCACTAGAGTTAAAAAAAAAAAAAAAAAAGTGTGCGTGATGGGAAAATGTGCATTCCATAAATGCTATGCTAATGAGCTTGACATCAATACCTAAAATTATCTTTCAAAGGGCTGTTTGTGAACATTTCACAGAAAAGGCCTCGGTGGTTCCTCAGGTTCAAAATGGATTTAACAACAGGTTATTTAAAACCAAGCAAATTTCATGCTCTGGAATTTTTTGGACTTTCAGATCAGGAAAATGCTACAGGTTTAGCATATTTGAATTTTTTTTAAGTAGACTCCAGGCCCAGCATGGAGTCCAATGCGGGGCTTGAACTCATGACCCTGAGATCAAGATCTGAACAGAGATCAAGACCCAGACACTTAACCAACGGAGTCATCCGGCCGCCCCTGGCATATGTGGATTTTAAGAAGGATCTCGTGAAGCCCTGCAAGGCCCTAAGATTCCTTTTCCGATTCATCCTTGAAGACTCATATACAAATTTAACCCCTCCTATACAGTCTTCTCTAATCTCAGGCCGTGGAAGAGGAGGATACTATGACTGAAGCCATTTGCATTTTAAGTTAATCGCTTTATATCTTCTCCCTTACAAGACCACACATTGGAGAAAAGTAGGGGTCACAAGGTAGTCATTGTTGATTCCTAAACCTTGTTCTCTGACACGCAAAAGGTCTTGCCTGCATGTTTGCTGAAAGACCGTATGAGTGGATAGTAGTCTTGGGAATAAGATAGAGTAGCATGAGCTTGGGGATAATACGGTCGGTGAGCTTAGGAGTGGCCCAGCACCCAAACTCAAATAATTTATGGGTCCAGGACAGCCAAAAGAGTTCTTGCTCAGTGATGCTCTGGATAGATTCAGGCAGTGTGGTTCTGATGATGTCGACGGCACATCTGGTGGCATTACTCCCCTCGGTTTTAGAGTTACACATCACTAGAGGCCCTCAAATAGAGCCGGGATGACTATCGGTTGGGCGTAATAAAGAGCAATTTCATATATGCCATTAGGTTTGTATTAAACGGCCTCAGCTATCCCTTCTGTGTCGAAAGTTGTATGATTTCAGAGCAAATGAAAAAAAAAAAAAAGCACGACTTTGGTGAGACCCCCAAACCAGACTCAAAACCGACACACTAGGGTGAAATTGATAGTGTAAACATATCATTAGCAACGTGTTTTCCACCTTCCTTAGGACTCAGAAGCACTTTTAAGAGATATATTGGGTGGCCCAAGGCCTCTTAGCAAAAGGCGAAATGAATTTGAGCCAATGCCATCGTTTTGCTCCCGTAAAGCTCTCTGCGGTGACATTCGCTCAACAAATATTTATCGGCTAGTTAATGTATGCCAGGCTGTGTGCAAAGCGGTGTGCAAAGCACAGTAAGTCATGGAACACCCAGCGCCTCTCACTATAGATATTTTGTTGATTTACTGTCAGAGTTCTTCACACTCCATTAGGAAACAAACAAACAAAAACATCCAATTACTAAGTCATTAGCGCTGCCTTTTAAAATAGAAGATCAGAGTGCAGAACATTAGACTGGAAGGGCCCTTGGAGACCCGGCACAGCCCCTTTATTTCACAGATGGAAGAACAGACTCATGTAATAAAGAATGAGGTGCCTCTATATATGCTGACATGGAAAGATAAAAACAAGGTATTTGTGAAGTGAAACAAGCAAGCTGAAGGACACCAAGTACAGCATAAGCGCCATTTTTCTCAAAAGGGAACAACAGCAAAAATGTCTTAACGTTAGCCGTGTGTATTTTGAACACTTGGAAGGATACGGTTTCCAAAACTGACCGAGGTCAGCTCCTGGGAAGCAGGAAAGAGACACGGAATCCGGGGTGGGGCTGGCTTGTCAATTAGGAAAAAATTCACGCTCAACCTTGTGTATTTTGTAATGTTTGTCTCTTACGCAGCTGTGTATTGCTTCTGTAACAGAGAGAGAGAGATACAGGCATGTGCGTATATGCGTGTGTGCATGTATACTTAGGTAGAACATTTTGAGTGGAAGGAAAACAATCGTGAAAACTTGCAGGCTGGGGTCAGACTTGCTTCTGGGTTCCACCCTGAATGCCAGTCCGATGTGCTCAGAGATGGAGAACATATGCTAAGTTACTGAACCTCCCTGAGCTGTGGTTTCCTTGCATGTGAAACAGGATAATAATGGCAGCCATCGCTTAGGGCTGTGGTGAGAATGTGAGAGTTCAGGCACACAGCTGGCACAGTGGCCAGCACAGGGCAGCTCTCACGGGTGGTAGAAACAACGGTGGCATCGATAACGATGATAATAATTATTCTTATGATTGCTGTGCAGAATCAGAGCCCGAACAAGGACATGTGTCCCCGGGCTGTCGGCACGGTGGGTTTCCAACCGAGCACATGCCTCCCCTCGCTTGCTGGAGAATCACTTAGGCAGATGATACTAAGGAAAGAGAAAATAAGAGAAAATGAACTCAATGTGATGACAACTGCCTGCCTTCATGAAGGGAACTGAACTGTTGACTGATGACCAGATATGACCTCTGTTTCAAAGGCATCACCTGTAGTGCCCAAACAGTTCTTTGCCATCTGTTAATATTCTTTGCGGTAAATGTCATATCATACTACAACTATAGGATGATCAGCGAAGAATGTACTTCATGGAAGTCAACACATTCATCCTTGCTGAGCAAGTCTGCAAAAAGGGAAAGGAAAGGGGCTCAGTCGGTTGGGCGTCCGACTTCGGCTCAAGTCATGATCTCGTGGTCCATGAGGTCAAGCCCCGCATCGGGATCTGTGCTGACAGCTCAGAGCCTGAAGCCTGTTTCAGATGCTGTGTCTCCCTCTCTCTTTCTCTCTCTCTCTGCCTCTCCCCAACTCATGCTCTGTCTCTGAGAAATGAATAAACCTTAAAAAAAATGTGAAAAAAAAAAAAAGAGGAAAGGAAAGCCCCAACCCAAAAGGTGGGGAGTCAGAATGTATATCTCTTTTTTTCTAAGCATTCCTGAAGTAGGTCACAGGCAGCCTGCTCTTGAGGGTCCTGGCCACGGGAGAGGGCTGTGCAGTTCACCGTGACTTCTTCCTTAGCGGAAAAAGCAAGATTTGGGTTTTCAGTACTGTAATGCAGGACGGCTCGTGTTCATTAAATCAAAGGCAAGAATTGTTCAAAAGGCAGGCCTACTGAAGACATCTGAAGAGATTCTCATTTCAAATACTCACAGTACGATTTCCATATTGGAGGCTGGTATTCTTCAGCATCTAGAATAAAAAAGGGAAAAAAAATCAATCTGTCAGCCTGAACGTCAAACTGTCAACATGTGTCTCCTTCGGAGGAACAACAGTCTGTCAGCAGTACTTGCATTCTGGTCCCAGGGGGCCCTCTCTGCTCATTTATGGGACAGTTCCAGCCATGAGGGAGGAAATGTACATGGCAACCCTTGTGGACCCAACAGCACTCTCTTTAGATCACTTACCATGACAGAAATCAATTGCTTAACCATTTTCATAGAGCCCAGTAAATCAAAAAAGATTTTTAAAGCAATTAACTTGATTGTACCCTCCAGTAATCCTCTCAAAGAGTATTTACTTAACTTGGCATAATAAACATATAATTTATCTCACAGTTTCCCATCAGACCTTTAGCCCATTTATTAAGACTTGAGGGCAAGACGTAAAGGGGCAAGTATGTAATATTAAATCTGGGAAGTTGTGCAACTCAACCAACTGAACTCCTAAAATGACTGGGTCTGACAGTAGAGACACTGATGATTCAATTGGAATCGCATTATCTCCTTGAATTTATTCCAGTGTGTGACTTAGGAAATTTCTAGAACACCTCTCAGCAATCAGAAGTGTCAGCGTGAAAGAGTTACAATAAAATGGAGAGGATGAAATTGTTATTCATCAATCTAGAAAACAGACAATGGGAGAAAAATCTGCTTGTTCAGTCGATTCAACAATCCCAGTGCTGACAGCTGAATTTATAATTGTGATGGAGTTATTACAGCCTTCCTGAGCATGTAGCTAAGGCCTTGGTTAAACATTGGTAACTTAAGCAGCCAGAGGGGAGAATCCTTTCCCTCAAATCACAGAACACTGAGCTGGAGGGAACATTAAGAGTCCTCGAATTCGGCACCTTTTACGAGGAAAGTGTTCTTGTCATCCTGCACCCCCAAGGTATCACACAGCCATCCTCCCACTGCCCTTGTCCTTATGCTACTGTCACAAACGAGTTTCATGCCAAGGACCAGAAATTCTCTAACCTCATGCGTGGAGATAGTTTGAGAATTTTTCCTGAGAAACAAATACGCTATTTATATAAAAACTAACTCAAGAGTGGTGAACTTCCCCAAATCCTACTTAATTACAGTTGTGTAGCTTAAATTAAATTCTTTCACAATTAATGTCTTGCTCTCTGGGGCCCACCTGATCACAGAGGCAACTAAATGCCTCTGAATGTAGTTTTCATTCACATAAATCTGTACTGTTAGGCCCACATTGCCAGGAACCTATCTATGAATAATCAGCCACGTAAGTGCACACACAAATACAGTGTATTAATAACGGTTTGTGTTCTTATTCAAACTTAGTTTGCTGATAAAAGTGACATTCTTAATAGTTTTGCCAAAGTAGAACAATATCTTAGAATAGTGAGCTTTTAACCCAAACAAGCCACTAATTTCACTCTCTATATGACAGAAACCAATTTTAATGAATTAAATTGTATTAAATTAATTCAATTTAATTAAGTTTCCATGAATTAAATTGTAAGGGGTATTTGTTTATAAAAAGCACCCAAATAAAATAAATCAAGTTGCTGAGTTTACAATAAAACAGAAACATCCATACAATGCCACCTCACCAGAAAAGCCAGGTCCTGTACGTTAAAATGTTGAGGGCATTTTCAAAAATATTTTTCAAAGATACACACACACACACACACGAGACTGCATAAAGAGCGTTGAATCCTCACCACTAGATCACCAGAGTGACCAGATCGCATAGAAATGTAAATCTCCGAGATGTCATCTACAACGAAGCTCTGACGTCTTACTCTTCTGGATGAGATTTGTTCTCTGAGGCGAGAGCACAATCCCCAGACCAAGAAGTGGTCAAGAATGTTCAGTGCCTAGAGTGCCAGTCTTTGCCTATTAAGGGAAGGTCCCCAAAGAGAAGGAATCTCCTTTACGCAGGTTTGAAGGATAGCTCAGATGCTCTCCTTGGGTCTCCTACGGTCTTCTTGACTGAAGTCAAAAGCTTAGGCTCAAGGATCCCTCCCTGTCCATCACAATCTGGCTGTTTCGTGAAAAACCCAGAATTTTGTTTCATCTGAAACACTGACTCCCAACTTGATAACTTTCACTGAGGCTGCCCTGCCTGCTACAGAAACAATCTACCCCTTGCCAGTTGTTCGTGTTAGCGGTATTATGGAGAAGTGAAGAAGGCCCCCTACAGAGACCGGAGATCACAATACGCCCCTGCTGGACATTCTGCAGTGTCTTCCTTCTGCATTTGGAATAAGAGATACAAACCTCTTGCTGTGGCCTTCAAGGTCTTGGGTCATCTGGTGCCTGTCCACCTCTTTGACATCTCTGCAGACATTTTGCCCTTCTACGCTCCCCCAGAAAGGCTAACTTTCTCTCTGTTCCCAGAGCAAGGCATGCTCTTCTGAGCCCCCAGCCACTGCGCTTGTGGATGGTCCACATAAAATGCTTTCCGATACATCTTTGCATGGCTGACTTCCTCCATTATGTAGGGCTTGGCTCACAGGTCACCTCCCGGGGGCCTCCCCTGACAATCTTGTGTAAAGTAACCTACCCCTAGCTCTCGGCACTCTCCTTCATCGCATTTATTGCCCCCTGAAATTATTTATCGATTTGTTGGCTTGTTATTACTGGGCTCATCCCACGAATAGCCCAACTCCATATAAGCAGGAACTTCATTCACTGGTGCATCTCCAGGCCTGAGAAGGGTGCCTGGCATGTAACACATATGCAAAAAGCCTGTGTGATGTACGAGAAGCCTCAAGGTTCAGATTTTACCTCCCACAACGACTGGCTGAATAACTTGAATCGGGTTACTTCAATTCTTTAAGCCTCCCAATACTCATCGCTGTAAAAGAGAAGTCAAAGTGCCTACCTCATAACCTATCTCTTAGGGTCACTGTGGGAACTGAATGAGACCCCCCCATCTCAAGTTCTTGGGACAGCGCCTGGCAAATAGCAAGTTCTTGATGTAGGTCCACTGATGTTGTCATTGTTACACTGCCCTGTCCCGGTTCTTCCCAGGCTGTCTTCTGTCCCTTGACCCCAGCCATGGCCATCTCTAGTCTTGCCCCTGGATCTGGAGCCTGTAATTAAGTTCCAGTGCTGTTGTCATGGAAGGTTTTTCTTTCCCATTAAAGAATTCAAAGTGAGAGGCCATTTGTCATGCTTCGGTGGAACGACTATAATTACCTTGGTCTTAGAGACATGTTTCAGAAACCACTAAAGCACACTGTTAGGAAACCTTGGTTAAGAGACAAGGCACAAAATATTTTTAATACGTTGAAACAAATCTTTAGCGGCCTCCAACGCTGCTCCACCAACTTGCACATTCGCCCCAGTTTCAAACAATATTTCTCAAAGCTCTACTTTACTCTGGGATAGCCTGACACTTTTTTTTTTTTTTTTTCAAACCGGGAATAGGTTTTCTAGGTCATTTAGTTCACCCTCCTCATTTGCCAAATGAGGAAAATGAAATGCAGAATGATTAAGTGGCTTTCTCAAGGTCATACAAGGAGTGGAGGCCAAGGTGGGATGAGAGCAGGAAACTCTGTCTTCCAGGCTTCGAACACATCAGTCATCCTTGCCAGGCAGCCCACCCTCATTTGCATGTATTGAGTCCAGAAAAAAAACATGCCGTGCATCAAGTTTGCTACTTCAATTCTTGTGAATCTGGAAAGACGTAATAAAGCAGGGAAAAGGAAAAAAAATAGCCATATGAAGGACTGACATCAAGCCAAAGGGCGGGCAGTATTTCATCTGTGTACCTGACCCCATCGAAGAGTTACAGTGTAGGAGGTGGAAGGTCCTGGAAGTACTGACAACATAAAGCCTAAGGCTTTGGGAAAGTGTATTACTTTGTGAAACATTTTTGAGACATGGGCATGATGCAGAAGGAAGGGAGAGGAAGTAGAAGACAAGAAGCTTCATGTTTAAGGAAAAAAAAAAAAAAACTATCGCTGAATCCAAAAGACAGGTGTATGCTTTTGGAAAAGAACAATGAATTTATAAGGGTCAAAGAGACGTAGGAAATATATTGCTTAAAATACTGACTAATAGGTATCCCAACTCCTGGACCCAGCAATTCTACCCGTGGGGATTTAGCCTGGGGTAGTAAATGAGCACACATACAAAGATGAATATATGAACGAGGTTTTCATTGCTGTTTTGTGTACAACAGTGGATCCAAAAGCCCAGAAAGAAGGAAGTGGTTAGGTAAATTATCATATAACATAGCCATGGAAAATGACAGTGTGGGTCAGAGCTTTGTGGTCCAGAGCACGTCCTCTGCAGCTAGAGGTAGTCTAGGTTCCAGACCTAGTTCTGTCATTTATTATAGCTATATGACCTTAGGCAATTTACCTCATCTCTCTGTGCCTCAGCTGTTTTATCTATAAAATGGGAGTAATCATGCTACCCAACATATAGCATGTTGTGAGGCTAATAGGTATGAAACACTTAATCTAGCGCCTGGCATGGAGTAAATTCTTTGCTTGCTATTATTTTCTTTCCTTAATGACGTAAACAAATATTTATGCTACGTGAAGTATTAAATCAGGTTATAAAATAATTTATTAAATTTAATCCCATTTTTAGAAAAGATTTGTCTACATAGAAGTTATCTATAAGGCTATAGAACCAATTATTAAATAGTCGCTATACCTGAGAATGAAAATTTAGGCAATTTCTGTTTTTCTCTTCATTTGCTCACCTGCATTTTCTAATTTTCTGTTCATGTTGCTTGTATAAAAATTTAAATTAATAAGAAATAAATTCATGGGAGTGCTTAATGGTTTCTCTCTTCTTTTTAAGATTTTATTTTTAAGTAATCTCTATACCCAACATGGGGCTTGAACTCATAACCCTGAGATCAAGAGTTGCATGCTTCACCGACTGAGCCAGCCAGGCGCACCCTGGTGGTTTCTCTTTTTTAACATGCTGTCTAAATAAATCACCACCCTGAACACAAAGTATAAGTAAAAAGACCCAATTCTTAATATAATTCTTAATAAAATTCTTACAATTACACAGGTAGCATGCAGTTTTAGTCCAGGAAGAGCAAAGAGTGAGGGCAAAAGAAACAAGACAAGAGCTTCTGTAGCAAAAGGCTGTGCCCAATCCCCTTGGCCCTCTGTTAAAAATTGTGTGAAATAAAGATTAATGAGCAATTCTAAGCAGGCCAGGAAACAGGTATCTCCTCTCATTAAAGAAGGGGCAGGGTGGGGGGAGAGAAAAAAGGTATAGATGCTTAGAAAATGATCAGAATCTTACAAAAATAGGTAACAAGACCACTCAAAGGAAATCATCTATAGAGAATCCAAACATAGTAAACAAAAAGCAAAGCAAAGCAAAGCTGGTTAAAGGGGCCTGGAGGTGCACGTTAAAACTTGGAAGTGATCAAGAAAACTTATGTCCTCAAGCAACTAAAGCTTTGAAGAGTAGCACCGCCATTCTGAGCTTTGGGGGAAGGAGGAAGAATCCCGGTGTCGGCACGTGGAAAGGTCTACTATGTCTGAGACCCAGGGCGAGGACAACAGGGGCAGTAGAGAGCCCTTGTCATAAAAAGACACCTCTCTAGACCAAGAGCATCACAAAAATAATTTAAGATCACTACTGTTTCTACTAAACTTAAAAGGAATACACACTTGTGAAAAACAGAAAAGTTCCAACAAATAAAAAATGTGTGTCTTAGAAAGCCTCCTACTCAGAAAAAGTACCCTTAATCCACTGATGTGACTCTGCCTAGATTTTGTCCTGTAAGTGGCTAGAATAAAAATTTATAAAAATGGTCTCTTATCCTATCTACTGTTCTGCAATTTGCTTTTGACCTTAATGATATTCCTTAGGCATTTTTCCATGTCAGCACACAGAGATCTGTAAGGTCCTAATTTTTTGAACTGTGGCTTGGTCTTCCGTTCCATGAGCATACCCAAATGCATTTAATTCATTAATGTAACAGTTTCCAACTGATGACTATTTGGCTATTTTCAGTTTTCTGTTACTATAAACAAAGGTGCAATGATACATATGTTAAATGCTGGCTGAAGGATCTGCATATGTTTTGTCTGAAAAGCTGTTAAAATGGGGGGCGCCTGGGTGGCTCAGTCGGTTAAGCCACCGACTTCAGCTCAGGTCATGATCTTGCCGTTTCCGAGTTTGAGCCCCGCGTCGGGCTCTCTGCTGACAGCTCAGGGCCTGGAGCCGGTTTCAGATTCTGTGCCTCCCTCTCTCTCTCTGCCCCTTCCCCACTCATGCTCTGTCTTTCTCTCTCAAAAATAAATAAACGTTAAAAAAAAAAAACTTAAAAAAAAAGCTGTTAAAATGGGCTTCAGAAGGTGGAACTCTCGACAGTGTATGGAAAAATGCCTGTGTCCCCACACCTTCACCAACACTAGCTATTGTCAACATAGGTTTTCATTTTGTGCATTCAAGACTCAATTAGAAAACACAGAGATAAGCCTAAATATGCATTGGCAGGGAAGCAAACAGAAGCACAGAATGATCCTGGGCATGAACCTGTGGAAACATATGGCCACGGAGTAAGGTAGAAACGCGCTAATCCCATTCATGTTGGTGGCAGTGGCTGGAAGGCTCTACTCTTCCAGGCATTTTCAGCTCCAGAAATACATTCACTTGATGGAATCACCTGAGGAGCAAGTGTAAAGGAATCTGGGGACTGATTAATGAAGAAAAATTAGAGAACGCCAGGTGCTACACTCGAGTAAGTGACAACTAAAGAGGAAATACCTGTAAACATCAAGGAGAGCCAGATTCCTTCGGTCGGCTCAGTGGTATATGACTAGATCAACAGAGAAACACATGCGGGGCCTTTGGAAAATGCGAGCAGTGAAAGATTCACCAATTTAGAGAATGATCTACCAAGAAAGCTGGAGATGACCCATCCTTAAGGATACTTCAACCAAAGCTGCATAAATTATTGCAGCTTGGGGGGGGGGGTCATTTGGAGACGGGGAGTGAAAGGATTGGCCCCTCCTTCTGCCATCCCCTGTCCCAGAAGGGCCAGGTCTCTGCTGTCACTTTTGATTTATTAATGCACACATTTGCAAATGGGCTGCAGTCGGTGACTTTTTTTTTTTTTTCCCAGGGAAGTTGGGTGGAAAACGGGTTTTTCAATCAGACATGGGATGGCCTCGAAATGAGATCACAGTTGCAAATCTGTTGGGTGATTAGCTTAATGGGCCCAGAATGGGTGGGATTCAAATGAAACTGAACAATGACAGGAGGAGTACTATGTCACGTTTGTGCACTTGCTGCAATACGCCCTTGACACACACCCTATGCCCAAGCTCGGGTCTTCAGAAGTTATGTGCAAGCCAGAGTGTGCAGCCTGTGGCTCGTCAGGCATTCCAGCCAAATGGTGCCATCCCTGGGCTGCACAATGACCTAGAGATCGTCCTAACTGCTTCACATTGAGATGTGAAGGCTGCTACAGAGATTTCTTGTTGTCACACTGGCTAGGGAATACAAAAATGTGTTCTAATGCCTGCCATCTATACAGGTTCCCTGTGTCCCCCTGAGAAATCAGGCAGCCTTGTATCCTCTTTTAAAACTGCTGCTTGGGTAGAGAATGGAGGCCTGGGTGCATCTCACAGTGGATCATACGTCAGGGATTTTTGTAGCTGATTTAGTCCTCCTTGCAGAGAATAATTAATAAGACAAATTCCAGAAACTAACAGAAAGTAATAAGTTAGTAAGACAAATTCCAGAAACTTGGCTGGGCCCCAAGGACACAACTAAGCTGAGATTTTTCTGAAGACGATGAAGCTACAAAGCGCCTTGGGCTGGAGTCTGTGGTCACTAGAGGGCACTGGGGCCACACGGAGCTTCTGTTCTGGGCACTTATTCTGTATACAGAGGCATGATGAGATTCTTTCATTCAACAGGTATTTAGTGAACACATACAATGAGCCAGGCCGTGGGGACACCTCAGTGAAGTAGGCTTACAAAGCTCTGTATGATCTGGCCCCTGGCCACCTCTCCCTGGTCGTCCCCTCTTGCTCACTATACCTCAGCCACTCTGGCCTTTCTTTCGATCCTTGAGTCCATCAAGATCATTGCAGTCTTAAAGATCTCACACTGTCTCTTCCTTCTGATTTCCCCATGGTTGGCCTCATTATCATCTGGATCTCAGCTTAAATGTTCTGGCTCTTCAGCGATGTCTTCCTGGACCATCTTATCTAATGCTGTCTCTCAGATAGTCTCTCATTCCTTGCGGTCTTTTCACCATCTGAATTATTTTTACTGAGTGCTTATATATTTCTTTGTTTAGACAGTGCTGTGAGAGCAAGAGCCTCACATATCTTGTTCTCTGATGCCTGGATCACCATTAGCCTATTGAGTACCTTTTGTGAATTAGAAAAAGGCACCCGTTTCAATCTGGCTTGGCAATGGCTTGGCAATCAGATAGCACCTTTGTGTGAGGAAGATGCTTGCTCTGGGAGGCAGAGCCCCCGTGCCAGAGCACATGGTGAGGGGAGTCCAGGCTGAGTTCAGCCACAACTCATCCCTTGGCAGGCACAGACAGTACAACAGGAATGGCCCCCAATGTTGTATCCCAGGATATACAGATACTTAATATAGAGTGGGTAAGTGAAAGACAGACATTGTTCCCTGACTCAAACCTTGCATTCTGTCAAGGGATACAACAAATAAAGAGGCAGTTGATGTATAGGAGGAGTGTCCATGGCAGAATTTCCCAATCTTGGGAAGGCTGAGTGGGGGTAGGCATTTCCCATGCCTTGGCCAGTTACCTCTGGCCTTGAGCAGTCCTGTCCAGGGCTCCTTCAAGAGTAGTCCCAGGGGACTAGAATCTACCATCAAGGCTTACAGCCTCCAAAGACTAAAGGAAGCATAACTAACTTCTGGTACAACGGCACATTAAGCCTAGTCAAAGAGATGTTCTATCACCTAGACATCTACTACAGTAGCCAAAGGCAAGGAGTGCCTTTTTGGACAAATGGGCTCATGGAGTATGACTCACAGACCAAGGTAGGGCCTGACAGGACCAGAGGCAAAGCAGATCATGGCATTGACAGCTAGAAGTGGTTCAGCCTGCTGGCCAAATATATAGACTATGGTGTGTGTGTGCACGTGCATGTGCATGTTTCAGAGTAGCTAGGAATTAGAGAGATAAGTAGGCACCAGATAATTAAAGGCTTTTAAAACCATGCTAAGGGCTTACTTTTGCTCCGGAGGGAAGGGGAAATACAAGCAGGGAAGACACAGCATCCATTTTGCACTTTAAGAAGATCACTCCAGTTGCAGTGTGAAACAGGACTGGTGGAAGAGAAGATGATAGGGAGAGAAGATAAGGGTGGGGGGGAGTCATGGAGCTAGACAGTAAGTGGGGCAGGTGACATTGGTGGTCTCAACTTGAATGGTGGCAGTGGAGATGAAGAAAATGGGGTGGATTCAAAAGGCATCAAAAAGGTAGAGAATCCACAGGACTTGGTGATGAACTGGATGTGGACAGAGAAGGAAAGGAGAGAAAATCACGCTGGGGTTGGGCAGAAGAAGACAAATGGTTTTGGCGTAAGTGACTGGATGGATAGTGATGCCATTCACAGAAATAGGGCGGGCGGGAGAAGAAGCAGGTTTGGCAGATGGCGATGCATTTGGCTTTTCCCTGTTGGAAAGAGACATCCATAGGACAGCCAAGTAAACATATCTAGGAGGCTTGGAGTTCAGAAGAGAGAACTGGGCTGGGGATCTAGAAATGGAAACCACAACATGCAGATGGCCGCTAAAGTGGACGACATGACGTTGGATGAGCATTCAGAGGGAGGAAAGAAGGCGTTTGATGGAAGCCCCAAGGAGCACCAACAGTTAAAGCATGAAAGTGAAAGGGGCATGACAGAGACCAGAGAGATAGGGAGAAACCACAAGATGGGCTGACATCAAAGGCAAGGCCAGAAACAATTAGAAAGGGAGAAGTGGCCAGTAGTATCAGGAGCTGTTTGAGCAAGATAAGCTTGAGGACCCATTGCTTCAGGAACAAGGGAGGGGGGTTTTGATGACCTTGCAGTAGAGTGTGGGTAGGTGAGAGGGAGTAAGTGAGATGAAGGGTGAAGGAAAGAAGATAAATAGAACTTGTGAGTGTGCATACCTCTTCTGGGTGGTATGGCAGTGATATGGAGGTGAACATCTCTTTCCAGTAAGGGGTGTGTGTGTGTGGGCGGGGGGGAGTGACGAGGGTCAAGGGAAGTAAAAGACACAGGAGCTGTAATTTGGATATCATTGTCATTACCTCCTGCCGAACTGCTTGCCTCATCCCAACTCTCCCTTCTCTCTCGGGGCCCTCTCCCTACTTCCTCGCCCTATGTTTCTACAAAAATGCTGTTTCCTCCCAGCATGATCGAGCTGCTTTCCTGGTGGATAATTTCCTCCTTTATCATTCCTCCTCTGCTATTTCTTTAGAGACAACCCCCACACCCACGACCTCCATTCAGCCTAGAGGCCTGTCTCTCCTCCTCTGGCCCCCGCCCTGACATTCTCCCTTCCAGCATCTGCCTGCCTCTTTACAAATTCTTTTCATCAGAGGAATGTCTTCTTGGCTTTCCTCCAGAAGCCCTTTTGGGCATTCATTTATTCATCCAACAAATATTTACCTACAGCTTACAGCCTAGTTGGCACAAAATACCGTACTAGACACTGGGGTGGATATAAAGGCAAGATGCAGGAGCTAACCACAAGGAATCAGTTAGGAAATGAAATAAAGACATCGTTCATTCATTCTGCAAACTGCCTGCCTGCCTGCTGGGCACGCAGCTCCTGGCCACATGTGCAGGTAACCATAGCGCAAGGCAGAAAAGTGGCATGTTACGTAGCAAGATTAGACCAAAAAGTGTTGTTGGAACGGACAAGAAAAAGAGATTATTACACTCGGTTATTTCTTGACAATTATTCTTTTATTCCTCTCCTTCCTGAAGAAGGCTTCTTCCATAGAGAAGACAAGTTAGCTCTACCGCCGGCCAGCTCTACTCCTACCATTCAGAAGAGCCACTTTGTTCTCCTCTTGCAATAATATCTTTCTTTGAGTTCACTGTGGGCGTTTGCATCTCTTCAGATATCTAATGGTTGTGGGGCAGCGACAGACTAAATGCTCATGAAAGCTTCTCATAAATCATGGTCTTGGCAATGCTGCTACTGGGTAGGAAAGAAAGATTTCTTGGCCATCCCATATTTGGAGTCAAATAGAAGGAGTCCTAGTGCAGGGACAGAAGAAGGAGAGAGGTCTCCTACCAAACCTGGAAAGGAATCTTTAAGCGCCTGGTACATTCCAGATTCTGAGGTGGGTCCCTTATATACATTATTTCTAATTTTTACGATTTTCTTAAGTCATCTCTCCACACACTCCCCATCCATCCACCCACCCACCCATCTAGCCATCCATCCCTTGAGCAAATACGCATGTACCAGGCACTGTGTTGTATGATAAAGATCCAGCTGTGAGCAAGACAAGCCCAGTCCCCGCTTTCCGGGTGCCTTCAGTCCAGCAAGGAAGGCAAACATCAAACAACTAATTGAAATAAACTATGGAAATGTTGTAATACAGAAAATCTGGAAACTCTGTTTCCTGGGTGATTTGTAGCTGTTCCCCGACCCCTTCCCAGACTGGCCTTAGTTCTCTCAACTGAAAAGACAGAGGTTGCTCTAGAAAGTCCTACGAAAGCTCTCCTGGTAGACATTTCCAGGACTCCTTAAATTCTCAGTCATGAAGCATCTGCAATCTCTCCACTCCTGGCTTCTCTGATCAGAGCTGTTCGGTTGACCTAGAGGGTCAAAAGCAGCATGCTGATGCCAACAGTTCTGATGACCATATCCTTCCTGCCCTGAGGGAACAAGAGGACCCTTGACATGCTATGGAATAACCTTAGCATTGGTTATCCCTTGCCTTGGAGAAGTGGCGAAGATTAGTCTAAAGGAGTATATATATACTGTATGCCCCAATATACCATGTCAGTGGGGGAGGCTCCTTCTCCAATCCTAGCCTGTGAAGGACCCTCAGTAAGTGAATTCCTGGCCTCTACCTGAGCCTGTATCGTGTCCTGGGGAGCCAGAAGCGATCTGTCTCTTGGTTTTTACGCCAGCCCTTGGGAGCACGACCCTGGCGGTGGATAGCTGCCTTCCTGGAGGTCTAGCTCCACAGTACCTGGGCACAGGTGAGCCTGCTTAATGCTGGGGTTCAGTGGTTAGCAGGTCCGCTAGCTAACAACCCTTTCGTCTGCCCTTAGCAATAAAGGTGACACTGTAGCCCATGCCTACTTTATTTTCATTTCTGCTTACTTATAATAGGCCTGCTAAATATTGGGCCTTAAGCAACCTGCAGAAGGCAGCCTCCATTTTCCTAATGAGAAGATACCCCCCCCAAAGTTTCTGAATATTTAAACGTGTAGAGATATCAATAAAGTTATCAGGAAGCTACTCATAACATTTAATTATTAAATCAGGCATACATGCATATTTAAAATCGGGTATACAATAATCCACAAATTTAGAGACACCACCTTCGTCAATTCGCACTTTACGGAATGTCTATTTAAATTCTCTGTGTGTATCTTTGGCACTTTTTGACATCTTTTTCCCCAAAGCACATCATACTGTTTTTTCTTTAGCCTTTTCAGAGCAAAAACTGCAGAAGTCCATGTACGATGTGGCCCTGGACATCTCAGTCCCTTCCATGCGTTCGCATGACATGAGAGCAACTAGCTGGCTTTTCATTCATCCTGCAGGTGGCCATGCTGCTTTTTAAAGTGACCTTTAGGGGCGCCTGGGTGGCTCAGTAGGTTAAGCGGCCAACTTCGGCTCAGGTCATGATCTCGCGGTCCGTGAGTTCGAGCCCCGCATGGGGTTCTGTGCTGACAGCTCAGAGCCTGGAGGCCGTTTCAGATTCTGTGTCTCCCTCTCTCTCTGCCCCTCCCCTGCTTGCACTCTATCTCCCTCTCAAAAATAAATAAACATTAAAAAAATTTAAAAGGTCTGTGTATGGGAAAATACGAAGGTGCTAAACGGAATGAGGTGACAGACGTGGAAAGCTAAGATATCACATTTAAAAGCGAAGTACAGCCAGCACAGTATTTGCACAGCACAAAACAGCTTTGGAAAACTGCTGGAGGTTGAGGTTGGTCTGTCCGAGGAAGAAAGCTAGGCACTGAGGGTCGGGAGAGGCAGGGAGATTTGGTTTTCACTGTATACCCCTTTATATCACCAGGATTACAAAGACAAAGACAAATCTTTTAAAAGGTTTATGTACAGTTACATTTAAGATTTGTAATTGTGACTATATCTGGGTTAAATTCCTTAGCCTCCTTTTTAAAAAGGATTTCACTGGGGCGCCTGGGTGGCTCAGTCGGTTAAGCAGCCGACTTCGGCTCAGGTCATGATCTCTCGGTCCGTGAGTTCAAGCCCCGCGTCGGGCTCTGTGCTGACAGCTCAGAACCTGGAGCCTGTTTCAGATTCTGTGTCTCCCTCTCTCTGACCCTCCCCCGTTCATGCTCTGTCTCTCTCTGTCTCAAAAATAAATAAACATTAAAAAAAATAAAAAAATAAAATAAAAAGGATTTCATTAAGTGACCTCTACAAGGGGTAAAACTATCATTGATTATGGCAATTCCAGGTCTATTGTGTCTTTTCCAGAAAGTAGTTGGGCATTCAAAATAAAGTAATTGAGAGAGAAACCCTACACTATGAGAGATTTGGTATAAAATAAAATTTAAGATGACACCCTCCTTTCTGAAAGGTAATTTGGGGATATATCATCAATACAGATGAAAATATTCTAATCTCTATTGACAGGTTTTCTTTACGTCATGTTCTTGGGTGTTTCCTGTGCAATCTTACTTCACATTCATAACAACCTTATAAATTAGGTATTATCAGTTCTACTGTATTGGTGAGTAAACTGAAGAATAGTGAGGATATTCAGAATCACATGGCTAATTAGTAGAGCTGCGTATTCCCACCTAGGTATGTTCAGCTCTGAAAACCGTACTTTCTCCACGATAAAATCCTGCTTCTCCAACTGAGCCCTGCTACAGTGCAGGCCTTCATAAATATTAGAACACAGGATTTCCACACGGCCCCGTAAGGTGGACATTATCACCCCATTTTGCAGATAGGGAACCTGAGGACCCAAAGGGCTGTATCTTGCCCAAAGTTGGCCACCATATTTGGACCCCACAAAAATAATACTATGCATCCTCAGTGGTCACCTCGGGAAGGCTGACCTACCACAGTTGAGCACAAGAATGAAATACATTTGCCTCACAACGTTAAACCTGTTTCCTTAGATCCGAGACTGTATTAATTCTGTCTTCATTTATAACCAATGTAAACGCTACTGCAAGGCAAGCCTCAATAAATGAGGCCCAGGCCGGTTGTCTAGAGGGGCTGTGGTCGGTTGGCTGATACTCGAAGCCTCCTGAGAACCGGAGCCTCAAGTTTCGCTTCTCGCCTGGCTTTCAGTGCTCTGTGGTGTCTTATCACTGATCTCACACACACACACACACACACACACACACACACACACACACACACACACACACACGCGCGCGACACTTGAGACATCTCACCGGCCACTCGGCAAAGCAAAGCAACGAAAACAGCACAGGAAGCGCAAATGCAACATCCGGGAAGGGCAAGCGAGAGCGGGGACCTCTGTCATTGGAGCCGATCCCCCCCACCCCCCCGCCCCCCCACAAGATGCTCATTTAAAGCCCGACGTGAAACTCCGCGGTAGTTTGCATGCATTTATCACTCGTGCGCCCAGGGCGTGAACACGTGCATGCAGGAAGGAGAGCCTTCCTGTCGCCGCTGAGGCAGGGTGGGTGGCAGGTCTCTAATGAGAGGGTGAAGACTAAGGCAAACAACAAGTGGTCCCGATGATCCCTGAAGGTGAAAGTGTTTACGTTACGTAAAGGAGCCAGAAGAATAGACCCTCCCCCCGCCCCCTTCCGGGCCCCGCCGTTATCTCCCTGCCGCTTGGGCTTCACGGGCACTTGGGCGGCTGCACCACGTGCTGGCGGGAGGGTCATATCCTCTTGCTGTTTGTACAGCGCCGCGTCTGTCTTCCTAATCACAGTATGCGACAGTTCCTGGTTCTGCTACCAGAAGCAGAAAGCAAACATGGCCAACACGTCTTTCCTTAATGTCACCCTCCTGTCTCAGGCTGTCGGCACTTGTAACCTCTGTTTACCTATTTTCAGCGGCACTGTCGTACGGAGGAATAGTGTATTTACACACCCGTGCCTTTACGGAAGATCATTTGTCAACTTCCTGACCCGCCGCTCGTTTCCCGAGCCCCGGTTAGGTGCTGGGTCCGCACCGATGAGTTAAGACAAATTTCTCTCCCTCCGTCCAGCAGCCCCCGCTTCTAGAGGGAATATGTTAAAAGGCGTCTAGAGGATGGATGTGTGCAAGTGCCATGGGCGCCCAAAGGAAGGAGCCAGGCCCCTGGTCACAGTGAGTGAAAGTGATGAGGAAGGCCTCACAGGGAAGGGGGTGCTGGAGCCGGGCGGTGAAGGATGAGTAGGAGTTTGCCAGACTCGGTGTTATGGGGAAGGCAAGGGAGGTACAGGTCAAAGGGAATGATTGGGACATGGGTTTCACTTCAGGCATCCTGGAAAGGATGGAGACTTCTTGGCTTGTGTGCTGAGCATTTCTGACAAAGAGGTGTTTTCTCATAAAATCTGGTTAGTCATTTCCACCGGGAGTCTGTGCCTTAACAAAAGCCATCTTTCCCCGCCTGTAAGGCATGGGCAAATACAAGAGGGACGGGCAGACTTTGGGTGGAAAGGATGCTTGCAATCCATTAAGAGGCAAGGAGAGGGTCACAGGAAAATTCTTCAAGGGCAACCTGCCTCCTGTTGTCTTCTAGGTCTAGAACCCCCACTGCTCATGGCAGAACCCCCACCATGATTACTCCAAGTGAGTGTCCCTGGCTTTTGGTGGCATGGAATTGAAGTGTGAGTCCCAGTGGAAAGCCACCCTACTGTCCCCAAACCCCAGGGCTCCCCTGCAACTTCTTCCTCTTTAGCGCCTCCCGAAGCAGAGGTTTGTATACACCAGGCGTTCAGTTAATGCTTATTTGATTGACTGAGTGGCCCCTACCAAAGTAGAGGGGAGAAAAAATCCGATTCTCCTTAGGGACGTCTATTCTAGCCGGCAGTACTGCATTTTCAGTGCAAGATTCAAGTGAGGCAAATCGTCTTCACGGTTCTCAGTGCTCACGTGACCCGTCACAAGCTGGCTGACAGGATTAATAAAGGACCACAACCATTGAGCATATTGGAAGTCTCCTTCCTAGCCAGGATTTGCCGAGCGCCTTACCTGCCTCGGATACAGACCACTAACTAGTGCAGCTAGGATTTGGCTGTCAGAGCTCAAAAACTGGCAAAGGAAAAAGCAAAGAAAGCAGCCAGAAATGACGAGATTTGGAGCCCCTAATTAACGCAGCAAAAGATCCTTTATCTCCAGCGTCTGGGTCCAAGCGGTTGGTGGGAGCTTCCCACGTCCAGGGACTTGCATCCTCTGGCAGGAAGCGGGTGTTCCTCTGTGTGCTAACAGACCACTCGTACCGAGCTAGTAATAATTTGCCAGGTCAAGAGGCTCAGCCTACAGCAGGAGCTGCCTGTAGGTTTTTCATATGCAACCTTTGGCTTCTTAGGAATTGGTTCTATTTTCAGAAGTCATCAGTTACACCATAATAGGCTTTCCTCACGTGCTTCCATAGTGACAAGGACGCTGGAGCGACTTCATTGTCCCACTCCTGTGAGCACCCCGCTGCATTGAATAGGTAATTCCAGAAAGAAGGTATACTCTCATCTTGACCACCACTGAGATTTTTACTACGGAATTTCCGATACCTTTCTAAATGAATTTAGTATCACCAATATTTTCAAAGCTATTACACTCACAGTATGTTAAAGGTATCCACTGATTAAGATGACTTATCTCTCATACATAGCAAATGACTCAAGGTGTCAATAGTGCCTTTTAAACGCAATACAAACATGGGGCGCCTGGGTGGTTCAGTCGGTTGAGCATCCGACTTTGGCTCAGGTCATGATCTCACGGTTGACGAGTTTGAGCCCCGCATTGGGCTCTGTGCAAACAGCTCAGAGCCTGGAACCTGCTTCGGGTCTGTGCCTCTCTCTCTCTGCCCCACCCCGCTCACGTTCTGTCTCTTTCTCAAAAATAAACATTAAAAAAAAAAAGAGCAAGCATGTGTTTTAAAAAAATAAATAAACACAATACAAACAATATGCATACAGTTCCCCCCAAGCATGGGCTTCCTGTATACACACAGAGACATATTTCTGCATTTGACTTTTTCACTCCACTCTAGTCCTTTGACCTTAACCTCTACTCTGGGGAGACACATATGTGGAAAATCTGATGGACATTTTCTAAAACCATTTCTTTCCCAGTAGAATTACCAGAAGAATGTTTCTAATTCCTCACCATTGTAGTTTGAGGATGTCAAATCGCCATAACTCAATCAGTCAGAATTTCCTACACTCATCTTGGATGGTGAAATAGTCACTCTGAGAATAAGTGTACTTATCATATGGCTTTTCAGACATGTTTGAATCTTAGAAGCGGGGTGGTCAAATCTACTGATTGTCAAGGGCCCGGTAATCTTCAAAATGTCAAGGACTGCCAGCCCAGAGCACAGCATCATCATCTGGTCCTTTCTCAAGCTCACACACGCCCATCTCATCCTTGACCCTTAACCATCACTGCTGAAAATCCAGAGATTTCTGCTACAAAGGTGCTGTCTCTTCAGCTGCTGGCTTGTGGGTGGGGTGGGGAGGGCAAGAGGGGCATAAATTGGAAAACCAGAAAGAAGTCTGGGGCTGGAGAAGAAATCAGCCAGGAAAACGCTAGTGGTAGGAATAGAACATGTTCAGTATGAAACTATGCCATGGTTTCACAAATTTAGAGCAAAATTCTGCTCCTAATTCCCAAATCTGCAAGTGCCATTATGTTCGGCCAACTTGCTTTCAGTTTTTATTTTAAAAACTGCAAACATAATGGAAAGCCAGCTAACTTAAAGGGCCCAATTCCATCTTTAGATTCTTCTATTGCATTCTTTTTTCCCAAGAGGCTCCAATTTCCTCTGGATCTGCTCTTAGCTGCTTGTATCTCTCCCACTGACCCTGCCGTCTCTTCTCCCAAGAGTGGGCATTTTCTCAGAATAAGATTCTGGGCCGGGCCCTGGGACGCCTTTCAACAGCAGCCCCGCCGCGAAACTATGGAGGCCACGGGCTCAGAAAAGAGCGGGTCAGGACCCAGCGGGGGAAGGCAATGAAGAATGTGGACACACACCCTGGGTGTGCTTCCCCTGTTCTGGTGTTGCTCTGTGCACTCTGGACCCAGCCCTGATCAGGTAGGAGCCTAGCACGCATCGTTCTGTAGTTACTTTCTCTGCTTCCTACTTCCCAGCCCCACAGGTGACCACCATCTGAGAGATAAGCAAGCCCCTCACTCAGCGCTAAGGAGGACGGGGAGAGGGGGTGCTTCTCAGCTAATGGCAGACCACGCTTCCTTTTAATAAACATAAATTATCTCATGCCCTTCCTCACCCACATTCTGACCTCCTGGTGCAGAAGGAAGGACATCTTCCGGGACAGGACCACAAGCCAAGATTGAGCCTTCCTCTCTGTAATTTGGATTAGCAGCTAGCAGCTGTATTTCCGGAGTGCTGACTATGTCCCAGGCCAAGAACTTTACAATTACCTTTTCATTCAGCCTTCCAAGAACAACATGGGGTAGGCATGATCCTCATTAATACTTTAAACATGGGCAAATAGAGTCTCAAGGAGAAATTTGCCCCAGAGAGCCCAGATGGCGAGAGGCCAAGAGACTCTGGAGAGCCTCACTCCCTTGCAAGCATTCCTGACTATGACTCCCTGTGGCTCTTTGTTCATTTTCTCCTTCTTATGGGTATAAATCATATCCATAAATTATAAATTTTTATAAATTTTTATAAATTTTATAAATTTATATTATAAATCCATAAATCATAAATTACCATTCGTAATTTTTGTCAGGTCATACAAGCCAACCCTCTACCCCAATTCTGGTCTCTGAAGGAGACATTTCGCTTCTTGTCTTTCTGCCATTCCTTGCATTCCCTATCCCTCAGCCAATCCAACGAGAAATCACTGTGTTGGTAACCCCGATCTTGAAAGGAAGAACGGACTCTCTGACAGGAGTGGTCCCTATGTCTCCCAGGGGTCTTCTCAGTGTGGATGTGTGGGGGGAGGTTAAGGTCTAGGCACTCGATCCCTCAGACTCTCTTGCCTCTGGCTTCTAACTGGGTTTAGCTAATGGGAGGCTTGGGCAGGAAGTGGGAAAGAGGGTGAAGAGACATACTGGGACATTTATTCTGGTTCTCTCCCTGTTCTGGTACCTCAGTGCAGACAGCAGATATGACCCTCCACCACTACCACTGTCTGGGCCCCTCTCCTGTGGATCTTTCTCCTCTCCTCAGGCTCCAGTAACATGGTTTCCTCTGGTTAAGTCCTTCAGGCCCCTGATCCTGATCTCTGTTAGCATCTCCTGGACTATAGGAAAGGCGAACCTACCCTGAAACAAGACCTGACCAGGACTAAAGTCTGTATTTTTATAGGGAGTTTTGACTCCACATTTTAGTAGAATCAAATAGGTGGCCCAAAGGTGAGGCGGGAGCTTGGACACCCTTCCAGTGTCCCCACCTCCGTTCCACATGGCAGTGTAGGGGGACTTTCAAATCCATAAGCCAAAACAGTACATTCACTTCCAAATGCAGCATTTACACGTTGGTGAGTTAAATTTAGAAAACGAATAAACATTTACCCTTGATACGTACTGCATAATTTCACATCTGTAATAAACTTCCCAGGCTATACCATACAGCACTTCTAAAGTGACTTAATGCAAGGAAGCTCTCATCTGAGCTCTTGGCTCTTCTAAAAATAAAACTGGTAATAACATCACCAACACTCCCCCTGTTTACTTTTTTTGATGTATTCTGAGCCTAAGCAAGGCCTCAAAGTTTAGGGGGCTATTTTTCTTTTCTTTATATAATATGCATGCCACAGACCTGCAATTATGGGTTCCTAAGAACTTAAATGACACGTCCTAGATACTAAATTGACTCCTTTGTTTTTCATACACACAGAAATCCAAGAATACATACACAACATACATACACAACATCCAAGAACATGAGTTTGTCTCCTGAAGGTCAATTAATGACCAAAATTAAATTCCAAAAACAAAGTTTCAGAAAGGCCAACGTCATTAACCCTTTATTAATTATAATAAGTATACAAACATCCACCTAAGAGGGGCCATTCTCTCTCTCTTATGTTCTCCAGTCGTGGAAGATTCTCCGAGTGGTAACAAATCCCAATTATCCTCGCACAGAAATTACCCAGTCTGACCCTGTGCACTGGATGAAGCTCATTCAATTAAGTAACGTTGGTTCAAATCAGGCTTTTCTGGTATCATACCCAGGCCAGCTCGTAGCTCCAGAGCCCATGGATGAAGAATTTTACTATAGATCACTGTGCTGAATAAAGCCAGGGTCATCTAAAAAAGAGACTGGCAAACACATACTACATTTCAAGATGACTTTACGATATTAAAATAGAACGAGGTGGAGCTCATTATTTTAATAGGCAATGGATCAGATCATCAAATGTGATTAAATACATAAAATCTGCTTACAACCGCCTGACAAGCTACGGATTTAGGCACTTTGAGAAATAAAGAAATATGGAAGGTGACGCTTTACCTTCAAGGAGTTTATAGTCTGATCAGGTTAGGACATAAAAAGCGAATTATCGCCACATGGAAGGAGACACTGAAGGAGAAGTGAACAGTCTGGATAGTGAGGGCTCTGAGAATCCAAAAAGAAAGGAACCAGAGAAAACTGCCTTTCGATTCCTCAAGAAAGATATTCATTTCGTGAAAAGCAACAGTTCCTGTTCTAAAAAATTACAAGAGGAACATTTAAATTACCTAATTCCATCAAACAACATGTTTTCTTTATTGCAGAGGTTTGATGACTAAACACTATAATATTAAAATGGTTTAGGACTGGGGCGCCTGGGGGGCTCAGTCGGCTAAGCGTCCTACTTCGTTCAGCTCAGGTCATGATCTCACGGTTCATGGGTTTGAGCCCCGCATCGGGCTCTGTGCTGACAGCTTGGAGCCTGGAGCCTGCTTCGGATTCTGTGTATCCCTCTCTCTCTCTCTCTCTCTCTCTCTGGCCCTTCCCCATTCTCTCCCTCTCAAAAATAAATAAAACATTGAAAAAAATGCTTTAGGACCATGTAAACAATGATTAAATGCACTTAGTTCTTGCTAAGTTTCTGCAGATTAAATACACACTATGCATTAATTATTACCAAACTGGCAGGAAGCACACACAATATGAGAATATGCAGCTGTTAGCGAAGGGAGGGAAGTAAAATTATATTCTCTTTCCTCACCACATTCCTATCGATCTTCTTAGAGCCATTTTAGAAATGCTGCAAACAAATCATTTACACCCGATAAGAAAAGACAGGCCCTGAGAAGACAGGTGATCAGAAAAAATGAGAAAATATCTCTGGCCGGATCATCTTCCATTATGGGGGGCAGACCTTCCCTATGGCTGACCATTTTTCTTGCCTTATCTGAAGCCTTAATGCCAGTGTGAAAGAGGGGGAGGAGTTAAACTCTTCCTCTGTGTTTGCAGTCAACCCTCATGATTTGCCAGGCATGATCCTATTTCACTATAGTGCTTAGCAAATTTCCATTCAACTTGGTGGAAACAGGAGCCATGCTTGGGTTCAGCCTTGGCTTCAAGGAAAGGGAGGGCACAGTCTCTTTTTCCCTTGCAGGGAAATCAGTTGTCCAATTCATTTGGACTTATTTGAACTTCAAAAAGGAAACACTCCAGTCTGCAGTGAATAAACCCAGGCAGTTATGAAGTTAGACCAACTTCTAAAGGGATCCCACGTGGCCCTTCTAAGTGCCAACACGATTTCCCAGGTAATTCGCAATTAGTTAATGGCGCCCTGAGTGATTTTGAGCTGTTGTAAGCACCATTACTGTCTTCTGAAGAATTTAGAGATGTTTCTTGAGAAATGACAGCAGCTGTTAGCTTCATTGCAAAACTTTTCTTTCCATTAGCAGATGGCTGAATTTCTTATTTCCAATTATGAGAACATGTTTCGACTTGATATTTTAGGTTATTGTAAGCATTTGACCTCCTGCATAAGGCATGAGGAGAAACAAGCCTGTTTACTTGAGACTTGGTTTGTAAATTAGTGAGTTGATTCATGGTCTGGATGATTCCTATTCTGCTGCTCTTTTTTTTTTTTTTTTTTTTCTTAAACTCAATAATACTGTACAATTTAAGATGTCAGGAAATGGTAATAATGGTAATAGAAGGGTGGAGGTTTTCCCCTGACCGGTAATGATGTTCCGATATTGAAGTTATAATACACAAAATTAAAGCTACGTTTAGATAAACTTTTAAACTTTTTCTTCATACCACACTGTTGATAGGAACACCTCTTTTACACATATAGCTCTGCTTATCTATCCACATTGGTATCCTCCATATAAATTCAGCCCTAATCAAACTCTCAAAAGAAATGCTTTTGCTGTGTTTCCATTCGGGTCTTTGTTGGCCTGTTATCTGCTTAAGGGCGGCGTGGGGGGCGGGGGCACAGAGGACACCAGAGTAAGACAGACTAGCCTGTACTCTTGTAAATCTAATCTAAAATGGGTGTATACATAGGACAAGCAGTCTTGCCTAAAAAAGGAAGTATTTGCCTAAGTTGAATAAAGAATGACCACGTAGAAGATATAATTCAGACTTCTCAGATTCTAAACAGGGAAAGGAGGGTCACTGTTAAAAAAATGAGTAAAGGAAAAATATTGCACAAGAACTGCCTTGAAACAGTCGCAGCTTAGAATCTCAAAGAACCCACATTACCATAGGCACCAGCTACCTCTGTGCCTACAGACTCTCTCGTTCAGCCTTCTGTTCAAAACTTCTGTAGAATCCGTGTCTGACAATCAATCAAACACCATGCTTTGGAGAGGTTACTTTCTCAGAAGGTCCTGATGTTTTAAACCTTTTTTTTTTCCCTTCCTACCTTCGTCTTTTGTGAGGTTGAAGGAAGCACACACACAAACACAACATTTTGGCCTAAAGAACGAATAAAAATTAAGCACACATACCAAACTGTTGAGTTCGTTTTAAACTTGACAATTCAGGAAAGAAATGTGAAATGTGTCAAGTTGTAGGCAGCATTTAAGGCCATGAAGTGGTTATTATGCTACAGTATTTATATGGCGCTTCAGGTGCCTCACAACCACTAATTACACAATTCGCCGGCTATCCCAATAAGGGGGTGAGGCATCATGAACCACATTTTACAGGCAAAGAATCAAGAGTTAAGGGATGGGCCTCAGCTTACAGACTAAACAGAAGGTAGACAAGGAATCTGATACTGAGAATCTCTCAGTCCGAGAAACACCTTGGCCAGTCTCCTCTAAACATACCGAAGAGGTAAATATCGGTGTCGATGTAGAACTTTCACTTCAACTGTGAGAAAACCAGAAGCTTCGCCACTCTTCAGTGGCACAACCAAAGTCACAGAAGTTGGTACACAGCAGTGGTTCCCAAATGTTAGCACGCATCAGAGTCCCCGGAGGTGTACTAACACACAAGATTCTGAGCCCCACCTCCAGCTTTTCAGATTCAAAAGGTTTGGGATGGGGCTGGTGGCTTTGTATTTCTGAAAAGTGCTTGCATTTGTATTTCTGAAAGGTGCACCTGATGCTGGCGGTCTAGGGAGCTCTCTTCTATAGAATTGACCTTCGCCTCAGGTCTAAGCACTTTCCCATACACCTTGACTCATCCCGACACCCCCTGTCCCGTGTTATGTTCAGATTGATACCCTCCGCTCCCCGCTGGCCTTGCTTTTCAGCTTCTTTATCCCTAGGCTTACTCAGTATGTCCAATAGACAGAAACGAGGTCATGTAACAAGGTGATTAACAGCCCTGGTTCTGATATATATCAGATCGTCTCTATTCAGCTCAAGTCTTAGTGAACTCCATTGCTCAATCTGTAAAATGGAGACAAAAATTCTACCTATCTCATACGTTTAAGCTAAGGGTTAATTATCCACACTAAAGCACTGAAAGTCTGGCATGCAAAAAGAGGTCATTAAGAATGATCATTATTATCATTATATACTTATCCAACAAGCATTTGCTGAACATCCACTATAGGCTCTATGAAGGGTAATGGTGATATAATGACAAGTCCTTATCCCTGCTCTCAAGGAATTTAATATCTGATTTTTGAGTTGGATGGAGGCTGCAAGGTCATCTATGATATTATACTATATGGACATGTACTAAGATATGGTCCATTTGGTAGTCAAAAACAAACAAAACAAAGCAGCAACAATGCTCTGAATGAAAGTTTAGGCAGAAGACCAACAGGGAAACAGTGAGTTGTTCTGGTTAAACAGGGAGGGGGGAGGACAGGAAGTCCCTCTTTCCCACCTCTATCCCACTTCTTTCTAGGTTTCCATGAGTCCTGCTCAATCAGAAACCCACAGAACTAGCCATTCCTCCCTCCTTAAAATTGAGGAAACAAAGACCCAGAGAGGTGACATAACTTGTGTAGAGGACACAGAGCCAACTACGGTGGAAAAGATGGAAATGGATGAGGATAAAATATCATAGAATCATGCTCGGGACAACCTTACAGATGAATTTCAGTGGATCCAACTTTTTCATTTTATAGATAGGGCTACAGAGTTTGCTGAGCCTGTTTAAAAGCAGATCGTGGGAATATGGCCCAGGTCTCCTAACCCCTAATCCATTTATCTTTGTGCAAAATCTCTTCTCCCTTTAGTTCCTGCAAACAATACCCCAGGAGTGGAGCACCACCCACCCCCCAAATGAAACAGGCTCGGGTTCTTCTCTATTCAGTGGCACCAGGTTAAAAGTCCCAGGAAGGTCGAATGTTTCAGCCCAGCCATGAAGGAGCAGTTAAGGTTGTCTTCCCTTAAAACCTATCCTCACCCCTGCAACTGAGTGGTTGAGTCAGCGTAATGACCCTTCTCAGAGATACCTGTATTGTAATAAGACTCCACGTAGCTTGGAAAAGAATTTGGTGAGGCTTAGATTCGGAAGAACATCAAAGAAGACCTGAATCACCTGCCTTGCATCCCTGGTGTGATGCTGATGGGTGTTCGAAAGAGATGCAATTCCTTCGCCAGCTGCCACCGGCTTCCCTGCCAGGGAGGACAGTCTTTGCGTGGCAAAGGACAAAATGGATATTGCTAAAAGGAAACAGAACCTCGATGTGATGTACTGGATGGGAGGAGAACTAACTGCTCCAAGTCACTTCGAACCTCCTACCTGGACGAACTGCTCAGGGGAAATGTGCATGTGGGACGGACACCCTGGTGGCAGAGGCCTTTGAGGAAGACACGATCCAGGAGAGTGGGGCCAGAAGCAAGGGATTAGGCAAATGTCTCCATTTTTTTTAAGAGATAAAAGGAACATCCTCCGAGGTTTGATGGTTGAGCTGTCAATTGATCCCGGAAATTATAAGTGGGATGGACTGCAAAGGGAATTGACTAGGATGGTGCCATAGAAAGGCAACCCAGTCTCACTAAAAGCAACTCAAGACATAGTGACGCCAGTCATTTCTTTCCGGAATCAAGTCATGAGTTTGGGATATGAGAGAAAAAAACAATGAAGCAGGAATTTCCACAAAGCATTTTGGACAAGGTTACAAAACACAGGAGAGAGACCAGTGCCATTAGGCAGCTTCACACCTTGGTGATTGACAATTACAACGGGCACAAAATAGTTGATAAAAAATATTTCTTGGACTCAGCCCATGCAATATTTTTACTCATGGTTTAAGTAAAAGTGAAACATTTCTTATGAAAACTGGCCGTGTACACGAGTTTTAATTACATGCCCTATTATAAGAAGTATGCCCTTGATCCTTTCTGGAATAAAGATCCAGAAGTTCAAATTGTGGCAAAATGTGGGTTTAAAAAGATCTGAATAGCCTGGCACTAAATTCAATAAAATTTAATGTAACTTTTTGCCAAGAATTTAAAAAAATTCGGTGTTGGGGAGACACAACCTAGCATATATGATATACATACGGAGACTATAACTGGCGTAACTTCAGTAGCTCTGATGGTATAACAAAACTACCGGAAAACTCTGGAGGCTGCCCTGTACAATATTAGGGAAGAACTGGAATGTGTCTGGAGCACAATGAGTACGATAAGAGGATCCCAAACCACACAATGTAAGACCTGGTTGAAGAGAGCTGAGTTAGCCCTGTCTCTGAGCGAGCCCGGCGTAGGCCTTCAAATAGCTGAAGGGCCAGTTACGGATGTGTTCTGTGTGGTTCAGCACGGCAGAGAAATAGAATTAATGCCAGTCTGAGGAAGCTCTTTCTAACGGTCTCCAGGGGCTGTGTGACAAGGCAGTGAGTTCCCCACCACAGGAGATTCTCAGGCATGGCGGACAGTGCTTCCCAAATGGGGGGTGCACCCAGCCTCTAACTGCAGGCTGTTTCCGACTTCGGATAGTGTTGACTTCACTATATTTGCAGTAAATACTCTCTTTCTGGAATAAAGCCTTGGGACTCCATGCTACCAGCTGAAAGACCTACTTCTCTGAGCCACAGAACTGTATCAAAATCCCAATAAAGCCAGCTTAATGATACGTTGGGATTATACAGAGCTTTCATCTACGGAGCTCAGGGCATTTTCACACCAATTATTGCCTTTTATCTTCACAGCACTCCCACCAGGTGAGGAGGAGGAGGAACCAAGTTTTATTTTGCTCATTTTGTAGCCAGGGAAGCTTGTGGAGATTTGGCAAGGGCTATTCCATCGTGATGGGAATCTGAAATTTGGAATTTATAATTTTGTTCTTTACCAATCTCTTAATGAGTAAAAGCTACATTCCACCTTTCTGCAGAACATGGTCCCTGTTATGCAGCATTTGAAAGCAACAGTGAACAGAGACGGGCTTAGAACTTTTGGTTCCAGGAAAGGCAGGGACCCACTGGCAGAGACAAGCAGAGCTGTTAGAAAGCAGTGTGAGGAAAGCCATTTGACCATTATTAGTGGTGAATTACAAGAAAAAGAGGGCTTAGATAGGACCCCTCTCCTTACTTTGCCTCATTTTCCTCAATTATCTGAGCGGTTGATAATTCTCCAGGATGGAAGGCAGTTCCAAAAATGGCTTTTAACATCACATGAAAATGTCTAGGGCTTAAGACCACCCTATTTTATGCTGCTACTGTGGTATTTAACACAGTATGCCTTAAATTAGATTGGCAAATGCTTCTCTGACTAATCCCTATGATCTGTAGAGGAAGTGTTAAATCTTCCCTGTCCTTGCGTCAGGAGGCATAGAAGAGGGGGGATGAGTGCGGCCTCTGAAACTAGACTGTCTGGATTCAAATCCCATCTCTACCACCTACGAGCTGTGTGACTTTGGGCAAGCCAGTCAACTCCTCTGTGCCTGGTTTCCCCATCTACAAAATGGAGCTTCTCAGAGTATGCCCTCCCTCACAGGAGAGCTGTGGGGGATAGATCAGCTCATCTCCGAGTGCCCGGCTCCTGATGTGCCCGTGTGTTGGCTTCCATTTTCACTGCCCTGTCTGTATACTACAGAGCACAGCAAATCTTCGCTTTGGTGGTCAAAATCAATGTACTCTCCATTTGCCTGCCATAAGATCCTGGGCTGTCTGCACCAGAGAGCAATATTAGGAGAGCATTCATAAATGAAATGCACTGATAACCCAGAAGTCTCATTTCTGCCCCCCAAATCCCCACTATTTTCCACCAATGAAGCTTTGCACCAGAACCGCTAACAATCTGTAAAAGCTCTTCCCTAGGCTGTTTTGTAGAAGCGATAAGGGTGTTCTGAAGAAACGCCATTCGAATGCAAGTTTTAAAAGAAGGCACTCTCTGCCACGAGGGAGAAATGTACCTGATTGCTCCCAGCATTGGCTCTAATTTTAAGGGATTTAGAGTCTGAAGTTTGAGAACGTGGAAAGATGGGATCCATGTGGTCCCCGTGGTTGCGGCAGATGCACCCCTGAAATTAGGATGTGAGGCAAAGAGAAGAAGGTATACATTGGAAGGCTGGAGAGAGAGGACCAAGCGATGACCACCAGACAGAACACTGTCGTCCTCAGCTTGGAAGGAATAATTCACAGAGCACTGGAAGATAAAGAGAGCCACGGAAAAGGGCAGACCTCAGGGAAATGCACATCCAGATGCAACAAGACACTTTCGATAAGTTAAAATCTGACAGCTGTCATTATTATAACCATTCCATTTGGGGTCTGGGGTCCAACTGGCTGTTCGAGGAACAGTGAGGAACGTTGCTGAAAATTGCTCTGTTGGCCCTGATGTTTCTTTAATATTTACTTGGCTTTTGCTCTTCCAATGAAGGGAATATCTTATAAAGCTGCAGAAAACACATAGTCACAAATCTGGGGACGCTAGCCAAAAGTCACCGTGGCAAACCTCTGTGATGCCCTTTGCTGTTCGGATCTGCAGGGTTCTGTCACCCCTGGTCAGCAGTGCATCTAAACCGCAGCAGAGGAGAGTGACAAATGGGTATCTTCCCTGGAGGCAGAAAGGGCAAAACTGAGAAGCCACAGTTTGGTGGCTCTGGGCCTCCAATCACCAGCCTGTGACGTCGTGTTGTCCACTGGCATGGTGACGAAGAGCCCCACTTCCGGTCTGACAGCCGAGACGTGGTGCTGACGCAACTCTATATCACTTTCTGGCTCTACCATGCAAACTGTTTAACTTCCTGCAACTTCTATGACTTCCTCTTTAATAGAGAAATCTATAGGACCTACCCCAGAGTCGGGGGGGGGGGGGGGCGGGGGGCTGGGAGCATTCAGCGTTGTAAAGTGCTGAGCCTAGTTCCTCACTAAATATTGACGATCGTCATTCTACTCATTAATTCTCTTCTTTATCCTCTAGTGGAGAGTCGCAGAGACGCAGATATAACCAAAAGACGGGGGCCGGTGAGGGCAGGGGAGAGGAGGTTGCACAAAGGGACTGGGCATTGCAACAGTGGCTCATTCACCCTGAAAAAGCGAGATGTGACAGAGGGGTTGGTGCCACTCGGTTCCAGAGTAAACAAATGCCCAGATGAACCATAGCCCTGTACGAAACCCCCAACACTGCAATATTGTGAACAGACAGCTTTAGGCCCTCATGGGGAGCAGAAAGAAATGCTGGAAATAAAGTCTTTTTGTGGAAACGGAGACAAGATCAGTGCCTGTAATCTGGCGCTGCAACCCCATGCTAATCTGCTGTCTTGCAGGTTTATCCCAAGAACCACTGGAGTGGATCAGAAGTATCTTACCTCAAACTGAAATCGACATTTTTGGCAGCTCTGTTACATCTGAATCGTGTCCACAAGGATGTTCAACCCCGGGGTGTCTGTGAAGTCATCCGCCATGCCCGGCATCAGAGAATACAAAGAACTCCTTCGTGCTAGTACGACAATCAGGCGAAGTTAGTTGGATTTCCGCAGGACGAGCTGAGGCGCTGAGCTGACTTCCACCTGCACCCTTTTTCTCTCGTCGTCGCCTCAACACGTAGAGATCACTCAACCTCAACTCGGAGCCCCGTATCTAACACTATCCACGTTATTTAGCCAAGAAAGGTGGGCTATGAATTGAGGCCTGAGTCCTTTCCTTTTTGTGGCGATTCCATTAAAATGTTTTACGCGCAAAGACCTATGCAGAACTGCCGCGAAGGACCTGAGAGTTTATGGCACCGAATGCATGTTAAGTTTGTAGATTTCACAGGCTCGGTTTCCTGTTTATGCCCTAAACTATTCCCTGCTCCAGGGGCATCCTGCTCCCCATCTCAGCTCTCCTCTATCTCTCTTCCCTGTATCTGAGGGGAATGGCAGCCTCATAACTGGGCAGAGCACTGAGAACATGCCAGTTTGTGGTCAGCTTGGCTCTGGGACCATATTTAGGGAACAGCCCTGCCATCCACGAGAGTCAGGCAAAACACGTTTGTGAGAAAATGATATTTTTCCTTTCTATTCCACGAGGAGATGAGATTCTTCTGTCACTTCTGCCCAAACTACTATGTTACTTGTAGCTTTCATTGAAAAGTAATAATTATTTATTACCAGAGACGATCTGCTAAATCATTATGATTATAAATCACATACAGGATGCTTCACTGACCTAGTTCAAGTTTCTTGGCTTAATGAATTTGCAAGTGCCAAGGGAAACAAACCAACAAAAAAAGAATTTGAATAGCCAGGGGAGCTACCCCAGGCACAAAAAGCATGTGAAGCTGCGTCTCTCTCAGGGTTCTGACTTTGCCCTTTTCTCTCCTCAGTGAACATTCTCCCAGGAGGTTTCTCATCCCCACCTTGGCTGCTATGAATTCCACATAGCTGTCTCTAACCTGATCTCTCCACTATACCCTAAGACAGAAGTCAGAAAACTTTTCCTGGGAAAGGCTGAAGAGAAAGGTTTTTTGGTTCACATGGTCTCTGGTCTCTGATGCATTTACTCAACTCTGCCTTTTTAGTGTGAAAGGAGCCAGAGACGGTATGTAAACCAATGAGCGTGGCAGTGTTCTAATAAAACTTTATTTGCAAAAATGAAGGGAGGGCAGGCTTTGGTCTGTGCAGCCATAGTTTGTCAAGCCCCGCTCTCAACTCCAACTACCTATTAGATATTTTCAGCTGTAAACTCCACAGCTGCCTCAAAACTCCACATTTTCAGGGTAGACACGTTCTCTTTTACCCCTAGTCTGCTTTAAACTCACCATCAACACTCACGTGCCCAGGACAACGCTAGGACATCATCCACATTCCTCACCCTGGCATCTCACGGTCAAGCACAAATTCTATTAACTCTAGCTTTAATACGTCTCATATGTCCTCTCCAATTAAGTGTCCCTTTGTGCAGGGACCATGTCTTACTCGTGTTTGTGACTATCTCTCCCTTCTATTGTCTAATCTAATGTCTGGCACATGGAAAATGTTGAATGAATGAATGAATGAATCAATCAATGAATCAATGAACTGTTATAACAACTGTAGGGTAATGCTTTTTAAACTTTGATGTCCCTATACATATCACCTGGAGACTTTGTACTGCAGATTCTGATTCAGCAGATCCTGAATGAGGACTGGAGGTCTGCATTTCTATCACAGTCTAGGATGCTGAATACTGCTGGTCCTTGGACCACACTTTGAGTAGCAAGAATCTGGGAAATACCCCTTGGTCCCAAAGTGGCACGCACAAAGATTTCTTCCCCAGTTTTGATCCATTTGTTGATTTATTTTTATGGCCATTTCATTAAATCATTACTGGCACCTATTCAAAACTCTAGAGAAATTAATAAAATCGTTTGTGGCACCGAATGACTTTTATTTACTTTTTTTTAATGTCTATTTTTTTTTTAATTTTTTTTTTAACATTTATTTATTTTTGAGACAGAGAGAGACAGAGCATGAATGGGGGAGGGTCAGAGAGAGGGAGACACAGAATCCGAAACAGGCTCCAGGCTCTGAGCTGTCAGCACAGAGCCCGACGCGGGGCTCGAATTCACGGACCGTGAGATCATGACCTGAGCCGAAGTCAGCTGCTTAACCGACTGAGCCACCCAGGCGCCCCTTAATGTCTATTTTTGAGAGAGAGAGAGAGAGAGAGAGAGACAGACAGAGACAGAGGCAGAGTGGGGGAGGGGTAGAAGGAGAAGGAGACACAGAATCTGAAGCAGGCTCCAGGCTCTGAGCTGTCAGCATAAAGCCCAACGCAGGGCTCGAACCCACGAACCGTGAGATCATGACCTGAGCGGAAGTCAGACACAACTGACTGAGCCACCCAGGCGCCCCGGCACCAAATGACTTTTCAATTTGCAGAGTTTACCCACATTTCCATTTCTATGCCTTAGACTATTTGCTGCTTCAATTACTTCCTCCTTCCCTATTTACTCCTATCCCTTAGTGCCCACTTAATTTAAACATAACTGTGCTCATTATCTCTGTAGTGGTCCTTCTATAGCTGCTGTGCCAATGCAAGCTTTCTTATCAAGATGTGTTACTTTATCATGATTGTGCAAATGTCTTAAACAAATTATTATTGTTTAAAAATTCAAAAGAACAGTCTGTTTTCCCAGAACTTGAATACAATGACCAAATCGAAACCTATTTTCGAGCTACCTACACCCCTTTTCATAGCAACAAAACATTTTTTTTTTATCAGCAGAGCAAATCATTGCTTACAGAGCCCCAGGGACCACATGATTGTCCCCCCCAAGCTTAATTCCTACTCCCCCCCAAAATAAGAAAAAGAAGAGGTAGAATGCACAAGGTTATTTGGAGGGACTCCATACCCCAAGAAAGCTGAGCTATTTACTCTGGCAAGTTCAAAGTATAATCCCAACATTGTGGCAAAAATCGCATTTCTCTGTATGAGTTCAATAAAGTTAGGTATCACACTGGGACAGTGGCCCTGGCCACATTCAACTTTGCCTAGAAACTGGCTTTTAGTATAAAGATGCCACGAATCCATAGCATGTGGGCTAGTTTAACCAAGTAATCTCAGCATTTTGGATAATTACATCTCCTCCGACAGTGTCTAAGGATATTGAATTGTGTCAGAAAAATAGATGTCATAGTGAATATGTGCTTCTAACTAGGCTTTTTCACTACTAAATTGTAGTAAAATGTACTATAATCAACTCATGCTATATAAATTGCTCTCTTTCTGTATTTATTTCCAATGAAGAAAATCAAATTGCCTTACCTGAAATTATAGAAGAAAATGATCACAAAATTATGGCAGTTTTATAACTGTTTAACAATGTATAATATCTCTTTGTTCAGGCAGCTCTAACAAAAAGCCACAGGTGGGGCAGCTTATAAACAACAGAAATATAGGAGGGAAGTCCCACCTCAGACTGCCAGCGTGACCAGAGTGGGGGTCACAGACTTCCTGTTGTATCCTTACATGGCCAAAAGGGACTAGGGAGCTCTGTGGGATCTCTTTTTCATGGACATTACTCCCATCCACGAAGTGCCCACCCTCATGACCTAATCATCTCCCAGAGGTCCCATCACATTGGCTCCTAATATCGCATTGGTGTTAGGATTCCAATATGTGAATTTGGGGGGGACAGCAAACATTCAGACCATAGCAACCTGATTCCATCATGCATTACATATATGACAATCGGAATGGCCAGAAAGCTCAAATCAAATGTGGTCAGTAGTAATTGCCAACTCTGGGGAACTGAAAGATCATCAAAGAAATATTAAGACTTAGAGAATCTCAGAGCTCAAAGAGTTTGGGAGCTCGCATGGTCCAATCCGCATATTGGAGAGCTGTGTCCTGAATCCAGAGGAGGAAATAACTTGCTCAATGAATGGGTGACAAGGCCTAGAAGCCAGTTTTCTTCATACATACCCTCACGAATGGCCTTTGCACGGTACTGACTGAATGGGATTACATATCGTAATCTTTTAAATGCTCAAATTTGTAGAAATTTCATACTTCACGTATGGTCTGCCCTATCTAAAATTTCAACACCCACCTTGATATTTCAGAAATCCCTTCCTACTTTACCTCATTTTTTAGCATTCTGACATTCAATCCTCTGCCTCCCCCACTAGAAGGTAAGATTCCTAAGGATGAAGACTTATTTCTTTTATTCACTGCTATATCACCTAGAATAGTGTCCACAGAGGTCAATAAATATTCGTTGAGTGAAAAAAAAGGAATCATAAATGATGACCCTCAAACATATCCCTGCATTATCAGAATACCCCATTTTTATGTCATCTGTTTGACATGTTTCCAGAACCTCTGATGTGCTAGGCATTTTACAAGGCTGAGGTGAACCTCAGAGTAATAGGTTTATTTTATTCATTCAGGGATCTTAATTTAAAGTGATCCTATTAGTGTAATCTCCTAACGCAATGTCATTGCGTCTCAGCTTAATTCTGTAGACTGTACATATACATGACTCCCCGAAGGAATCCTTTTCACCTTCAGCCTGCAGTTAGGACTCATGATTCAGCAATCTGCTTCCCCGGATCAAATGGGAGGAAACCTGCAATTTAGGGGCTAGCCTGCCAAAGCTGAGAAGGATAGAGCAGATCAAAACAAGTATGCTTTGCCAGGCAATTTTGACATATTCTCTCTTTCGGATACACCCGTTACAAAGTAAAGCATTTCAGAACTATGGAAGGTTCCTTGAATCAGAAGCATACACAGTATGAGGTATCTCATCTACTATGCTTGTTTGTAAGGTAATCAAAAAAGTAGAAATGCATATATGGTTTTGTTTTCTAGGCATATGATAAAAATTGTACTTCCGTAACAATTTGGGAACTGGTACATTTTCACCATTGAATGCTAAGTTACTGTAAAGCTGACTCTTCTGTACTGAGAATGCTGGTATTTAAAATCGGAATGAGCTCTGAGGGATCCGGTGGCACTTAGAACTATCACGCCCACGTAAGCCCGGGGCATTGTTTTAATCAGGCGATGCTTTATGACGGGGATGCCTGGAATTACGGTCTTAGAATAGTTTATAAGAATGCAAAAAAATAAAGGGCAGTAAAGTCTTAACTATTCATTCTTCAATGCAAGTGCAGGTAATTTTGAAAATTGTTTTTGGTTTCAGAGTCCTACCTACACTTCTCACTTCACTTCAAATGGTCATCTCCCGGGATTCCTGGGTGGCTCAGTCGGTTAAGCGTCTGACTCTAGATACCGGCTCAGGTCGGGATCTTGCAGTCATGAGATCAAACCTGGCGTCGGGTTCTCAGTTGAGTGTGGAGTCGTCTTGGGGTTGGTTCTCTCCCTCTCTCTCTGCCCTTCCCCCACTCGTTCTCTCTCTCTCTCTCTCTCTCTCTCTCTCTCTCTCTCTCTCTCTCTCTCAAAATAAATGCACGTTAAAAAAAATAAATGGTCGGGACGCCTGGGTGGCTCAGTCAGTTAGGCGTCTGACTTCAGCTCAGGTCACGATCTCACGGTCCGTGAGTTCGAGCCCCGCGTCAGGCTCGGGGCTGATGGCTCAGAGCCTGGAGCCTGCTTCCGATTCTGTGTCTCCCTCTCTCTCTGCCCCTCCCCCGTTCATGCCCTGTCTCTCTCTGTCTCAAAAAGAAAAAAAATAAAAATAAAAAACTTAAAAAAAAAATAAATGGTCATCTCAAATGTTCTCCCTTCCATCTAACATGAATTTCCACTTCTTAGAATTTTCAGTCAATTAATATTCTGTGCACATCCCATTCCCCAGACCACACCAACATCTCCTTGGGGACAGGAACCACGCTGTATTTATCTTCATTATCCTTCTTGGCTCTCAGCTCAGGTGTATCGTACATAGTAATCACTGGGAAATATTCGTTGGAAGTGAATTATTAGAATTTTGCTATTGGTGATGTAACTTTCCAGTTACTCTCTTCTCAGGTTAATACTTATAAAACTGCATTCTATTTTTAATTGTGTTAAAATACACATAACACAAATTTACCATCTTAACCATTTTTAAGTACACAATACAGTGGTGCTAAGGGCGTGATTGTGCAACTGATTTCCAGCATTCTTTTCATCTTCAAACTGTGTACCTATTAAACTCCTCCCTATTTTTCCCCTTCTCCAGCCCCTGGCAATCACCATTCTACAGTATGTATCTGTGAATCTGACTACCTAGGTACCTCATATAAGTAGAATAATACAGCGTTTGTCTTTTGGTGATTGGCCTGTTTCACTTAGCATAACGTTCTTGAATTCATCTGTGTTGTAGCCTGTGTTAAAATATCCCCCCTTTTCGGGGCGCCTGTACGTTAAGTGTCTAACTCTGGATTTCAGCTCAGGTCATAATCCCCTGGTTGGTGAATTTGAGCCCCAGACTGGGCTCCACACTGACAGCAGGAAGCCTGCTTGGGTTTCTCTCTCTCTCTCTCTCTCTCTCTGCCCCTTCCCTGCTCTCTCTCTCTCAAAACTAAATAAATAAACTTTAAAAAGAAAAGAAAAATATCCTTCCTTTTAAAGGAATACTATTGTATGCATATAACTCCTTTTGTCAATTCATCTGTCCATGGATCCTTGAGTTGCTTCCACATTTGGGCTACTGTGAATGATGCTGCTATGAACATGGGTGTGCAAATATCTCTTTGAGATTCTGCTTTTAATTCTTTTGGATGTATACCTAGAAATGCAACTGCTGGATCATATTGCCCATGGATAATAGTAACATTAGCTTATAGATTAACAAGCCCTAGGGATAGGAGATGAAAAAGAAAGATTTCCAGAAGACACTGGACAGAATGTGTTCATAATCGAATAGGAAATGGCACCCCCTGGACAGAAGGTTGAGACGCTGTGACTCCGAGAAGCTCTCGCCTCATGTACAATTTCTCAAAAAGATAAACACCCACAGTGAGTGATGCCCCATAAACCACCTTAAGATCTCCATCGTGCCCTGGAGGATATAAGGGCATGGATATGGATAAACGAGGGGAGAGAAGGGAGCGATCAAGAATCAGGTATCAACAAAAGTTTCTAGGAGAAATGTTCCCAAGTGAAGCATCATAAGAATGAATGATTTTGTGTTTAGAAGGCTTAATCTTTGCTTCCTGGCTTGGCTAAGTACCATGGTCCTAAAGACTGCACTTCTCTAAATGCTCGCTTTCCCCGACCGTAGCATACCCTAAATGATGGGTCTCCCAGCTCTACCGTCAGTAGAGTGCTCGGCAGAGCACTAATGGGGACAGTGAGGCCTCAGGTGGGGCACTTTTCTGAGAGTGAGATGACAGCTCTGGGGGCTCAGCCAACAAACCGTTTGCCCCACCTGCTCTGTAAAGATTTTCTCACTATTCCACGGTCCCTCTATTTCATGGGAGTCCTTCCAGCTTGGGTTCACACCCACTAACTTAGAGGTCAGGACCCAACCCTTCTTAAGATGTGATCATTTGCTCCTGGGGAAAAACCTGAAGGTAAGCATTCATCCAGCAACTCAATATATGTCAGGAAGGTTGAGGAGCACGAGGGCTGAGAGAAAGGCTTGGCCTCGGCAGCGAGAGCGTCATTAGTGACCTGTGAGCTGATTTCGTGAGGCTCAAGTCTAGCTGCAAACGGTTAAAGATGCTGATAATGGTTTGGGAACAGAGTCTGACAAAAAGAATGTCTGCAAAAGATAATGTTGAGAAAATCTGGGCTGTCCAATTACTCAATATACAGGGAAACTATTGATAAATGCAGAAGCTTTGTGTGGTCGACTATGGCCATTAGAATTGAACATAGGGTCTAAAAGAATGAGAAATTTCCATTTGTGGAAACTGGGAGTGTGGGGAGGAAAAATGAAGAAATAGCATATTCTGGTGGTACATTTTTTAAGCTAGTGTTTTGCAAGTATAATAGGTTATCTCTATTCCTGTAAGACTCCATTTGTTTTAAAATAATGCCATTATTTGGGAATAGTCTGGGTTTTTCAATGCCTCAAATACATTTCAATAAATGAAACCCCAGAAAAATGCATTCTTCAAGCAGGAGAAGCAAATTTTTTTCCAGAGCTCCCTCTGTATAAGGTGGTAAGCATCATGTTGTAGAATATGCTTCTCTACATGTTTTTTACAGACAACTAATCCCTTTGAAGCCCTGTTTTGTTATTAATAAAATGGAATAATCTCTACCCTGTAAGGCTGCTCTGATGGCTAAAGCTATTCTCTCTTCTTTCTTCTGCCTCTAGAATGAAATCTACAGCCTTTGGTGACACAAAATTTGGTCAGATTAATTCCTCATCATGTTTACCCTTCAGGTTGAAAAAGAAAATCATATTTTCCGTATGAGTTTTGCTCCACTGTTCAAAAATACAAATTTGGCACAGTAGAGGGAAAAGGAAGGTAAGCAGAGAAGGCAGAGAGTAAGGGAGGAAGCAGCAGGGGGCAATGAGATGGTTTCACAAGAGAATACGAGTAGAAAAGCAGAAAAAAAGTAAAAATGATGAGCGACAAAGGAGAACATAAAGAAATGAAAGAAAGGTGATATTTTCAGATATGCATTGAAGTTTCAAAAAATATGTTTCAAAGCATCATGAAGCATCAGGCAGTCATGATTTGACCACTGACAGATCACTTACATTTGGGTGCAGAGCTCTGATGTGACAAAGGAAGGGTTTGTATTAATATGTAGCACCATATTGTCACAAATTATGCCCCCGATTTAAAATGTACCCTAGTGAAACACAGTTACGGAAGAAGTGAAAATGTCACGTAAATAATTCCTGAATCATTTACCCAACTTGCCCTTGACATTTTCACTAAAATCTAAGTCACTGTCCATCCCCCCGAGGGCAGGAATCTTGATCTATATTATTACCTGTGCATTTCAGGTGATTAAAAACAATGCCTGGCATATGGTGGGTATTCAATACATACTTGTTGCCTAAATGGTCATTCAATCAATATTTATTATGAGATCACTATAGGCCAGCCCTGGGCTTCGCATCAAAGAAATAAAGATACATTTAAAACATGACAAAAGCTTTTGCACAGGGAAGGAAACCATGAACAAAATAGAAAGGTAACCTAGTAAGTGGGAGAAGATATTTGCAAATGATATATCCAATAGGGGTCAACAGTCAAACTCCCTAAAAAATTTACACAATGCAACACCAAAAACAAACAAGGACACAAATAATACTATTAAAATGGGCAGAGGACCCAAATAGACATTTTTCCAAAGGAGATATGCAGATGGCCAAGAGACGCATAAAAAGATGTTCAACATCACTCATCATCATGGAAATGCCAATCAAAACTGCACAAGTCAGAATGGCTGAAATAAAAAAAGACAAGAAATAACATGTGTTGGTGAAGATGTAGAGAAAAAGAATCCTCGGGGCGCTTGGGTGGCTCAGTCAGTTAAGTGTCTGACTTCAGCTCAAGCCATGATCTCACAGCCTGTGGGTTTGAGTCCCGCATCGGGCTTCTGTGCTGACAGCTCAGAGCCTGGAGCCTGCTTTGGACTCTGTGTCTCCCTCTCTCTCTCTCTGCCCCTCACACTCTGTCTTTCTCGCCTTGAAAAATGAACATTAAAAAAATTTTTTTTAATAAATAAAAATTAAAAATAAAAAAGAATCCTCATGCACTGCTCGTGAGAATGCAAACTGGTGCAGCCACTGTGGACAACACTATGGAGTTTCCTCAAAAAATTAAAAACAGAATTACCATGTGATCCAGTAATCTCACTCTTGAGTATTTACCCAAAGAAAATGAAAACACTAGTTTAAAAAGATACATGCACCCCTATATTTATTGCAACATTATTTACAACGGCCAAGATATGGAAGTAACCCAATGTCCATTGATAGATGAATGCATAAAGAAGATATGAAATATATATATATATATATATGTATGTATACACACACACACATATACACACACATGTGGAATACATATAGTATACATATGGAATATATACATATAATGGAATATTGGAATATTATGTACATTATATACTTATATATATATGTGTGTGTATATATATATATATATATACACATACATATATACATATATATAATGGAATATTAGCAATAAAAAAGAATGAGATCTTGCCATTTGCAACAACACGGATGGACCTAGAAGGAACTATGCTAAGTGAAATAAGTCAGACAGAGAAAGACAAATACCATCTGATTTCACTTATATATGTAATTAAGAGACAAAACAAATGAACAAAGAACAAAAAAGAGGCAAACAAAATGTACAGAGAACAAACTGGTGGTTGCCAGAGGGGAGGTGGGTAGAGGGATGGGTGAAATAGATAAAGGGGATTGAGAGTATACTTATCTTGATGAGCACAGAGTAATTAAAAAAAAAAAAATCTCAAATTGGGGCACCTGGCTGGCTTCAGTTGGTAGAGCATGAGACTCTTGATTTTGTGGTTGTGAGTTCAAGCCCCAGGTTGGGATAGAGTTCACTAAAAAAAATAAATAAAAAGAAGACCAAAAGGGGTGCCTGGGTGGCTCAGTCGGTTGAGCATCTGACTTCGGCTCAGGTCATGATCTCGTGGTTTGTGAGTTCGAGCCCCACATTGGGCTCTGTGCTGACGGCTCAGAGCCTGGAGCCTGCTTCGGATTCTGTGTTTCCCTCTCTCTCTGGCCCTCCCCTGCTCATGCTCTGTCTCTCTCTCTCTCTCTCTGTTAAAAATAAATAAACATTAAAAAAATTTTTAAAAAGACAAAAATAAAAAAATAGAATAAAATAAAAGACACCTAATAAAACATGGTCCCTGCCTCCACAAGGTGGTAGGGGGAGAGAGACATGTGAAAGACATAAATAAGAGAAGAAGCAGCACATAAATATGTTAAGCATAGAGATGTTGGAGCCACACTACCTGGGTTTTACCTCACTCTGGTCAGTTTCTACCTGTGATGCCTTGAACACATTAATCTCTCTGTGCCTCCGTTTTCTCATTTGTAAAATGGGGCTATAACTCTCACAGGGATGTCACAAGGATTGCATAAATTACTATGGGGGAACTGTAAAGTACCTGATACAAAATAAATGCCAAGAAGTGCAACTGAAGAAAACAGTAACAACGATAAAGGGGGCAAGAGGAAACTCTGGGACAGGACTGCAGCCTTGATGGTGGTGATGGTATAGACTTATCCCCAAACTCTTCGAGTTGTATACATTAATGCATAATGCATTAATGCAGCTTTCTGCACACTCATCAGACCTCAGCAAACTGATTTATAAAAAAGAAAGAAGTCAACAGACATTAAAACATCAGAACAGAGAGCGGGGTGTAAAGAAGGATCGATTCTGGGAACAGAAGTAGTCACTGTCGGAGGAAGACTCCAAGAGAAAATGTGACCTTTGGGTTGGGTCTCCTAATGTGGCTCCCCATTTGCTAGGCTGTCAGAGGACAGGACAGCACAGTCCAGACCAGTGCAAGCACAGGCCTTCCTGGAGGCAAGATGTCCCATCAGAAGATGATCCAGCACTCGGGGCGCCTGGGTGGCTCAGTCGGTTAAGCGGCCGACTTCAGCTCAGGTCACGATCTCGCGGTCTGAGTTTGAGCCCCGCCTCGGGCTCTGGGCTGATGGCTCAGAGCCTGGAGCCTGCTTCCGATTCTGTGTCTCCCTCTCTCTCTGCCCCTCCCCCATTCATGCTCTGTCTTTGTCTCAAAAATAAATAAAACGTAAAAAAAAATTTTTTTTTTTTAATAAAAAAAAAGAAGATGATCCAGCACTAAACTAAGGCAACGGCGATGGGAATGTGAGGGAGGGGGTACAGATGAGGCACCTCAGTCATCTGTTGCATGTGGGTGGGATGGAAAGGGAGAGATAAGGTCAAGGAAGAGGTTGGGGAATAGAGACAGAAATCAGGCTATTGGGCTTTTTATTGCGTTTCAATGATTTGTGTTGTGCTTTATTCTTCTGTCAATAGTCATTTTTACAAACAAGTATTTATTTAGGGATGTAGTCATCTAATTTGTGAAACAACATTTTAGATTTTTATATCCTTTTTCAAAAGAAATACATGTTCATTACATAGGATTTTATAAATACCATGGGGCGCCTGGGTGGCTCAGTCGGTTGAGCGTCCGACTTCGGCCCAAGTCATGATCTCACAGTTTGTGAGTTTGAGCTCCGCGTCGGGCTCTGTGCTGACAGCTCGTGAGCCTGGAGCCTGCTTTGAATTCTGTGTCTCCCTCTCTCTGCTCCTTTCCCGCTCATGCTCTGTCTCTCTCTGCCTCCCAAAAATGAATAAACGTTAAAAAAAATTTTTTTCTGGAGATTTAACAAATACTGTTGGGCACGAAGAATAAAAGAAAACCCCACCTATTATCCCATTTACTACAATAGCCACCCCATTTTGGTCTTTATCCTTCTTATTGTTTATATACTACACATTTAAAAAGTTTTTTAATTGCAAAAATGAGATCATGTGGTGTCCCCTGTTTTATAGCCTGATTTTTTAAAAATTAAATGTGAACATGATTACATGTCATTTAATATTCTTCTACACGATCAATTTTAATGACTTTCAAGCCATTATATGGATGTATCATAATTTATTTTTATCTACTGCCTTATGTGAACATTTAAGTTGCTTCCATTTTTTTTTCTATTACTGAACATTCCTGTGGATGCATCTTTGCACACATCCTTGATTTTAGTGTTCATTTAATGTATTTCATCCGCACAATAATGTCGGAATGAGGGAAGGAAAGTGAAGCAAATACATAAGGTAGTTGATTGGAATAATTCCTGTGAAAAGTACAACCACAAGTCTTTGGTCCCTCCCCCCTGGAAATGCCATGTGCCTGCCCCATAGGCGATGAAAGGGAGTGGGAGGAACCCATGTGAAGTAGGGAACATCTCGCTTGGCCAGTGATTCCAGGCATTGGCCTTCAGGCCTCTTACTCCGCTACATTCACAGAGCTTGGCCAGTTGGGAGTCATGCCTGGGGCAGGACAGAGCTATGAGCCAGACAAGGTGGGCTTCCCCTGTGCCTTCCTCCAGGAGACAGGCAATGGCCCAGTCTTTACAGCAAAGGAGCTGAGTATGACATAGCATCTCTCCTTAGAGCCCTGCAAGGACTACAGGAGAGGTAGCCTTGGACTGGGCATTCTGCCTTTCTGACGGCTGTATATCCTAGTGCTAGCACGTGCTAGGCCAAAAGGGACAGTGACAATGGGAAGGAAAAGGGGGAGCAAGATAGGAAAACTCGGTCATCGGAGATGGCGTGTTTCCATCCCCTGAGCCACTATAAATACAGTGATAGAGGAGGGGAGGAGACAGTCACATGGTTTGGCTCCTGGGAGTGGAGAAGGGGCCGATGAATCAGGAGAGTATCTGAGGGGTCTGCACCCCACTCAGAAACACAAGAGTAAACCAACAGGAAAACAAAAATGAAAACAAAAACAAACCAAAGAGCACTCACTGTTCCCCCTCAGTCTGCTCATCTGGAGGACTGAACCTAAGCGAACTTGGGCTAAAAGCAAAAGGGCAGTGTCATTCCCAACTGTCTTGGAATCCTGGCGCAAAGCCCGTTACTTTTAACTCAACGAGAGATTTTGGTTGCTTTTTAAAATTTGTTATTGTGGAAGACTGCGGCCTATTAGTTCTGTCTTTGCTAAAAGAGTGGATACCCTCTAGATAAGGTCTCTATTTTGCAATCATTCATTTGTTCGATCATTGGCTTGTCCATTCATCACACTTCGACCAACTGCTATCGATTGGTAGTCCGTTCTGTGCAGGACACAGCATTGCCAGGTATCGTGCATATGGTCACGGACAGACCACGTACTCATGCAGCTCTGGGCTTGCGGGAAGAACACAATTAGCCAACAGGCAAATAAATTATTAAAGATAAAGTGCTACGGAGGAAAAATAAATTACCATTATGAGACTAACAAGGCAGATCTGCTTAGGTAGCTACAGAAGGCATCTCTGGGAAGGGGCACAATAGAGCTGTTAGTCACCCAGCTGAGTTTTCCTTTTGAGCACACAGGAAGACCGCATGCCCAGCCCCTTGCACGTTGGTGGGGTCATGTGGAATTGTGGGTGCAAACGAGGCTTTCCACTTTCCAGGCCTGGCCTAAACAATCCTCGACACGTTCCTTATTTCTCACAACGTGAAAGCAGGTGGTCCCGCGGAGGATTCTGAGAAGGCCAAGGGGTTGAAAGGGGTCACACGCTGGAATGGCTTGGCGGCCATGGGGAACACAGGGGACTCCCCATTCTTATTTCTGATTTACACACACACCAACCACATTGGGCTATGACCTGAAGGCAAAAGTCTTTTCCTTGTTAGACCACTAAGATTTGGAGTTATGATTGATAGACTATTGTGAATAACCGAGGAGGAAATGTTACAGCAAGGCCTGAAGGATGTGCAGAAGTCAACTGTTGGAAGACCTGGAACAAGGATGTTCAAGGCAGAGCAAAAAGCATGAACCAAGGGCCAAAGCAGGAAGTCTGCAGAATGGACAGGAAGCTGGAGGGATTGGAGCCAGGTGAGCGAAGAAGTAACACGAGGTAAGGTCGCAGTAACAGGAAGGGGCAGGTGATCCACAGACTTGTATACATTTAGATTCATTCTATTTTCTTTACAACTTCGCCAATAGAGTTATTTGCATGCCGGGGTGCCCAGTAGATACTATTCACTCGTTTATTTAAAATGACCCAGGGGCGCCTGGGTGGCTCAGCCAGTTAAGCGTCTGACTTTGGCTCAGGTCATGATCTCGTCATTCATGAGTTCGAGCCCTGTGTCGGGCTCTGTGTGGACAGCTCAGAGCCTGGAGCCTGCTTCAGAGTCTGTCTCTTTCTCTCTCTCTCTCTCTCTCTCAAGAATAAACAAACATTAACAGGGGCGCCTGGATGGCGCAGTCGGTTAAGCGTCCGACTTCAGCCAGGTCACGATCTCGCGGTCCGTGAGTTCGAGCCCCGCGTCAGGCTCTGGGCTGATGGCTCGGAGCCTGGAGCCTGTTTCCGATTCTGTGTCTCCCTCTCTCTCTGCCCCTCCCCCGTTCATGCTCTGTCTCTCTCTGTCCCAAAAATAAATAAAAAACGTTGAAAAAAAAAAAAATTAAAAAAAAAAAAAAAAAACATTAACAAAAATTAAATGACCCAAATCCAGAAAGATACAGCACTAGGTGTATTCATCTCTTATTGCTGTTGTAACAAATAACCACAAACTTAATGGGCTTAAAACAACTCATATTTATTACCATGTATTTCCAGAGGTCAGAAGTTCACAAGGGGTCTCCCTGGGCTAAAATCAAGGTGGCGGCAGGGCTGGGTTCCTTCTGGACCCTCTAGGGAAGACTCTGTTTTCTTGCCTTTTCCAGCTTCTGGAAGCCACCTGCATTCTTCGCTCACGGTCCCTTCCTCTCTCTCCAAAAGCCAATCGCATAGCTTCCTCAAATCTCTCTGCGACTGTCTCTCTTGCTTCCCTCTTTCACTGAAAAGGACCCTTATGCTTACACTGGGTCTACCCCAATAACACAGGATCATCTCATCTCAAGGTCAGTTGATTCAACACCCTGAATTCCATCTGTTGGCTCCTCCTGCCATGTAACAACAGGCCTCAGGTTCCAGGGATGAAGACAGGGACATCTCTGGGGGGCTGTTATTCTGCCCACCACACGAGAAATGCCATTAATTGTAAACTGAAGTCAACTAAACCACAGTTACCAACTGCGTAACTCACAGACCCCTCTTAATATTTCCCCCCAAACTGAATGTTTCACAAGATTTGATTTCCAAAACAAAGGGAAGTTATTATGTCATCACTTATAAAGATTTTCACTTAAATTTCTTCATTAGGTTTTTCAAAATGCATATAAAGAGGTTGCAGACCCCTAAAAAATATTCAAAGTGATCCTGAATTGGAGGCCATCAGACTTCTAGAAAATTGGCCTTGTCAAATTGCAATTTCCTAGGTCTGGGCAAAGGATTTAAAAGAAGAAGAAAACAATAAACAGTGATAAGATGTATCTGGGTCCATCCCCCTCTTGTTTTCCTTAAGATGGGGTTTGGGGGCTGTTTCCTTAAAAATATCATTACAATAAAACTATATTTTTTTTAAAAAAAAAGTATTTATCTATTTATTTATGGGAGAAAGAGAGAGCTGGAGGAAAGGGCAGAGGGAGACGGGGAGAGAGAGAAGCCCAAGCACACTCTCCACTGTCCGCACAGAGCCTGATGCGGGGCTCGAACCACAAACCCTGAGATCATGACCTGAGCCAAAACCAAGAGTTGGACGCTTAACCGACTGAACCACCCAGGACCTCCTAAAATTATATTCTTAGTGCTAAAGAGGCTTGGACATAACCAATCATGTCTAAAACACAGAGGACTACTTATTATACACACTGCACACCTCTAGAGGGAAATGCTCATCATTGCGTGGGAGGACGGGAATCTGGCACCTCCACAGAATGCAAATTACCCAGAGCAACTCCCTTTGCACTCACCTGATTACATTCCCATGTCATCCCCCAAGGATGCTAACAAAGCTGCTGGGACAGGAGGGACTTTGAAGCAGTTCTAACACATCGATTATACCGGATTGAGTGGTCTGCCATAACATTTAAATGATAACCAAAGCATCTGAAGAATTACCTTGGACACAAGATTCCCCAGACATTGGTTCTTGGAGGATGAAGTTATCACAGGTCAAGGATGCAGCAGTTTACGGGGCACCTGCTCTACCCCTTTCTTCTTTCCTCCAGTGCCTGGGATCTCCTTTCCTGACAATGTCTCCGAGATTACACCCGCCTTCTTGGCAATCAGCACAGTCTGCAGTGACATTCCATAGAGGGATTTTTGTGTTCCCATCATTAGCCTCCTTCTATATTTTTCCTTTGTGGATCCTCTTTATTGTTTATGAAACAAGTTACTTCACCAGAACATTCCTCTTTCTTTTACATGATGCCAGTACGTCCATTTACAGGAGATACTAGTAATTAACGTCTCAGGAAATGTTTACATTGACTATAGTTTTAAAACGTGAAACACCCTCCCAGGAAACCGATCAAACAATAGGATGCTTTCGGGGCGCCTGGGTGGCTCAGTCGGTTAAGCGTCCGACTTCTGCTCAGGTCATGATCTCGCAGTTCATGAGTTCAGGCCCCGCGTCGGGCTCTGTGCTGACCACTCAGAGCCTGGAGCCTGTTTTGGATTCTGTGTCTCCCTCTCTCTCTCTGACTCTCCCCTGTTCATGCTCTGTCTCTCTCTGTCTCAAAAATAAATATACGTTAAAAACAAAATAGGATGCTTTCAAGTCTGCTTATTAAGATAAAACTAGTTTAGGGACTAAAGATTTACCAACTCACACCGTGCACCACAGGCTACATCAATGAATATTCACATGCTAGCTTCCACACTGCATCCTAAGGAGGGCTAGCTCACCCATCACGGGACTGAAGGCAAATCACGACACTCGGAACATTCTGAGAGATTTGCTTGACACTGATTCTGCATTTTGCCCACTAGAAGGGCAAACTGGATACGGAACACTGAAATCTGATACACAAGTAAGATTCAAGTACATATGTATTTAAAAAGGTTTGGTGGCGGGGAGAGGGGCACCTAGGTGGCTCAGTCCGTTGAGCGTCTGACTTCGGCTCAGGTCACGATCTCGCGGTTTGTGAGTTCGAGCCTCACGTTGGGCTCTGTGCTGACAGCTCAGAGCCGGGAGCCTGCTTGGGATTCTGCGTCTCCTTCTCTCTCTGCCCATCCCCCACTTGTGCGCTGTCTCTCTTTCTCTCTCTCAAAAATAAATAAATAAATGTAAAAAAAATTTTTTTAATTAAAAAAAATAAAAAGGTTTGGTGGCGAGAAGGGGAGCAGTGGAAGAGAAGAGACAGACATGAGGGAGGGGAGGACAGTCAGACTAGAAGGAGAACAAGGAGAGGGGGAAACAGAGATGAAGGCAAGTCAAGAGAGATCACCATTACGTAGATGTGCTTCCTCGTTCAGAAGAATAAAATTTGGGCCTGAAGAGTTACATTCTGGCACTCCATATGGCTTTCCACACAAGCAAACTTTATCATACTTTTCATTCTCTGCAAACCAGACAGCTAACTGTACAATTGCTTTGATTACTTGGTCGCTAAAAATTATTCAGCTATTGACTCAACTTTCCATTTTATCATGCCTCTAAGATTTAACAAATGCAGTTTGTTTATTTATTTATTTATTTATTTATTTTATTTATTATTATTATTATTTTTTTTTTTTTTTACAAATCACAAGCTTTGTGATAAATCAGGGCGAGTGCCAGAACTGTTGTGAAACTATTTTGTTTTAAGATAAAAAACAAAATTCATCTTTGTCCCAGAGGAGACTATCCCTATTGATATGCTGGGTGTGCGGAATAATTGTTTTGTGATTTTAAGTATGTAGAAAATGAACAGCAGATAAAGGGATGTTCTTTCTAAGCCAGTTCTAGCCCTAGCTCCTAAAACAGTATTATTGCCCAACATAGTAAAGGCCCAAACATATTGGTCGGATATGGATGTTTTAGGTCTCTCTTTGAAAGCTCGATATATGTAGCTACTGTTGGAACAAGAACATTCATGGGCTCTCAGCAACTTTATTTTTGTCTCACATCGTCCCTTCACATGTGTTCTGTTAGGTTAACTCTTCCCCTGCCCTGAAAGAAATTTAGGGCAAATCTCATGTCTTCAGATTACTTTTAGATAATAAGAAGTTTGTCAGAAACCCAATTCACAAAACACAAAGCGGAGCAATGAACATGTTCAATCCAGTGCAATATTTCTAACTTGGTTCAGAGCTGTACCTTCCCCACTTCTGGGCTCAGCCTGATTTTGGCTATTTTCCTGAGGCGGAAGAAGTCTCTTCTCTCGCCTGCCCTTTTATCCTTCCCACTCCATCTTGCCCACTGTCCTTTCAGATGGGGATGGAGGGGAGAGAGGAGGTAGGAAAGGTCCTACTCGATTAGTACCCCTAAAAGAAGGCTTAGGTGCTCGCCCAGCAAGCATTTAAAACATACTTTTCTCCTGGGGTGATTTCATGCGTTCCCCTAAAATTACTAGGGATTTCTCACCTGTAACAAATGCCGGTTGCTTAGGGCTCCTTCCTCAGCCACTGGAAATCTGGAGGCCCACTCTCCTTTTGATGTCACTTTAGCCTCCAAGTGACTCTCCCGGAACAACTGTCTCAGGCCTGGCTCACATCTGCTCCTTTGCCCTGACAAATTCCTGCTACCCAATGGGCCTAAGGTGACGATCCGAGAGCAACGTGACCTTTAGATTTCCTAGGGGTGAGTCAAGCTCCAGTCAACTGTGTCCCCCAAAGTGCGGAGGGCACTTATTAAACCCTCCAAGAGGTCTGGTTGGAGCTCTTCTCCCTGCGTTTGAGGAAAGGGGCAGGCAGCTCCATACCTTTTCTGGAGAGGGTTTAGATTTAGAGCATAGTGCGTAGCTTGCTTCAAAATTCTAACTCGGCAGCTTGCCACACCCCCAAATGTGGGCAACGGGTCAAGAGTCACCAAAGCCAATTGACGTTCATGTCTTTTCCGCTTCCGTGCGGCAGTCTCTTAAATTTTGAAATAGCCCGTTTACTATGTTGGGTGCTCAGCCAACACCAAGACTAAAACGGTCCCTTCTGCACATAGTATTATACAAAAACATTCCATCTGATGCTAAAATCTGAACATCTAGAATTCCAAAGCAGACTAACCGAGACAAGGATGGTTCACTTGGTCACATTTTACAATTTTTCATGTCGTTTGGTTAGGAAGTGCTCTCTCTCTCTACAAATCACAGCTTGGCTAAGCCTCTCTGCGTGTGTTTTTTTACTTAAGTCATCTTTGGGTTCTTAACTCTCAACTACACCCCACAGCATACAAATCTCCCAGGGATATCACAGGATCGGGGTTTCATCAGCAGCAAATTGGGTTTGGGTCACTAATTTATGTCCTCTGCTTTCTCTGTGAACATTTATTAAACTGTGAAACTGAAATTTTTGAGTTAGGAGAATATTTTTCAGAACTACCTCCAGTGGTGTTTTGTGGGTTTGTTTTGTATTTTGTCCCTATAGCCAGTGGCCCTTGCCCATGCACTCAGCTAGGACTGCTGCTTTTATTACTTTAGAGAGAAAAGAGGACACGACATAATGGCAGAAAACGAAGAAATTGATTATTTTCTATTTCACAGTATTGGGCCCAGGAATGGGCAGAAGATTTGGAAGGACGGGTGTTACGTAAGCTAAGGCTTTCCTCAAGTCCCACAAGCTAGGGGAAGCTAGTAGACCAGGGGAGGGCAGTAGAAAGGTGCCAGAGAATGGAGGGCCCTAAGAAGCAGCCCCAAACCCCACCCATCTCCAGGCAGAGCCCTGAGAGGAGCGGATAAAGAAAATCCTCTGGTAGAATTAGGGAAGATGAGGGCAGGGGAAGGTAGAGTCTGAAGGGGAGTGGGGGGAGGAGATGCCAGGGTGACGTGCCCATGGCGTGCCTGGGCAAGTAACTGAGGCAGCCCCAGATGGACCCTAAGGCCAGAACACATCATAAGAACAGGTGAATGGCTTCCTAAAGGTAGCACATAAATGGAGACAAGCCTCATACATCCTGCCAAGTTTCACCTCTGGAAAGAACAATTTCTACGAATCAAGTGTATCATGAAAGTAACTCAGAAGACAGGCCGATCTTAAGATGTTTTGCTGTGGGGAATATGGGCCAACACAGCAATGACTCCGGCGAACAGATGACTGGGGACGAGGAAACAGACACCAGCATCAACACATGACAGCAATGAGAAGTCAGCCTGCTGCCCCTGATGAGGGTACTGGGTGAGGCCCCCAGAAGCTGGGCAGACCTGGAAGAGGGGTGGGACAGGGATCTAATCACGCTGGCCCCAGAGCCTATATTTGGCCACTGTGGTGTGTGGGAGAGTGTCGCCCCGAAAATTCATGTCCACCTGGAGCCTCAGCATGTGACGTTACCTCGAAACAGGGTGTTTTCATATATAACTAATTAGGATGAAGTCATACTGAATTAGGGTGGGCTCTCGATCCAATGACTGGTACCCTTGGAAAGAGGAAACAGAGGCACACAGGGAAGAATGCCCTGTGAATACAGAGGCAGAGATTGGAGTGAAGCAAGCTACAAGACAAGGAAGGCCATGGATGGCATGCTGGGAGCTGTCAGACCCCAGAAGAGAGGCAGGGAGTTTTGTTCTCGAGGGCCCTTGGAGGGAACACACTCCCGCTGATACCTTAGGGCTTCTAGCCTCCAGAACTGTGGGGGAATACATTTTGCTGTTTTAAGCTGCCCTGTTAGACAGCAGCCCTAGGGAACTAACATAAGCCCGAAGCACACTGCCTCTTGATACATCGCACTTAGCGGGGGCATGGCACCAGGTGGGAGACAGGCCCCCAAGAGTCTGATCCAGACGGAAGGAAACCCCTGGCTCCCTGGAAACACAGAACTCTCACCTGACTGAAGGCCTCATCAGTCCTGAGGTCGATCTGGAGCTTGCGCTCAAAAGGAGGTCCGTTTTTGGATTCAACTGGGATCCCAGTGGAGCACACTCACTCCTGCTCTCAAAAGAAGGTCCATTTTCGGATTCAGTTGGGATCCAAGTAGAACACTCACTCCTGAGAGGCTCTCAGATGTTCCCCAGCTTTCTGTGGGGTCCTGCACTCCAGATGACCCAGACCTCATGCCCGGGACTCCCCTCATCCTTGCTGTGAAAGGACAACATGATACACTGGGAAGGGCTGCAGATCTGGACTTGGGGAGTGGACACTAGCTTAACCAGGTGACCTTGGGCAGATCACTTAGACTTGCTTTTCCCACATCATCTCACCCACGGTATATGAATTATACTACTTGACCTACTAAATCTCCAAGGACTGCAGTCAAGTGAGAACGGTAGGATGAATTTTAATGCACTGCATAGGAAGAAGGGCTTATTATCATCATAGCTGTAGAGTTTCCTTCTCCTTCCTCTTCAAGTCCGTCAAATATGTGTTCTGTCGAGGGCACAAACTGATAAAAGCTCAAACTCAAAAATGTATTTCCACTGTCTTTCTTGGAACCGTCTGACAACTTAGCTGGACTAGCACAGGGTACTTCAAGGGCTGGGAGGTGAAACGCTGTCATACCACCTGTAGCACCGGAAGTTCCCTTGGGGGGAACAGGGGCAAAGCCAGAGGAGCCCCGAGGAAGGGGCTGATGATCAGGCTGGAGGACCGCAAGAGTAAGGCCACCGGCCTGTTCCAAACTGGCCACCGCAACTGTACTTTTCTAAGAGGGTTACCTACAGACGTATGGTTTAGCCGGGAGTCCTTAAAACGTTGGTTTTTGGCAAAATATACCTGACAAATTCACCATCTAAAGCTTTGGGAAAATATAGTTTTGTTACTCAAATGATGACCTGTGAATTTATGGACTTCAGAATTTCACGTGTTGGCGGTTTTGAAAAAGAGAAATTCTTCAAGTCGGAAAAATGAATCGCCACTTTCTTTTTTTAAAACTTGACCAAGTTGACGCATCATATTGTTCTGTCGGCTCGAAGTATCATGCTGTACCTTTGGCTACTCTGAGCATCCTTGAATGTAGAAAAGAGCATCGCTCAAAATTGAGAAAGAACATAAAAAGGCAATATTTTTCCAAGATTTGTCCATTCGGAAGCCAGTGGTCAAAGGCTCGGGGAGACACCTCAGGCTTTCATGAAGTGCCTCACCTTCTCCCTAGCTCCTCTCACCAGCTCACCTTTGTTTCTCCATCTCATTAATGGCTAACTCCTGCCTCTTCTCTTGTCAGGGTATTTCTTGCCTCGCCCTCCTTCCCTCTCTCCAGAGGGCCCTAGTTCAAGACATCACCCACTTCTGTCCACTGTGTTGTCTCCGGTCTCCCTCATCACTGCTTGCCATGGTCTCTGCTCTAACGTCCACTCTCCTCAGCTTGACACGGAGAAGCTTCCATAATCTGACCCCAATCTTTTTTTCCTAGTCTAACTTGTGCTCTCGTCTCTCGTGCCCCCTGGATTGGAATGAAATCTACTCCTTCTGGGTTCCCTCTAGGTTCCCGCCTCCAAATCTTTGCTCCATGCTATGTTCCCTGTCTTCCCTGTTTCTCCTTGGGCACTCAGGTTTTCGAAGAAGAGCAGGAGTCGAAATCCAGCCCTGCGTTGCAAACCTATCTCATCTGTACTCTCATGGAGAGTTATTGATTTGTCTCTTAAAATGCTTGTCACTTTCTACCCCATGTGTCAGTTATCTGTGTTTACGTCCCAGTCCCTCGTGCCTCCTATCTAATAAAAGCTCAGTGAAAATACAGGAACGATCATGGGATACCAAGCAGTATCAGGAATCTTGTTTCATAATTGTATTACTCTTATAAAAAGTCAGAGTCTTGAGTTATGTGCAATACTAATAAAATAATACACGGAGGACCTGCTGTGCTCTCCAAGTCTATTATCTATCATTGCAAGACTTCTGAAAGACGTGACATCTCCATTCCCATTTGACAAATGAGCAAAATGAAGCAAAGAGCTAGGGAAAACCAGTGTTGCTGTATCAGATGGACAGGGATTTCTGAAAGGGCTAGAAAAACATAAAGCATTCACAAAAACGAGGCTCAGCCTGTGTACCCTTTGCTACCGTCTCTAGACAGCGCTACCTACGAGCTCAGGAATGTCTTGATTTATGAGGATCATCAAGATTAACAAGCCTGCAGATGAAACACGAGCGTGTGTTCTCTCATGATGTCAGCAATCACCATGGATCACTAACAGTACTGTTCTTCAGGACAGATTCTCCTTCTTAATCCAGAGGAGCCGTTAACAGCGCATCTGCCTGGATTTGCCTTGTTCCCGAGTGCAAATCTCACCTTCAGCCAAGAGCCCGTCCCTGAGATAACTTGGTGCACAGAATCAGGCAGGTGGCAAAGTATCCCAAGGAGCGTTTACCTGTTATAAGCCACTCTTGACCCCTGCAAGGCAATTCGCAAGAAATTCGTTAAATATCTGGCTCCCATTATGCCTCTTTGGACTGCTGGATAGAATTAGGGCACTTTATTTCTTTTGTCCTTCATTTCTTCAACGGAGTACGCATAAGCCATTAGAAAGAAGAATTTTTTTTAAAGTATACAATGGAAAGGAACCGGCCCTGTAACATGCAAATACCCTGGTCGAAGTCAGCAGAGACTGTTAGGCAAATACTCTCTTGGAGGTACTATTCCCCCCCCACCTTTCGAGCATCCAACAGCTCCCTGTTGTTTTACCCCATGGCACTCAGCAACATACAAGCTGGGGATCCTTCGAAGCAGAGCATTCTAGCATATGTTTAATAAAATACACTTGATAAATCTAGCCTTTTAAAAAGATGATTAAACATAAACCTTCCCCTTTTGGAATCGTCCTGGCTTTGAGCTTCTTAGCCCTGCGCTTTGAACACAGACTACTTCTAGCATGTGGTGCCCACAGACAGCTCAGCCAAGATCATGCCACTTTTTTCCTCCTCTGGGACCCAGTGCCCCACATCTCAGACATCAGCGAGGCCTCCCACAAGACCCTGTTGGCTCAAGGCCCTTTGCTAATTTGCCTAATCCTTTCTGCTGGCAAAGGCACCAATGCCACTGAGGCCAGGTCTGCGTTAGTCAATAATCTGCTTCTCAGGCCTTCACTTCTCCTGATCTTACTGACACATAGGAAGACGCGGGCAAATAGCCTCGGGGGCCAAGCATCACTGGGCTTCCCCTACGCTACCAGGGGAAAACATCGGCAGAAACGCCTCAATACCCACAAATGGGTGGTCTTGTGGCTTTATATACCTTTCTGGACTCCTGAGATTTACACCTGTGTAGTTTCTGATACAGAGAGGGCATGGTGTCAATGCCAAATCATCCTTAGACCCTCAGAAGAGCAGGAGTCGAAATCCAGCCCTGCGTTGCAAACCGATCTCATGTAAGTGGCTTAGCTGGTCTCTTCCTCTGCCAAGTAAGAGTGGCCTCTGTGTGCAGACACATCCGAGGGCACCTGGACAAGCACGTGGTGTCGGGCAAGGGGTGCAATTATGCCCTGGATGAAGCAGGAGGCTTTGTTGTGGTGCATAAGTGTTTTCTCTTTATAATATCTAAACAGGGGTGCCTGGGCGGCTCAGTCGGTTAAGCTTCCGACCTCGGCTCAGGTCATGATCTTGCGGTTCGTGAGTTGGAGCCCGGCATCGGGCCAGGAGCAGAACCTGCTTCAGATCCTCTGTCTCCCTCTCTCTCTGCCCCGCCCCTGCTTGTGCTCTCTCTCTCTCTCCCAAAATAAATAAACATTAAAAAAAATGCCTCTAATGTCTAAACAGACACAAAACAGGAGGAAAAGGAAAATAAACAGCAGGTGGGGCATTTATAAGAATGAATTTTTATCTGACAAAAAAGGGGTTGTGTCCATTTGATTATAATTCTAATTATATTGAGTGCCTTCATTGTCCAAGGCATGTCCTAGGTGTTAAAAATACCACAAAAAGAAAATACACTCCCTGACTTCAATGAGCTTACATTTGGTATATATGTCTGTGTGCGTGTCTGTGTGTTGTAAGTATATGTGTGTCTATGTGTGTGTGTGTGTGTGTGTGTGTGTGTGTGTGTGTGTTTACAGCTAAGCTGAAGTACCCCAGAGCTGGCTGTTCTAAGGAGCACAGTCTATGGGGTCGGGGGGTGGAGGGGTGTCCAGGCTTTCCAGAGGAAAGGCTTCATAGACGAGTCTGTGTTTGCGGGGGGGGGGGCCTTGATAGGAATAGAACTTCGGCAAGCAGAAACAGAGGAGGAGGGATTTTGAAAGAAAGGGGAAAAACAATCTGAGAAAAGGCAGGGAGTAGAGATGGTGCCAAGCATATCCCACGCATACCAACGTGCTGATGCGTCCGTAACGGAAACTGGTATCTTGCGAGGTCTTTACCTGGCTAGGAGGCACCGCGGATGGGCAGGAGGGATCGTCTACGTTTCCAGAAGTGTCTCAACCTACACTCCTAGAGCCTCTGAATCAAAATGAGCCACATGAAGGCAAACTCTCAGCGCCTTCTCTGATTTCTGCCCTTGTCATTCAGTTTGGCACAAAAATGGCTTGTGCTTACAAGATAGACTCTGAGGATTATACTTGGAATTTCGAGTTCTGAGGAGGTGTCTCTGTGTGTACAGGAAGGCTGGCAAAACAAGAAAGGCATTCCACCTCCCCAAACACCCCTTTTCCCCCCTAATTCATATAACTAGAAGAAAACTAGGAATCTTTTAACTCCTATAAAGTAAGAGCCTCAAGGGGTTCTACTGTAGTATATATTTCCCCTAGTACATTGCTAAAAATAATAACATTCACCATTCCTTCCTTCCTTTATTTATTCAACGAATATTTACTGAATACCTATCATGTACCAGGCACCATTCTAGGCACTGGGGATATGGTAGAGAACATAATAGATGCCCCGCCCCACCATGGAGCTCACAGGCTAGTGGGTGGAGACTGACACAAATAAAACAAGGAAAACAGTAAGCCGGATGATGGGATGTGCTATGAAGATAAGGGGTGGGGGGTGGGGGGGCACCTGGGTGGCTCAGTTGGTTAAGCATCCGACTTCAGCTCAGGTCACGATCCCGCGGTTCACGAGCTCGAGCCCCGCATCAGGAGCTGTGCTGACAGCTCAGCTTCGGATTCTGTGTCTCCCTCTCTCTCCACCCCCTCCCCCATTCACGCTCTTTCTCTCTTTCTTGCTCAAACATAAATAAACATTAAAAAAAATTGTTTTAAAGATAAGGGGTAGGGAAAGAACATAGGTAGTACTGGTGACATGTGAGCCAATATTTGAAGAACGAGAGGGGTAGAGATTCTTGCAGATATCCACGAGAAGAGCATCTGTGGTAGAAGGAACAGTAATGCAAAGGCTCTGAAATGCACCTGAGATGGTTGAGGACACCAGGAGGCCCAAGCCTGAGTGAGGGAAGGAGAGAGGAGTGAGTTGTAAGGACAGGGAAGCAGCGGCAATCAGGAGGCCTGAGCAGGAGGACAATTAGTAGAGTGCAGACTGTGGAAGCAGCTAGAAGCTAATGTTTCATGGTGCAGGAAGTGAGTGATCGATATTAGCATACGGGGCTGAGAGGTCAACTAAGGTGAGGGCTGAGAATGGAATCTTGAAGGCAACACTGGTGAGGCGGCTGGTGACCCCGACTAGAAGGTATAAGGTGGAGGGATGGGAACAAAAGCCTGACTGCAGGGAATTCAGTGGAGAACTGGGGGGAAAGAATGGACAGCAAAGCATTTTGCTGAAAAGGGAGCAGAGAGGGGACGCCTGGGTGGCTCAGTCGGTTGAGCGGCCGACTTCGGCTCAGGTCATGATCTTGCGGTCTGTGAGTTCGAGCCCCGCGTCGGGCTCTGTGCTGACAGCTCGGAGCCTGGAGCCTGTTTCAGATTCTGCGTCTCCTTCTCTCTCTGACCCTCCCCCATTCATGCTCTGTCTCTCTCTGTCCCAAAAATAAATAAACTTAAAAAAAAATTTTTTTTTTAAATAAAAAAAAAGAAAAGGGAGCAGAGAAATGAGTGGTCATGGGAGGGGGAAATGCTGCCAAGGAAAGGAACAAAGAAAGGCAAATAATCTGGTTTAATAATGAGCAAAGGACCTGAATAGACACCTTTCCAAAGAAGACATGCAAATGGCCAATAGCTACATGAAAAAGTGCTCCACGTCACTCATCATCAGGGAAATGCTAATCAAAACCACAATGACATATCACCCCATGCCTGTCAGAATGGCCATTATCAAAAAGACAAGAGAGTAAGTGTTGGCGAGGATATGGAGAAAAGGGAGCCCTTGTGCACTGTTGGTAGGAATGTAAATTGGTGCAGCCACTATGGAAAACAGGATAGAGGTTCCTAAAAAATGTAAAAATAGGGGGGCGCCTGGGTGGCTCAGTGGGTTAAGTGTCAGACTTCAGCTCAAGTCGTGATCTCACGGTTCATGAGTTCGAGCCCCGTGTCGGGCTCTGTGCTGACAGCTCAGAGCCTAGAGCCTGCTTTGGATTCTGTGTCTCCCTCTCTCTCTGCCCCTCCCCCACTCATTCTCTCTCTCTCTCTCTCTCTCTCTCTCTCTCTCTCTCTCAGGAAATGAATAAATGTTTAAAAAAAAATTTTTTTTTTAATGTAAAAATAGAGCCACCATATGATCCAATCCCACTTCCGGGTATCTATCCAAAGGAAATGAAATCACTATCTCCAAGAGATGTGTGCACCCCACACTCATTACAGCATTATTCAAAATAGCCAAGATATTGATACAACTGAAGTGCCCCTCGATGGACAAATGGATAAAGAAGTTGGGTTGTTCAGCCATAAAGAAGGAAATCTTGCTATTCTCAACAACATGGATGAACCTTGAAGCCATTATGCTAATTGAGATGAGTGAGAGAAATGAGTCCTTCATGAACTCATTTACATATGAAATCTAAAGAAAAGCTGAACTCATATACAACATATACAACATGGTAACCGTAGTTATAATACTGTATTATATACTTGTAGTTTGCTAAGAGAGTAGATCTTAAATGTTCTTATGGCAAAAACCCACAAACGTAACTATGTTAGGTGATGGATGTGTTAACTAATCTTACTGTGGTTACGATTTTAATATATATATGCTAATATTGACCCCTCAGTTACATCTGCTAATAATACACATACACACACACACACACACACACACACACGTGTGTGTGTGTGTTTCCAATCATCACATTGTATACTTTGAACTTACACAATGTTATTTGTCAATATATCTAAATAAAGGGGGGGAAGAGAAGAGAAGAGAAGAGAAGAGAAGAGAAGAGAAGAGAAGAGAAGAGAAGAGAAAAGTTGTTTTTGTTTGATTGATCATTTTTGTTTTGTCCCATTTTTTGAGTGAAAGAAATAACAGCCTATTAGTAGGATCCAGTAGAGGGAAAATTGATAGAGAGAGAGAGAATCTAGGAGACAAGTGAATGGGATTACTTTAGGCAACAACAGGGACAGTTCGTGGCTTGGAAAAAAAAGAGAAGGCAAGGCATCTGGGCACCAAGGTGGAGATGTAGATGAGAGCTTGGAGCTCATGGAGACCTTCTGGCAGCTCCATCCTCTTCTCAAAGGGACAGCACAGGGGGCACGTGGTAAGAGAGGAAGACAAGGGCAGGTCAAGCAGGGGCCAGGGTGCTGACTCTGAGTGAGGAGGGGATGTGACATGATCTGACCTGCATTTTGGAAGCTCCCTCTGGCATCCAGGTTCTGAAGGGAGGCAAAGGTGGAAACAGAGCAGCAACCGGTTAGGAGATTATGGCAATATCCAGGGTGAAGGTGAGATGTTTGTGGGCTTTTCTCAGAGACCACAGTGGTAGCAATGGAAGGGGGAAAATGATCAGATCCTGAATATTTTGCTGAAAGGTTAAGTGTGGAAGTGTCAATGAAGTATGGGGTATTTTATTGTTTTTCCACCCAAAGGAATACAACAAAACCAAGAGATGTTGTTACAACATTTGAACCAAAAAGCAGTAACATGTCAGCTGCTTTTACTGACAATAATCCAGTTCTGAACTAGCAAAGACTATTCCAGATCTGTGGCAATGTCAATAAGCGAGGCCAATGAATGCATAAAAATCGGTTGGTATTATAAAGCATTGTAGAAGCTGTAGTTAAAAGCAAGGCATCTGTATGTGTTCCAATAAGCCAATTGTCAGGAATGAGTCCATAAATCACAAAATTAGTGTGGAAAATATTTCAAGCTTTCTAAGATCAAAGAATGGATAGTAAAATATTAACTTGATGTCCTTTTAACTTTCTTTTCCCAATATTTATTAGTGTTTGACCTCCCTTGAAATGAGAGTTCCATTATAAGCTCTTTTGATAAATGGATTGAAAGGTTGCTCTAAGCACTCCATCGTCACTAAGTATTTTCTATTCTCTAGAGAAACACTATTAGTCTGCATTTTACAGTAACTGTCCTCAGCATATCAAAAACACGTGTCTCAACACAGAGAAGAACTAAGAGGATTGCCCTTTCTCTCCCTCCTTTGCCACCAGTAACTACGATTACAGATACCCTCACAGATAAAGCAGGGACATATACATAGGCAGAGCACAGTAAAAGTACCATTACAAAAAATGCCCATGCCTGGTCATTCATGAGGCCTACTTTCAGCACACTGAATCTAATATTTAGGGCTTGGAACAACCAAAATAAATGAGGGGTCCAGTTCCTCTTTTCATATTTATAGCAGAGAATATTACCCACAAAGCTTCCCAAAGAGTAAAGGGCAGAGAGCCCTCTCTCTTTTTTCACTACATCACGTTTGGTTTGAGAAGCATTAGCTATTCATTTTTGTCACTCGGATGTCCTCTGCCATCCTAAAGGGCATATAGGACAGATTTTTATAAGAAGCATAGCAATTTTTGACCAACGAAGCTTCTAGAATTTGATATTAAAGAAACAAAGGGGCATAGCGATTTAGTTGCAAAATCCTAAGATTCGTATGGAACCACAAACGACCTCGAACAGCCAAAGCAATCTTGAAAAAGAAAAACAAAACTGGAGGTATCACAATTCCAGATTGCAAGTTATATCACAAAGAGGTAGTGATTAAAACTATATGGTACGGGCATAAAAACAGACACATAGATCAATAGAATAGAACCGAAAGCCCAGAAATAAAGCCACAATTATATTGTCACTTAATCTTTGACAAAGGAGGAGTGAATATACAATGGGGAAAAAGACAGTCTTTTCAACAAATGGTGTTGGGAAAACTGGATAGCAACATGCAAAAGAGTGAACTGGACCACTGTCTTCTACCCTACCCAAAAATAAGCTCAAAATGGATTCAAGACCTAAATATGAAACCTGAAACCATAAAATCCTTGAAGGGAGCACAGGTGGTAATCTGACATCAGCCATAACAACACTTTTCTAGATATGTCTCCTGAGGCAAGGGAAATAAAAGCAAAATTATTTTGGGACTTATTGGGAATTACTGGGACTACATCAAAATAAAAGTTTCAGCAAAGCAAAGGAAACAATCGACCAAACCAAAAGGCAACCTATGAAATGGGAAAAGATATTTGCACATGACATATTTGATAAAGCGTTAATATCCAAAATATATAAAGAACTTCTACAACTCAACACCCCGAAACAAATAATCCAATTGAAAATGGGCAGAAGACATGAATAGACATTTCTCTACAGAAGACATATAGATGCCAACAGACACATGAAAAGATGGTCAACATCACTCATCATCAGGGAAATGCAAATCAAAACTACGAGATATCACCTCACACCTGTCAGAATGGCTAAAATTAAAAACACAAGAAACAGTAAGTGTTGACGATGGTGTGGGGAAAAAAGAACCTTTTGATACTATCAGTGGGAATGCAAATTGGTGCAGCCATTGTGGAAAACAGTATGGGGGTTCCTCAAAAAATTAAACATAGAACTACTCTACAATCCAGGAATTGCACTACTGGGTATTTGCCCAAAAACTACAAAAACTCAAACATAGGGATACATGCACCCCTATGTTTATTGCAGCATTATTTATAACAGCCAAACTATAGAAACATCCCAAGTGTCCATCGATAGATGAATGGATAAAAAAGAAGTGATACACACACACACACACACACACACACACACACACACACATTCAGCCATGAAATAACAAAATCATCATAGCATGATTTATTAAAAAGAAAAATTGGAATCAACCTAAATTATCTAACAATCGGTGACTGGTTAAAAAAAATAAGTTCCATCCATGCAAAGGAACTATCCATAACCATTACAAATGATGTCAAATACTTAAGATGTAGAAATGCATTCACAGTGGATTTTGAAATAGAATTAATATAAGTGGTCTGACCACATTTTTGGAAAAAGAAAATATATATTTACACGTATATACATATATGGAAAGAAATTAGAAGCATAAACATCAAAAGGTTCATGTGACTATTTCTAAACACAGGATTTTCAGGGAAGCCATCCTTTTGGCTCAGCCATATTTTGCTCTCATTTTTCTATAAGCATCCTTTTCTTATTCGTGTAATTGGAAAAGTTCGGTAAAAGTTACCCAACATTATTCACGGTGACACTCAAGCCTCATAAGCCTGGCCAAATGCACCTCTATGGCTCCTAACCTGGATTGCTTTCTGGGCATGTGATTACGTTAGTGTTTAAGTCCTCATGTGGCCCAGAGATGGCCTTCTTCCATGGATCTCTGACAATCTGCTCACCATCAGGCCATCTAGGTTCTTCAGGCATCAAAGGCAAGGAAATGGGAAGAGCAGAAGATTCTAATACCCACAGAACCACAAAAAAACGAGGCTTTAACTATAAGCTTCAAGTGAGATAGGTCACAACGTTGGTTTCCTTTGTATGAAAGCAACAGGAATTGTCCAGCAACAAAATGCGGCCAGAACATCTTCGGCAGTTAGATATAGAATTAATGTATCTAATGTGGCCCCAGTGGGGGCACATAGGGGAGATGACAAAAGTCCCAGAAAGTGAAGGTGAACGCAGCACTTACTTGGTGGGACGAACCTTGTGCTATAAAACAGCACAGCACGGTTAGGGACATTCCAAGTAATTTCAGGAATAAGGACCAGTATAAAGGCCTAAGCAATTTCCAAAGGTTCCTTCAACTTAAGAATGAAGTCCCCAAAGAACTAAATTCTAATATCTTGAACTTCAAACAAACTGCTTTAAAAGCAAATCTAAAAACATCAAACAGCAGATTAAGTGCATGCTCCATCTGTAAGAGCTTGCTTACCACAAACTCAATTACTGGGTTCCAAAATGAGATCCCAGTTTGTTTGGATTTACTGATGGGCTTATCCTGATAAATGAGAGTGACAGATCTAAGGGGAGAAAGCTTCAGGTCTCTTTCTTGGTCACACTCAAAACCGCAGCTCCAGGTAAAGGCATAAACAGGCAGCTAGGATTTGCAAAACAAAACACCCCTTGGCAAAACAAAACAGCGCCTACCCAGAGGCAAAGTCACCCCCTGTATAGACTTTTATCTTCTATGCCATTTAGTTGAATATAGAGAACAGTAGGGTGTATTTGTGTTTGGCAATAGGTCCCAACTCCCACCCCGCCCCTGCCCAGGGATGATGTTTATTCCAAGTATTTTCCCACTGTTCCCTTCCAGACTTTGCTTGTATCCGATTTTGGCCTATCTTCCGGCTCTGAACAGAGGACAGGAGCCTGCGTGCTTCCCTCTCCCGCTAGTGTGCTCATGCCTACCCTCAGTCATGCTGGCCTTTGTGAGGCAGCCAGCATCCCCCTCTCGGAGACATCTGTTGCCTTGCTTCAAGCAAGGAGCTTCCTAAGCACGTGATGGGGCCCATGCAGAATCAGAGAGGGCCACCTCCAACAAGAGGCGTCTGTCCACCTCGCCTCTCCCCTGTCATTTCCTCCTCTAGCCTCGGCCTCAACAAGTGGCCGAGCCTCACGCAAGCTGTCAGGGACAGATGCTATGTGAAAAGAGGAAATTGGACTCAAAGATGCTACAGCTTTTTTAATTAAGTCCAACCTAAAAGCCAAATAGTGAGGCATGAAATGAATACTTCCTGGCAAATCAGCACCGCCCTTCAAAAAAACAAACGCACTGGTTCGAGTGTAGCAGGCAACTTCTTAAGCTTTCTCAAATGTCATGTTGTTCCTCACTCGATGCCTTAGGTGTTTTTGCTTCTGCTGTGGAAAATTTGTTTCGCATTGGTACATCGGTATCCTGAGTTTTCTTTTGTCATTTCCTTCCTCCGCCTTCCCTGGGCTGGTTGAGTTGGCAGGATCAAGCGTGTCCACGCACAGCCAAATGCTCACTCACGTCTATTCATCAGTCACCTCCTCGCTCCCTCGCTCCGCAAACACCCACCAGGGTCCACTGCACACCAGGCCTGGCTTCCCATTCTAAGAAAAAGGAAGAATCACATTTCTGGCTTGCCCCTCCCCAGCTCCCCGAGCTAATTCTAGTCATTTGCTTTGTCTCCATTTCTTTGTCTCCATTTTCTCCAGTTTACTATTTGTTTTCTATTCTGGTTCCTTATTGTTTCTCTCTGCAAACTGCCTGCTAATTAAAGCTGACTAGAGGCCCACGGCCTCTGCTGTAATTCTCAGTTTAAATAGCCAAGATCCTTGTTGATGATGAAGGATGAAGAGGACTCAGGGAGAAGAACACAGGGAGTTTTAGAGGGAAGCAAATAGGAAAAAGCGGCGGGGGGGGGGGCGCGGGGGAGGGGGGAAGCGGGGGGGGGGAGGAAAAACAAAACCCTTCAGATACAGAAGGAAAATAGAGAGGACAAACCTTATGACATACCCTAGAAGTTCCAAGGTAATCACAACATACAAAAGATTTGTTATTTTTCTAATTTCCTTCCCGTCATTTCAACCAGAGAGAAAATGAAATATATTATTTAAGGTGCTTAAGAAAGTCTTCATCTGTTGCAAAATCAGTAAGCGGGGAAGCTCAGGCATCATCTTGCCTGCTTTACAGACCAGGAAACCAAGGAGAAGGGCTTGTCCAAGACCACCCAGCAAGGTAGTGCCTGAGACCAAGGTAGAGTCCCAGGTTTTCTGATCTTCTCCCCTTCCTATCTGTAGCCCCAGCCAACTACCCTCTTTCCCATTTAGTGTTTTCTATTATATCAACATTTTAGAACACTGCATGGATTGTGGGATAAAGTAGATAAAGCGTATGCTCACTGGGGAAATCTAATGATAATGTTCAGAGTTTTCCTAGGAAATCATGACCAAAAGTATTTTTTAAAGAATTTTTGAAAACCAGGGCACCTGGGAGGCTCAGTCATTAAGCGACCAGTTCTTGATTTTGGCTCAGGTCATGGTCTCACAGTTGGTGGGTTTGAGCCCAGCATCGGGCTCTGCTCTGACAGCATGGAGCCTGCTTGGGATTTTCTTTCTCTTTCTCTCTATCTGGCTCCCCGCCCTCTCTCTCTCTCTTTCAAAATAAATATATAAACTTCATAAAACAAAAAGAATTTCTGAAGAGTAAATGTCAAACAAATGCAACTGAGAAGATGGGAAGGAGAAGGAATTAATTTGCTCCAAGATCATACTCCCCATCGGGAACGATCAAAAAAATGAATATCTGACTTTGGATTATTTTTATCTTGGTTTTATTAAGGAAGACGAAGCGTAAAAGTGAGTAAGTATTTGATTTCACTGGCTCTACTCGTTAGAACCCTGTAGGTTCAGTGACAGAAAACATGGCCCAAGTTGGCAAATGCAAAACAAAGACTATATTGTTCTAAGAACTGAGACATCCGGAGGCAGGTCTCACTTCAGGCATGGCTTGATGCAGAATTCAGATAGTGACTCACACTTGCACGGTCCATGCTGGGTGCTGTTCTCAGCACTTCACACGACTCACCTTATCCTCACAACAACTCTGTGAGCAGCTATTACAATGATTCCCACTTTACAGGTGAAGAAATTGAGGCACCGGAACTAACTTATCCTGCGCGACTCCATTAGTACATGGCAGAGCAATTCCAACCCAGCACTCTTGCTCCAGGGTCTAGAGGTTCATCACTGCCTCCTCCTATCACCAGACTCCAGTCTTGCTCTATCTTTCATCTCTGCCGTTCTCTACGGTTCCATTCTCTTTGAGATTCTCCCCTCCTGGAAGCAAGAGAGCTTGAAACAGCTTAAGTCTCAAAACCTGACAGTTCCAAGGTCCAGCCAAGGAGACCAAGGCTTTCTTTTCCCTACGTCCCAGCAAAAGTCTCCCCACATCTCACTGGCTTGAGTCAAACATGAGACAATGCTAACATTCTGACTCACCAAACCCGGGTCGCAGATCCCTTATGGAGCGGAATGTGGAGGGAACCCCACCAAAAACACATGGGCAGAAAGTGGAGACTCCTCCAGACACCCCGAGAAACTGAAACAGTTATCAGAGATGGCGAATGAATACTGGTTGGTAAAAAAAAACCCAGCAAACACAACAGGGTAAAACTCCACTACAATAATTAAAACACTGCTTTTTCAAGTATCCAATAGGAGCTCTTGGTCTTTAGGAATCACAGGTATTCCACAAGACGTGTGGCAACTTCTGTTTTTATAAAAGAGAAGTGTAAGGGCGCCTGGGTGGCTCAGTCGGTTGAGCGTCCGACTTCGGCTCAGGTCATGATCTCAGGGTTTGTGAGTTCGGGCCCCGCGTCGGGCTCTGTGCTGACAGCTCAGAGCCTGGAGCCTGCTTTGGATTTTGTGCCTCCTCCTCTTTCTGTCCCTACCGTGCTCATGCTCTGTCTTCCTCTGTCTCTCAACAATAAATAAATGTTATAAAAAAATTTTTTTTAATTTTAAAATAAATGAAAAAATGAACCAAGATAGGGCAGTCACGATATATTTATAATCATGGACTATCTCTACCAAGCCCATTCACATTGGTTTTATGATTCCTCAATGAACCTCTGGAATCAGAGAATCTTCCCTTTAGGGTGGATACTGGAACTCGTCCATCCCAAGATCTCGCACAGAGCATGGGCTGTTCCCCAGTGCTGCCAAGGACCGTGCCCTCTGTTTCATAAGGTGGGTCTGTTTCTCGTTTTCTCCTGCTTTTAGGTCAGGCGGGGCTGGTGGAAAAAGGGCAAGAGGACAGGAGAAAGAAAGGGGATTCTGCAGAACACATTTCCCTTTACCTCCGCCCCACGGAAACCACAGGACCATAGTCCTATCTCTTCATTTCCCTCCCCACCCATTCCCATGTGCAGACCTTGCCTGTAACTGCACGCCTCTCCATGTGTCCTAATTGTCATACCAGAGCTCTCAGCCTACTTCTCGGTATAAAACTCTTAGGATCTGCTCGTCCTCTGAAGCCTCAATCCTTTCGGCACCCCACGATCCACCATGATCCTCTAAACAATCTTGATCTTTTCCCTTGGTTGTCTGAGTGAAAACAAACCAAAAAAAAGGTGACAGAGAATGGGGCTGTGGGAGACGATGTTGTTTACCTGAGGGGGACCAAACCACAGTCAGCACAGGTGATGCCCAACGTGGAACAGATACTACAAAGTGTTTGTGAGCATTCACTAGGAGCTACCATGACCTCCCGGCCGGGAGGTCAGACAACAAGACTCAACACCTTGCACTTGGACTCCAGGAAAAATTTCATTGCCTTTCTGGGGGTACCTTTACGAGTTGGATGACTTCCAGTAGATGATACAATTAGTTGCATTTGTGGCTGTTTGAGGACCCAAACACTGGAAGCGGGCCATCAAAATGGTGCCAGAGGACTCTGACTTCAGCCCTGTCCAGTTCCAAACTTCTGTCAATAATCCCTTGAGGATATTTATGGCACACTGATCAAATCATTGAGAGTTGAAGGGATGCTGGGAAGAAGAGCGATAGTGTTAGATGACATAATCAGGATCAAGCAAGAGGTGTAGCAAATCCCCAAGGAGACAGAATCGTGATGAATGTTAAGCCTGTCTTCAGGTTAAAATAAACATGTACAAGTTCATGGCTGTGGAGGCACAGCCTAGCAGGTTCGTGTGTGAACAAAAAGGAGTTTGGGTTGACTTTACTTGGGATATGAGTCAGCAAGGCACTGTGGTTACCAAATGTGGTCTACTGCTGTCCTGATGGGGACGGAACATTTGGACTGTGGCTTGTGTAAGACATGCTGTATTTTATGTGAAGCAGACCACACCAGGAGTTTTGTGCTTAGTCCCTGACCTTAGTCTAAAAGAAAAACACAGGCAACCTGAGGGCCAGTAGGAAACGGGTGACCATTATGGTGAGGGACAAGAATAAGGGCATGGAGATGTTTTGCCTGGAAAGCAGAAGGTTGATGTAAAACGTGAGAACAGTCTTCAAGGATATGATAAGCTGTCTTGGGAAAGAAGGGCTCCATGGGATCTCTGTATTACCTGTGGCTGGACCGAGACCAACAATGGGAACCACAGTGTCCTCTAAGGCCCACAGCAACCAGCCTGGCTGATCTCAAAGGTTCCTGTTCAATCTTCAAGTTCCAGGAAGTAATAATTTTGAGATGTGACTTAGAAGAGGCAGACTGGGGTAGCGGGGAAACATGGGAGCTCTGCAGTCAGAATCTCGAGGTTCAAATCTTTGCGTATTAGTTTTCCATTGCTGTGCAACAAATCAACACAACACCACCTGGCGTTTAAAACCACAGGCACCTATTAGCTCACAGTTTCTATAGGACAGAAGTAGGGACAGGGCTTGAGCGGACCCTCTACTCAGAGTCTCGCAAGGCTGAAATCAAGATGTCAGCTGGAGTGTGTTTCTTTCTTGAGCTCAGGGTCCTCCTCCAAACTGGCAAAGTTCATTCCCCTGAGGCTGATGACTAAGCTCCTTGTTTCCTTGCTAGCTATTGGCCAGGGACCACTCTCAGCTCCTAAGCCCATTCCAGTTGATTCTTGCCACGTGATCCTCTCAGCAGGCTTTCAAAACGTGGCTGTGGTTTTCTTCAAGATCAGCAGAAGAATTACTTGCTGTGATTCGCTCTCTCCAGGGAAGGCCTGGACCCTCTTAGAACAGACTCATCTGATTAGGTCAGGCCCACCTCTTGATTAACTCAAAATCAAGTAATGAGGGACCATACCTCTATCTTCAAAATCACTTTCTCCTTACCGTATAATGTAACCTTATCAAGAAAGTGAAAACCTGTCACCTTTACCCGTCCCGTCCACACTAAGAGGAGGAATTTGGTGGGGGTGGGGGGCGTCTTAGAATTCTGTCGGTCACACATAGCTTTTCCACGCATAGACTCAGATCTCAGGTGAGATGCTCAGCCTCTCTGTAACCCATCAAGTGGGGATAATTGATTCCTCAAGAGGGTGTTAGGAGGCTTAAATGAGTCAATCCACAAAGCACTTCGAACATAACCTGGCCAGGAATACATGGGATCCTCAGGAATGACTGAATCCAGGGGCAGCCAGATGTCCTATGTCCAATGTGCTCACAGGCAGGGGCTGTTGCGTGAAGTAGCTTCTATCCCACCGGCCAGCTCTTCTCTTCGCGGTCACTTTCAGCATTTGGCTGTAATTTCCTCTGCCCCTTTGGGTGTCTCCACCACCTGCTGTTATCCTTCCTTTTCTCCGGCTTTAGTCCCTCCTCAGTCTTTCTCTTCTTTCTCTGATGCTTCTCTCATTATTCTCTTTTTTTTTTCCGCACTGGCAAGATTTGCTATTATTAGCCCAGCAAATAAGACTATCTTTCCTTCAGATCAGCGAACACTCTATCGTGTGATCCACAGGACATTGGTTCTTTTTGTTAGCATTCACCACTCATAAGCCCTAAAAATTGGCCTTTTTTTTTTTGGTTTGGTATTGTTTCAGATTCCTGAAGTTATTAAATTTTGACTTATTTTCCCTTTAGGTTAAAAATTCTCCTTTACCAAGCAGATAAATCAGAAAATAATGTTTCACCTTTCAAAACAATTCAGCATCAGAAATTCCTTTTCATAGAAAAATCCCCCAGTACAGCTGAAACGTCACTCATCTGACAACAAATCGTTTTCGAAAACAATTTTCAGGAACGCTTCTATTGCGCAAAGTGGATCGCTCCTGGTTTGCGATCCGGTTTGCCAATGAAAGCTATAATGAGAGGCTGGCGCAGGGAAAAGGCAAAGCGATTTCAGTCTGCCAAAGGCCACGTAAACAACCAACAGGGCTGTGGCTACCAGCAGGATTGCAAAACACGATACGTGTGAGCCCTGTGCCCTGCACACAGTAGGTTCTCAGTAAAACTTTTCTGCACTGAGTCGAGATGTCTCAAGAAGCGACAACCATGAATCTGTTTAACCAGTGCTCTTGCTTCTACCTCATTCCTCACTCCAACATGAAAGGCTTTTCCAAACAAACAGAAGAACCAGTAGTGATGAGTACCGTTCGACGCGGACGGCTTGTATGGACAAATGAGCTGACATGTACTAGCGGTTACATCTTCAGTGCTCGGCAAAAACCAGGTGAGGTCATAGCTCCCATTCTGACCGGTTCCATCATGCCACTGGCAGTCAACACGACCGTCTCTACGCTGCTTATGTAGGAGGCCAGGAGGGAGTTGAGAGTATCCCCACCACTCCGGCCACCCCCGGCACCCAGGCAGCAGAAGCTGTCAGGTGGCGCCTCCCTGATAGTCAGCATACTCGGGCAGAGCACCGTCCGTGTGCCAGCAGCTGATGCCAGGAAGTGGCACTGGCCCCACGGCCATCTGCATAACTCGGAGGAGATTAGGACACAGAAGCACCCGCCGTGTAAACCTCCCCCCTCCGCCCCCACTGATAAATATCTCTTAGAGGCAATGGATAGATAGGACTCTGAGGGATCGATCCCCAGGCGGAATTATTGCTGTTTTCCATGCAAACATCTGTTTCCAACTTTACTGCTGCCTGTCTGTCTTCTCTGCTAAGCTGTAAGGAATAAAGCCGAGGAGCTAGGTCTATACCCACTGCCCAGCAGAGAGTCTTGTGCTCAGTAGAATGTTTGTTCAATTAATTAACGAGGGAACAAATGAATGGAGTCTTACATCCTAAATGTAGGAGTAATGGCAAGGTTCCCAGGGTATTCAAAACACACTGTAGCTCATCGAGTGGTACATCTTATTTCAGTTCCAGGTGGAAATAGGTCCCCGTGCGTTAATCAACGCTGCCCTGTTCATAACTGATCTGCCCAGAAAGCCTGTCTGCTCTGCTGATTCTCCCTCCAAGTGGGTCCTTAAATCCTGCTGTTCCCTGGGTTTCTGCTTTAGACCTGTTCCCTTCCCTTCCCTTCTCTCTCAAACTCTCCTGGGGTTAACTCATTCACTTCCATGGATCACCATCTGTGTATCATTTTCACCTCCAACCCTCCCTCTTGAATTCTAGTCCGCATCACCCCCAGGCAATGGGGAACCCCAAATGTATGCTCCTCAAACTCAAGAGGCCCCAAACCCAGCTCATTACCCCCTCTAAAGCACTATTTCTTCTTCTGTATTATTAATCACAGGAAGTGGTCCTCACTCACCTTCATGATCCCCATCAATTCTGTCTCCTAAGAGGAATCCTACTTCCTGAATCTTTGCATCCTAGCTTTCACGTTCTGAGCCGTGGACCTCTTTATTTTTACAACACAGCCTCCCAACAGGGCCTCTGCTTCCTTCCGGTCTCCACACTCTGACTCAGGATCCCCACTGCTACCAGGAGATCCTTCTAAAACAGAAACTGAATTGCATCACCCCTCCATTTAAAAGCCTTTTATTAAAACGTGTTCCCCCAGGGAGTGAGGGGATTCTTTTCCACCAAAACAAAATAACCCCAGAGAAAAGTTCTTCAAATATGGGCATGGGAGGCCACCTAGTGAAATGGGTGGCTCACCTTGGACCCCCCCCCCCCCACAGAAAATCCCTACAAAGGCAACATGCCCGTGTGTACAGTGCCTCACTCAGAAACACTCAGCCCACAATCATCGATACGATGAGACCTTACAATGTAAGAGACCAAGAAAAATACACCACACACACACACACACAAATAATGTATGAGACAAGGAATTTCTGGAATGACTTCCTGAATTCACTCAACAAACATTTTGAGGACTTTTACCGCAGTTTTACTTCATGCTGGGCTTTATATGGTTAGCTAAATTAGACAGACTTAAATTAGTGGAAAACAACTCAAGTAGGTCACACACACACACACACACACACACACACACACACACACACACACGGTCTTTCTGGCTCATGTCACCCAGTAAAGCCTGAACTCCCAGACTGGCTTACACATCGCTTTGCCACTTTCCAGATTCAACTCCTACTCTCTTCTCAGAACCACATGCTCCAGTCACATAACCACACCCCATTCTTGCCTGGGACATGTGGGTCCCTCTGCCCAGGATGCCTTTCCTCCTGTTTTCCAGGTAAGGAACCTCATTGAACCAACTGGCCTGTCACCCCCAGGGAGAAGCTTTCCCTGAAACCACAGACTTGCACCCTAACCTCTCTCTCCCACAGAGCCGTGTACATGCTTCTGGTACAGCACTTCTGATACGGTTTGTAGTTTTTCTTTTACAGGAGGGTCTCTCTCTCTCTCTCTCTCTCTCTCTCTCTCTCTCTCTCTAGTGAGCCCAGGAGCCTTATCCTGTATCCCTGACACATGGAACAAATTACGGTCTCAAGGTTTGTTGAACAAAAGCATTCTGATGTCTAAACAATTAGCTTATAAACACCGTGTACAAGGACTGTTAATAACTTAGGTGCGACCTATATTAATTGTTTTCTTTCAGTCTGGCATTTTTGTGGTGTCTCTACACCCCATTACCAAGGACAGTTGACATATGAGGGGAGATAAGGAAAGCATGCTTTAGTTTTTATATTCTTATGAGCTTGGGGCATAATTTCAATCACCACAAGCAATTCAGCAGCTTTATTCTCCCGCTGCCCTTTTGACTTTGTAAATAATTACAACCCACGATTTCAGGAATACCACGTTAATATTCCATAAAAAAAGTTAATTGATATACCGAGTTCTTCGGGCGAAATGATGCCATTACTCAAGCTGCAAACACAAGGCAGACGTGGAAGGTCAAATGGAAAGGAAAGGAAGGGGGCTCTGGATGAGGAGAGGTGGGGGCCAGACCTCCCTGGGGGCTGGCTCTGGATGGGGGGGGCCCAAGCCCCGGGGACATCCAGCAAGAGGAGGCGTGCTCATACGGGGACTATCCTCCTATCAAACAGGTGGCAGCCTCACAGATCCTGCTAATCTTCCTAATTACAGAGGACCTGGCCCCCGGCCAAGATCAAGGGGGGCAGTTTTGATTCCTCATGGGGAAGGGATAGCAAGCCAGAAAGGCCCCCCGCCAAACAGGTGATGGTTCATGGCAGAATTTCAGACCCCAGGGTGGGGAGGGTGATGTGGGGGGAGTTAAGGTCCTCCATGAAAAAGAGACCACCGTAAAAGCTCTCGGTCCTGGAGAGCAGGCCGGCACCACCGAGCTTGCAGGCAGGCAGCGGGTTGGAGGGAATGGGGGTGCCCAGGGGGCTCTCCCAAGACACCACAGACACCAGATCCTCGGAAGCAGGATGAATTCTAATCTCACCGGCGATGGGGGAGAATCTACTAACGAACTGCCTGATTTGATCAGTCGTTGGCAAACTGGGGCTCGCAGGCTCATTTCGGCCAGCCACCTGTTTTTGTAAATAAAGTTTCGCTGGAACGCAGCCATGCTCACGGCCGCTAATGCTCTACAAAGGCAGAGATGAGTAGTTGTGACAGAGACCATATGGCCCCGCGAGCCCTAAAATATGTATTATCTGGCCCTTTACAGAAGAATTTTGCCAACCTTTGGTCCAGAAACTGCCCAGGCTGCCTCCCAGACCTCTACCGCCAACGGCTCAGTTTCTCCATCTATCAAATGGGCACAGGAACAACACCTACCTCATAGGTTGCTGGCAGCATTAGAGGGGTGCGTCCTTGTAGAGTTCTCTGCGGTGTGGTATATGACCGCACTTGGTAAAAGGGAGCCAGAATGGGAGATGGGCAAGAGTTGGGCTGCGAGGCGAACTCCATCCTGGCTCACAGCAGCTGGATGAACTCCCAGAGCTGCCCCATCTGGTGCCCACGGAGGCATGTTCACGTCAGAAGCTGAGCAACATCTTGAAGACGCTCCTGGGAAAAGCCACGGTGCAACAAGCAAACTGCCAGCCCGCGTGGGCCGGTGTGCGGTCCAGGGGAGCTTGAGAGACGCCCCGTGGCCAAACTCGGCACGCGTCTGCCCCTGCTTCAGGGGCTCCCCATTCTCGGCCCTGGCTTGCATTCCGGACAAAAGCACTTTGCCTCCTTGCAAGGCTCTGGTAGCTCCCAGTGAGTGCTTGTTAGGGACCAAACCCCAAATCCTGCTGCTTGGATCCCACACCGGGGCTGTGGCACATTTGTGCGTGCCTGATGCCCGTCCTGCAGAAGCCCGCTCTCTACCCACCTTTGCATGCCTCCATGCCAGTCTGGGTCTGATATCAGTGTGCCTCAGTCTGCCAAACTCATACTCAGGTAACACAAGGAGGACTACGGTCCGCAATACACAGAGGACTTCTCCTCCGGGCAGACATTCTGGCCCCCAGAGATGCTCCCACAGTATCTGTGCCTCGACCATTCGATTAACAAGGGCATTCGTGCTACAAAGTTCCCAGGGGTCCTTGCTCAGCTAATAACCTGTGTCGGGCGGATAGGGTGGTCTGTTCATTTCACAATATGCCTTGTTCAGTTAGTAACCTCTCCTATCTGATGTCAACATGGGTGGCCCCTTAAACGCAGAACCAGAGTCCTCAGGAACGCTGGCAGGATTTGGGGGCCCACCAAATCAGGAAACGGTAAGCCAGGACCTTTATGCCTGAGCCAGGGGCGTGACTCAGTTTGCTGTAGGACATCTCTTCCTGCACATTGGTTTAAGGCTTGAGCGAGAACAGGATCAAGCTGAGTGGCCAGTTCCAGAAAAGCCTAGCCAGCACCATCCTGAGCCTAATGCACATTAAGGAAGGGAGGCTAGAACCATACCAGCCCCTACCCATGGCGCCCTGTACCTAAAATTGACATCGCATTTGATGATCTAAAACAGCTGGGGGTCAAGCCATGGTTAAGGGACAGTCCCTCAACACTACTGGAAAATCCAGGAACCAGCTAGTGGGAAGTTATTATTATATGGATAACAATGATGCTAATGGTTTTCGTTTATTAGGGGCTTATGAAGTGCTAAGGGATTTACTTACATGTAATTTCTCATTTAAATTATTTTTTAATGTCTATTTATTTTTGAGAGAGACAGAATGCGAGTGGGTTAGGAGCAGAGAGAGAGGGAGACACAGAATCCGAAGCAGGCTCCAGGCTCTGAGCTGTCAGCACGGAGCCCAGTGCAGGGCTCAAACTCACAAACCGTGAGATCATGACCTGAGCCGAAGTGAGACGCTCAACCGAGTGAGCCACCCAGGTGCCCCAATTTTGCATTTAATCTTTACAGCCGTTCTAGGAAGACTTGGAGAATGAAGTACTTGCACAGCCAATAAATAATAAAATAGCTTTCATTTATTTATTTTTTTAATGTTTATTTATTTATTTGGAGAGTGAGCAAGCAGGGGAGGGGCAGAGAGAGAGAGACGACAGACAGACAGAATTCCGAGCAGGCTCCACACGGTCAGCACAGAGCCTGATGCGGGGCTCAAACCCACAAACCGTGAGATCATGATGTGAGCCGAAACCAAGAGCCGGATGCTTAACTGACTGAGCCACCCAGGCCACACAGCTTTTAAATGGCAGAACTGAGGTTTAAGTTCTGGCCTCTCTAGTTCTAAAGCTCCCAGTCTATATTACTAACACAGCCGCTATATATCTATATTACTGATACATGCCTCTGCTGTTCCACCAAATAGTGTTGGACTGAGACAGGGAAATGATATCCATGCGCCATAGGAGAGCCTCTGGTCAACTTGAGAAAACCTGCGTCTCTACCCCCGAAGGTTCTACCTCATACCTGAGGCTTAGCCCTGGATTAGACTCTGTGTGCCTTTTTTTTTTTTTACAGGCTCTCAGGGCCCCCTCAGAGCTCTTAAAGTCTTGCATCGGAGCTCCACTTCAAGGATCTATTCTTGGCTCCAGTCCTGGGTTATGCTTGGGCAACAGTTTACTCAGCTAAGACGGCTTCTCTTCAGAAATACTGATGGCAGATAAAACATCATATCTTTTACCTTTATCTAAAGAGAACGGAAAACCTAATTCTTTCACGTACAGAGCACAACATCGTGGCTGGTGCAGACCAAACAGGGATGTAATCCCTGTTCACCTCCTTCCGGATCTCCAGCTCTCATACTATGCTGGTTAAAGGGAGCTATACTGACCAGGGAACCAGCCTGCCTGGGGTCATTCGTGGCCTGGCTATGAGCTCCCTGAGGGGCCCTGAGTCAACCATCAACTTCACATTACTTATGTGCAAACCGGGGACAGTGACAGCATCTCCTTCAAGAAGCTGTGACGGGCGGTAAGACAATCTAGTACATGTAAAGTACTTAGCTCAGTGCTGGCAGAGGATAAACACTCCACAAATATTAACTGCTCTTGCCGGGTGGGATTATATTGCTGCTTTCTCCTCTGGTTGGTACTATATATTCACTTAATCAAAATTAGCTGCCCTATTTTCACAACAGGGTAGAAAACCATGTGTCATTGCTCAAGGACTGGACTCTTACACATGGAAAAACACCCGGGTCCAAAAATTGACTTGTTCTGTCAACTCGCCCCCAAAATACAGTGTATTACTGTGAAAGGCACTTGACATTTTTTCCAAGACTTGGCCATATGTTCTCTAACTTATCCCCACGTCAACTTGGAAAATTTTCTTTGCAGATGAGAAAACTGAGGTTCAGGGGCCCCTGGGTGGCTCAGTCGGTTAAGCGTACGACTTTGGCTCAGGTCACGATCTCACAGTTCATGGGTTCGAGCCCCGCATCAGGCTCTGTGCTGCCAGCGCAGAGCCCGGAGCCTGCTTTGCATTTCTGTGTCTCCCTCCCTCTCTCTCTGACCCTCCTCTACTCGCGCGCTCTCTCTCAAAAATAAATAAACATGAAAAAAGAATGAAAAAAAAAAAAGAAAACTGAGGAACTGAGGTTCAGAGATGTCAAGTAATAACAAAAGCAATAACAACAACAACGACAACTGGTAAGTAACATTTATTCTGTGCTTCCTGTTTGGAGAAACTTCTACACACACTGCCTTTCAATTTTCAAAACAACCCCACGACATAGATGTTACTGTTGTATCTATTCCACATAGATGTTACTGTTGTATCTATTCCACAGACAGGGAAACAGAGACACAGAGAGGTTAACAAAGCACCTCCCACGACATAGATGTTACTGTTGTATCTATTCCACAGACAGGGAAACAGAGACACAGAGAGGTTAACAAAGCACCTAAGGAGCAAGGATCACAGAGAAAATGGGAAATGGATAATTCCACTTCCCTAGTGTGGTGCCTGAGTTCCACGCTAGGCTTGGCAGATGGCAAGGAAACACAATATCCCTGGCCCTTTGCTGTGGTGGCACTATTCCTACCCTGCACCTCCCCCGCCTCACTCACTCACTCACTCACACACACACACACACACACACACACACACACACACACCCTTTTCTCCACACAGGGCGAATCTCCAACCCTCCTTCTCGCTAAAAAATTCTGTGACTATGGCAAAATCTAGAAAGACCATCCTTATGCCAGTTCTGGAGAGGCCTGAGCTTTGATGCATGAACAGTAAGTAGTCCCTCCCTATCCACAGGGGATATGTTCTGAGACTCCCCCCCCCCCACCCCGGTGCCCGATGCCACAGAGGGTACTGAACGATGCACTATGTTCCTTCCCATGCATACAAACCTACGACAGCATTTGACTTATGGCCACAAGAGCTAATGATAAAATTGAACAGTTACAACAATGTACTGAAATAAAAGTAATGTGAAGGTGGTCTAACTCTCCTATTGTGCTGTGCTGTGAGATGCTACAATGCCCACGTGAGGGGACGAAGGAAGGAGAATATCATAGGCATCGTGACATACAGTGAGGCTACTCTTGAGCTTCTGACGAGATGTCAGAAGAAGGAGCATCTGCTTCCGGCCCGTGGTTGACCACAGGTAACGGAAACCTCGGAAAGCAAAACCACATATGGGCGGGGGCGGGGAGGCGAGGCTACTGTTTTCTCAAGGGACAGAGAAGGACGCTGAATCTTTTCCTAGCCACATGGGAGATGACGTTTCTGCTGTAGAACACAAATGTGATCCGTTTTGCCTTTTAGCAGCCTTTCTTTGATCTGCACGTTGGCTGCTGACTGGCCGCATCCACTGTCCTTCCCCAGCGGGCAGAGTCTGGGCCTGGGCGAAGCTAGATCACAATCCCTATAAATCATCACTTTCCATTCATGCTCATCCTGCTAGTGTCACAGCTCTGTCACTACCTTGATTAGTGCAGGAAAAAAGGGAGTCAAGATGAAGTGAGACGAGTCTGTGCTGCCCAGGAAATACCAGATGAGTCGGTAAACTGGCCAGTTTCTGGTCACTTGGAAAGCAGATTTAAGCTGCCCTGGGGTCCTGGAAACACACAGCTCGGAGAGACTCTGGAGCAGCTGTCGCTCTCTTATAAAGCTTTTCGTGATCGTAGAGAGGAAAAACATATGTGCTGTCCAAGCTAAGCGGAGCCCATACGGTTGGAGATTCGCGTTTTGAAAAGCACAGAGAGGAGACTGTCTCCTGGTCTGGATTATCTTGTTTGCCAGTCAGTGAGCAAAAACTTGTCCAGACTGCCCAACAGGACATTTGACGTCTATCTTACCCTGGCTCGTCTCTGTGATGCTTTGTGGAATGTTCACATGCACTGTTGAAAGGGCAAAAGATTTGAAAGGAATTATCCACTTGGCTCCACATTACCCACTTTCTGCTAGTGCAGAAATGTCGTGATTAAAGATAGCCACGTGTTAGGCACGGAGAGAGGCAAGTTTCTGAGAACTTACACCGAGGGAAGCGGTCCTCAAAGGATGGTCTGGCGACCCTGGGAGACCCTAAGAGCCGCCCCGGGGTCTGAGAGGTCAAAACTATTTTCCTAAGAACACAATGACATGGTTTGGCTCCTTCTCATTCCTTCTCAAGCGTATAGTTGAGTTTCCCACAACATACATGACACAAGATATGGCAACGGATCGTATGCATAAACGGGTAAGAGACTCCAACTGTCCCCCATTAAGCCAGATGCTAAAGAGATTTGCAGCAAAGTAAAACGACCTTATTCTCGACTAATTCTTTGCTGAAAACATAACTTTTCGATAAAAATAATGTCTGTTAACATCCGGTTGGTATCTTGTTTGAAATAAACTGATAATTTTATGTTTTCAATTTCGAAGTTTCCGTTTCCAACATGATAAATATCGACTGATATAACCCACGTGAAGTATTTGGGGCCCTCCATCATTTTCGAAAGAATAACAAGGTCCCGAACCCAAAAAGCATGAGAACCACCAACTTAGAAGAACCGGGTTATTTTTCTCTGGGCAGAAGCATGCCTTCCTTCTCCAGCTCCACAGCCAAGCATCCATCTGCCTGAGGGTCACCACCTTCCTGGTTTGGGTGCAGATTCTCCCCTTTATTGCCTTATCACCTGCCTTACCCCCAATCCTTACTGATGAAATGCCTTTGTTCTGCCCATGACGTGGATGCAGGAGGTTCACAGTGGTTCATTCTCCTTGGCAAGGCAGAGAGAGTAGCATTCCTCTCCGAGAGCCTCTCAGCTCTCAATCAGGCAGTGCCCAGATGCGTATGAGGACTGCCGATTTTGCCTGGACCCTCAATCAACAAATGCTATGACAGGGGCCAGAGAGAAAGTGACGATTCATAAAGGATTGTGATAGATGCACATCTATGGGTCGACAATGGGAGGGTGGTGCACGTAGAACCAGGGGAATCAGAGAGGACCCTGAGCTTGAGCCACAGAGGGAACCCCGTGTCGGCGATGGCGGACACAAGATGCCGGCCCGTCACTGAGTGGGCGGACGGGACCACACAGATCGAGTGTCCCCTTCCATGCGACAGAGCAAGGCTACAGGCAGAGCCACTCTCTCTTTGGTTCCAGGGACCTCAGAACCCCCCTTAGAAACAAAGCTGGAGCACTGTCTTCCATCGCTCTCCTGCAAATCACAGAAAAATATTCGCTTCAACCTAATCCACCTGTAAACAATCACTGAGCTCCTCCTGGACACCTGGGTAAGTGCTGGCGGGAGGAAGTGCAAAGATTAATAAGAAACGTTCTCTCCCTGCACTCCAGGAGCAGGAAAAAAATCGTTAATGGAGCTGCTTATTAGCAGCAAAATGATCAGACTTGAGTTTCAGCTCCTGTCTCTTCCCTGGTCTATTTTCTAGAGGGAATGAAAGTAGGCAGTGTGAGAAGGCAAAGCAGCCAAACAAAGTGGAGAAACTGAAGCCCTAAATACTGCACAAGACTGGATAATCAACGTCTAAAGTACAAGCAATGATTCTGCAAAAGTAGCCACTCTTTGTTTCTCCTTTACAAATGGTATTTCTTCACCTCACATTCCACTGTTGGCCTGGACAGAGACAACCTGATTTACTACCAAGCTAGAACACTCCCATGTTTGACCTGGTTATGCTCAGGTTCCCAGGCAGGATTCCCCTAAGTGGCTCTTCAGAGGCATCCAGCCAGTGGGACACCCAGCCCAGAGGGCATCTGAGAGATGGAAAGGGACCCGGAACATTTCTGAATGGCAAAAGGGCTTCATCTTTAAAGCAGGCTCTGGAATCATAAGGTCTATGTTAAAATGGGCTGCCGAAAGGTAACCTGTTTATTCATCATGGCCAGAAGCACACAACCAGGGGGCTTTTCACCAGATACACGTGACCACCAGTGCCTTGAACTTGGGCGCTTGCTATTAGAAGCACGCAGGGGCCCGCCACAGCCAAATTTAATGCACTCGGTATGTGGCGACGAGGAAGACGACCCAAGGAGTGTTGTTGGAGAAGCATCTCTGAAGCCGTTTTACCCATCTCCTTCCCTGCCACTCACTCCCCTGCCCACTTCCCTGCCTCTCACCTCCTCCACCCCACCTCGATTGCAATCATTTCCATTCAGCAAGGTTTTTCGATGCTGGAAATGGTCTCACTGTAACCGTCTTCTAATCTTTTATGAAGCTTATCAAGATCATGTGTTTCCAAATCTCTTGTACTCTGAACATCAAAAGCCCATTAACTAATGAATTATATGTTTTTAAGGATTAGCTGTACCTAAAATATTAGAAAATCACTATTCCTTTCACACACAAAAAACTACATCTTTTCCTGGCGGTCATATGTTCTCTTTCTTCCTTCCTCTCTTACTCTCTCCTCTCTTTCCAGAGACCCTCTCATTCCCTCTCTCTGCTCAGTGATCACATTAGCACTCCATGCCCATTGGCCTACGGTGCAAACAGGAGAAGCTGATAAAATTCAGCAATCGATAAAATTTTAAGCTGTTTGAAAAGTGTCAAAACTGGAAATGAAGGGGCGCCTGGGTGGCTCGGTCGGTTGAGCGTCCGACTTTGGCTCAGGTCATGATCTCACAGTTCGTGAGTTCAAGCCCCGCGTCGGGCTCTGTGCTGACACCTCGGAGCCTGGAGCCTGCTTCTGATTCTGTGTCTCCCTCTCTCTGCCCCTTCCCCACTCATTCTCTGTCTCTCAAAGATGAATAAATGTTAAAAAAATAAAAAAAAATAAAATAAAATAAAACTAAATTAAATTAAATTAAACTAAAAATTGGAAATGAAGAATGTAGCCCCTTCATTTCGAAAGCAGCTTAAAGGGCAGTGGGAAGGGCTTTTCTAGAAGACCATGATGGATTCGGAACCCAGTGTCGACGTGAACTGAAGCAATGAGGGCCAACCAGCAAGGTTACCATGAGGATTAAATAAAAATAATGCCTGCAAAGCATTTGCCTCAATGCCTCGCACATGAAAAGTGCTCGGCAAATGATAGCTATCGTTATTATCAGGAAGTATTTACAACTGAGGCCATAATTCAAAAGAGGAAGAGAATTAGAAAGACAGACACCATACATACCAGAGATTGTTGTTAATCCATCTGTGTGTTCTATTTAAATTGGCCTGACAGTGGACAAAGCGCTTACATTAACTTTTCCGATCCCCGGAACAAACCTGTGAAAGTCGGTAGAACAGGTGACATTATCCCACTCGATAAACCAGGACAAGACAGAGGGCCTGAAAGCTCTTTTTTTTTCCTTTAAATGTTTATTCATTTTTGAGAGAGAGAGAGAGAGAGAGAGAGAGAGCGAGCGCAAACACGAGCAGAGGAGGGGCAGAGAGAGAGGGAGACACAAAGTCCCAAGCAGGCTGCCGACGTTGGGCCCAAACCCATGAACTGTGAGATCATGACCTGAGCCAAAGTCTGACGCTTAACTGACTGAGCCACCCAGGCACCTCAGGGCCAGAAAGCTCTTGAGATGGTTTTGGTGTATGGCTTAACCATCATTAAGTGGAGCAAGGTGGACCAGAACAGGAGCCACGTGGCTCAAGGCCGTCGTGAAAGGGAGCTGTGTTCTCCATTTGGCTGAAATCCTCAGTCTTTCTAATTTATGGTCCTGCCTCATCTTAAGAACCAGTCTCTAAAGGATTTAAGATTTAAATGCCAAAGTCAATGCAATAAAAAGCTAACCCCCCGATTATCCAACTGTGGTTCAGTTGAATGACTCAAGGTGTTTCCTCCCACCTACCAGGCAGGAGTTACAGGCACCCTTCCCTACCCTTTCCTTCCCTTCCCAGAGCAGTGCACCCCGTGTTCAGGATCGGGGACCCTGCACATGGTTATAGGAGGAAAGCCATGCAAGTGCAGGGACTTGACTCCCAGCAGCCCAGCTGCTGTGTTGCCTTCTGTGGCCACAGCCCCAATTTAGCACAGAGGATTACAGGCTGGCAGCTGTGAATTATGCAAGCCAGATCGACTCCCCATGGCATTCCACATCTGGAGAAGCCTTCCTTGGGAATCGGTACAGACGCATCCAGGCATTCTCGCTGCTATTATTATCTTCAAAGCTACCTAGAGAATATTCTCTTTCAAATGCAAAGATTAAGAGAAGTCGAAAATGCATGGCATAGTTAGTAATTTTCATTAAAAAAAAAAAAACCACACTCTATAGCCAATGTTGGTATCCAAAAAGACACTATTTTTTTTAATGGCATGAAATACAAAAGACATAAAAAGCACCACTGAAAATGCTGCTACACTATCCAATAATTTATACTTCCTCCCATGTTATCTAAAAATAAATGACACTTTTGAGGCAATCACATACATTAAATATGGGCAATTTGTTTCCCAAACCTTAATTCCAGGGTTTTAAATAGGCAAATGAAATAAAGGAAGATAATCGGGATGACTTCTGTCCCATAACATGCGTAGGAGAAATAGGCAGGGTGCAGGGAAGAAAAAGGTTTTAGCACAAAATATTCAGCCATCTCAATGGAAAAGAACCTTCCACAACACACATCAATAGATTGGGCTGCCTCTGCTTGCCCTGCCCAACTGGGGACTTTGCTATAAAATCTGATTACTGTTATCAGCAGGATGCTGATTTGGCTGTCCTGCTTCAAGGAGAGTCATCCAAATTACAGATCAGCCAAAACACAGGCTGGGTGGTGCTGGCAGATGTAGACAGAATGCTCTGGAGTCTCTCCTTATCCTAAGGTAGGCAGAAGATTCTGCGGCCTGACTCAACACAAACTGTTCATACAGGTGACAAATACCAGACTCCCGGAACGGGAACACGCTGACCTCCCACATCGTGGAAAACTACAGAAAATTCAAAAGGGGGCCGGTGCTTGGTTCTGGATGCTAGGATGCACATCTCACGAGTTCCTCCCTGGGGAGAAGCAGTTTGCTTTTTGCATCCTTTTGTTAAAGGACCTGTGGGAAATGTGTATTTAGTACCTAATGTGCAGAAGGTCCTGGGCTGTCCCCTCAGAGATATGGAGAAGCGTATCCCAGTGACATGCCTGCCAGGGAGAAATACAGAAGAGGTCAGAAGGCACTTGGTGAGAAATGCCAAAGGCCTACAAAGTTCTAAGTGCTCCTGGAGCTGCAGGGGGAGTTGGGGCTTGAGCCAGGTGGGAAAGCATCAAGGAAAAGGAGGCGTTTGACCCACACTGAGTTCTTCCCTTAAGAGAGGAGCAGAGCCTCAAGTAGAACATGACTTTAGTTAGCTTCTCATATTAAATGGAGAGAAGGGCCAATATAGTCAACTGGCCGTTTTGCAAAAGATGATCGTGAAGCCCCAGGCTGGGTGTGAGGGATGTCACTGCTAGAAGAGGTGGAGGCTTCAGGAAGGGGTTCTGGTTCTTGCTGTTGACTATGTAGGAAGAGACGGAAGGAAGGGAGCCGGAGGGCAGCATTCATAACCAGCCTGTCACTCACACTGAAGATGTGCCACAGTGGGAACTCTTGGGGAGGAAACCTGGGCTCAAAAATCCTACTCCACTCTTTCTGGCTGGGTGGCCCTGGCTAAATTACAGTCCTCTGTCCCCAAACCTCAGTTCCCTGGACTGTGAAATGGGGCAGTGCCTGTCACAGTAGGGAGCTCATTAGCATGAAATAATGCATGTATATCCTGGAATACAGTATCTTGCGTACAAATAGTTAATAAATGTTACATCTCACCTGACTCTTCTCACATCATCTTGCCACACACTGGAATAAAGACTGGGATCACCAGCCATGGATTTTTCTGGAAAATGCTTAATTTCACAATTCTTATCTTGTTGGTCCATATGACAGGCAATATGGCCAACCTGAGACTTAGCAAATGCATTCTTTCCATTCATAGGTAATAATAGTGCCTATTTAGTATCTTATTGGATCATCCATTCTCTAGACATTTTTGATGCGGGGGGGTGGTAGGATAGAGAGGAGGTGAGAGAGGAGAACTTAGGAGAAAAGGAACTATGTCCCCCTCTGGTGTGTGCTCAGTGAGTAAGCCCTGCCAATGGCCCAGTTTCCTAGGAAACTCTGCTTGGAGACCTCATACAATAAACGTATCGGCAGTTTGCTTTGTAGAAGACACACACATCTGGCAGGCATTTTGGCAAACGTGTCACAAGGCCAACGGCATGCAGAATACCTGAATCAAACATTTTTGAGGTGACTATTCACTCAGGTGGCAGTCAATTTTTTTTTTTTTACATTTAAAACAGACTCTATTCAGTTGACTCAAAACGTAAGACTTTTCTTTCTCATCATACTCATCCACCATGGCAAAGGGTGTCATTGTACTTAGTCTAGTTGGCATCAATATCCTTTACTCACTATTGAGCTCTTGCTCAATGCCCAGGCTGCAAGACTCTCCTCCCTGCATGCTCGAGAGAGGCCCTGGGCTCCCGCTCTCCTGGACCCGGACAGACGCCCCTCATCTCATTTCCCTCAAGAAGACTCCTCCAAGCTGCAGCAAAATCCTTTGGATTCAGGGAGTGACAAGGCAGGTACATCTACCCTAATCACAGAAGCTTTTTATTTAATCATCTCGTCTTTGTTCTAGAAGCCCCTATTGCCTACCCACATCTCCTAAACAGTTTACACAAAGCTCTGTTAGTTAATTAACAGCCTGCCTAGCTCCACAGCCAAGATCCTTAAGGAGGCAGAAGTAGTGCTCAGAACAGACCAAGGTTTTAAGAGGTTTTATGACAGTGAGTTTGGTCAGTCTAGTCGAGAAGAGCAAATGAGAGTTGTGCTCTCTCCTCTGGTATCAGAGTATAGATGCACCTGCTGCCTCCTCGTCCCTGGATGAAAACGGGTGGTTTCTTAAGCATAGTGTTCCCTCTCACCTGTGTCCCAGTCACTTCATGGCTTCTCTTATTCTTGCTCTCTTTTGTCAAGATGGAATCTCAGTTAGGTTCTGAGACACATTTTTGTAAGAGCAGTAATATCCTGCGAATCCTTGCATGATATCTTGACAAAGAGCCCCTCCTTGATAAACTTTCTCTGAAACCATCAGTGGATGAAAAGTGGAACAACCGACTTCAGTCAGAAACCCTAAGACTCAAAAACTCACGGAGTGGGATGAACACTAACATGTGCTATCATGTAAGGCTGAGTGGACATCGAGGGCTCAAAGAGCACAGCTTCCCGAGGGAGGAGGGTAAGGAAGCCAGGCGGGAGACAAGGGTGCCCAGAGGAAGCAAGTCAGGAGGCAATTCGGAGCCTTCAGAAAACTTGAAGCTCGGGGCGCCTGGGTGGCTCAGTCGGTTAAGCCTCTGACTTCAGCTCAGGTCACGATCTCGCGGTCCATGAGTTCGAGCCCCGCGTCGGGCTCTGGGCTGATGGCTCATAGCCTGGAGCCTGCTTCCGATTCTGTGTCTCCCTCTCTCTCTGCCCCCTCCCCTGTTCATGCTCTGTCTCTCTCTGTCCCAAAAATAGATAAACATTTAAAAAAAAAAAATTAAAAAAAAAAAAAGAAAACTTGAAGCTCAGTAAATGGGTGAATGCTGTGTGGAGTCAGGGGACCTTGGAGTAAGGGCTATGTCATGGACTAGGCAGGAAAAATAGGCATGGCACCTCAGGAGAAGGGCGGGGGTGCAAAGAGCTGGGATGGAAGGGGAGGGTCTTTGAGGTTCTCAAGGGAGAGTCTGTTTCAGGGTATGGTTTGTGACTTCAGCAATATACAGTCAACACTCAGGAAATGTTTGCTGAGTCAGAAAGCCCTAAAACTCAGAGTGATGAGGACAGAAATGCTCTGGGCTCTGTCCTAAGTGCTTTACGTGTACTAGCTCATTTAATTCTCTGAGGTTGGTACCAATATGGCAGGTGAGGAAACTGAGGCATAAGCAGGTAAACTAACTCGCGGGGGATCACGCTGGTAATTGATAGTGGCATCTGGATTAAAAGCCAGGCATTCTGGCTGCAGATTTTGTGAATTCAACCACAACAGCACACAAACCACAGGGAATATAGTCCTCTGGGTAATTTCTCGATCACTTTTTGAAAATATACCCATCCCAACTCCCCAACTGAAAGTATCTGTAGGATTTATGCTAGTGCTTAAATTATAGCTTACTAAATATGTGAGTTTTCAATTTTTTTTTTTTTTGTCTAGGAAATACACACGGGGAAAGAAGGAAAATTATGGTCTGGTTACCACGAACTGAATTAGGCAGAGAGAGGGTTTTTTGCTGTCTTTTTGTCTGCTGGTGTAATTCTCTATAACAGGTACTTTCCACTCTCATGATTTCACTCTGACTGAGAGAAATAGATTCGGTATCATTTCTCAATTGATTGAATTTTTGCTGAGAAACAAGACATTTTTTAAAAGGCCAATGACTTATCCCATCCAACTCTAGTTGTTTTCCTGTGAAGTCAACGGTCTTGTCCATTTTCAATTTTTTCAATTATTTTTAAAATTTTTGGTTAGACATACCGTAAGTTGTACTATTTTAACCATTTTTAAGTGCACAGTTCAGTAGCATTAAGCACATTCATACTCTTGTGCAACCATTACCACCATCCGTTTCCCAACCTCTTTCCATTTGTCAGAAACTAAAAACTGTACCTTCCTTTTAGTCAGGAAGTTTCCCTTTAATAGACAAAACTAAAAGAAACAATTGGGCAAAGAAGAAAGGGGTTAGTTTGCGGAATGAAGTCAACCCAAAGAAAACAATTATATTCAATCTATTCTCTATAGGACAGGTTTAAAAACAAAACAAAAAAAAGCCAGATCTTTGTCATTGAAATTGACAGCTTAATCCTCATATAATTCAATTCTCTTTAAGGTGGTGTAACTTATGGTAGCCTAGTAAAGAGAAAGTAGTTTCAAGTATTAACCATGTGGGTTATCTTTGGGACTGACGCAAAGCAGGGCTAACATTCTCTTCGAAAGGCATTACCCCGCTGGACCCCACGCCCCAGATGCTGATTCAATTGATTACCAGTATTTCTTGAAGCTTCCCTAAAGAGCCTCATGTGCAACCATGGAGGAATCCTTAAGTTTAAAGCAGTGATATGGGCTTATTATCAATTTGAAGCCATGGAGTAAATATGCATAAATCAGCCTTCTGGTTTCTCTTTATTCGGAGACCACTTGGAGAATGTGATGACGTTTTGGATCATATCCTAGAAATGCATGTCTACTCAAACATGCTCACCAAATTCATATCCCTTTGCAGGGGCCTTTGGTCCACTAGAAGCCCACCTTTACCTGCTGAGTGCGGAATAAGCAGGGACAGCAGCCAAGGAGGAAACCCTGGAGAACACCAACAAAGAATGAGCCAGCTGAGCAACCCAGGAGACTGGATGCTGCAGCCAGAGAGGTGGGAGGAGAGCCAACTGAAGGCAAGAAACGGGAGAATTTTTAAGAGAAAAGGGTAGTGCAGAGTGAGATGCGATGAACTGGCCAAACAATGGCATTGGAGATGGTCAAGAGGAGACAGCAGGACCTATGAAACCATCAAGCATGCTCTGTTGGAAGACAGGCTGGAGGGCAGATACCATAGATGTACAGAGGTGAGTAGGACAGAAAGGCCAATGGAAACAGCCATTGGGATTAAACTGCAAAGAGGTATAGATGTCAGAGGAGTCCCAGACAGTGGTGGGTGCAGGGCCAGAACGCTGAGGGCAGGAATGAGGAGATGGGGTTTGGACATGATAAGTGCTCATGTGAACAGCTACTGGACCTCCTTCTCCAGATCCCATCTGCCTTCCTTCCCACGCTTGCCTGTCTGCCTCTATTTCCTGGTTTTGCCTGAGGCACACTCGACTCCCTGACCTCCAGACTCCAAAATATCTAGCCATCTCTCTCCCTAACCCCACACCCTCATCCAGTTGCCTGGTTCTCATGAATTCTACATCTGGTTGCTGTCAATACTTTCCCTAATGTCCACATCCTACCCCTTTCTCCCTTGCGCAAGCTTCATCCACCCATGACTCTGTTTTAACTCCACACCACTTCCAATGTGTTTTTTATCTTCTGTTACTGTTAGAGATGGGCCATCCGAAGTTCTTCAGGTCAGATTCTATTTTCCAAAAATGGCCTACAACAATATTTCCCATCCCACATGATCTCCTACAATGTGGTAGTGACGCTCTCCCTCCCCTGAATCTGGATAGAGTGTGAGCCAGGGAGGGCAGAGAGAGAGGGAGACACAGAATCCAAAGCAGCTTCCAGGCTCTGAGTTGTCAGCACAGAGCCCGACGTCGGGCTCGAACTCCCAAACCATGAGACCTTGACCCAAGCTAAGTCAGACGCCCAACCAACTGAGCCACCCAGGCACCCCTAAATTTGCTTCCTGTTAAAATCATTCCATTAGATGAGCTCTATGAGCATTTATTTTAGCACATATTTAAGCTAATGTGTCCTGCTCTAACAATGTGTAGTTCAAAGGTAAGTAAGTGAGCTCTCATTCTAGTTAAAACAAGACTTTGCGGGACTCAAATTTAAAACAAAGTCCTATGTTCTGAGGAATAATGTTTTGAGGGGAAAAAAAGCCACCATAAATTTGGGTAGGTACTCTGGAAAATGTGTATAAAGTAGAGGAATGATTCTGATTTTAAAGTTTATTTATTTTAAGAAAGAGAGAGAGCATGAGCAGGGAGAGACAGAAAGAGAGGGAGAGAGAGAGAATCTCAAGCAGGCTCTGCACTGTCAGTGCAGAGTCCGATATGAGGCTTGAACTCCCTAACGGTGAGATCATGATCTGAGCTGAAATCAAGAGTTGGTGGCTTACCCGACTGCTACCCACGCACCCCTCTTGCGGTCCTTTAGAAAGACAGAGCTCAGGGTGGTAAGGACGATCTCCAGGTTATAAGAGGGAAAATCTGAATATAGAGCCCGGCTGAGAGGAAACCATAGTACTCCAGGAGAGATTTAATGATGATGCTTATAACTGCTCTCAGTACATTTAGAAATGATGTGAAAAGTACTAGCAAAGGTAGAAGTGACAAGAGTTACGGAGGCAGTGAATATACTGTAAACATCAACTCTACAGTGTGAGGGACCTGAATTCAAACCTAAGCCTGTCATTAAGTAGGCTGTGTGACCTTGAGCAAGTTACGAAACCTCTCTGTGCTTCAGTTTCCTTCATAAGAGAGGTGTTGGAAGAATAAGATCACATAGAAGAAAAGTAAAAAGCCAGCTGATTAGAGTGTTCCTAAAGACACTTCCTCAAGGACATCTATGTCCGTTATGGTTGGTAACTGATTGGATGCGGGGGTTGGGAGTGAGGAATCATTATATCCTAAATAATAATAATAATAATAATCATAATAATAATCATAATAATGATATAATAATTTCCTCTTAGAACAGGTCATTCCAGACATCTGCCTTAAAAAAAAATCATGTCCTAACCTTTTTTCCCCACAATTTCAAAAAGTACATTAGAAGAAAATAGAATACAATTGCAAGGTGGTTAATTAATTGGGGATTATTTCTAAATGACATTCTTAAAAAGCTGTAAATTACATTTGATGAGAGGAACAAAGGATCTATTTCCTCCCTGCCTCTGCTACTGGGAGAAACCACCACGTTCATCAGTCATTAAATAAAACAAATCTGGTGTCCAAAATTATCAGGCTGGAAAATCACACTGCTGAATAAAATGTTCACCTGAAACCCAAACTCTAAACTCTCGAAGGCCAAGGGCAATAAGAGGGGTGCACTGAGATACGAAACCAGAAAATGGATAAACTTCTTATAAGGAAAACTGGTTCACAGAGCAAAATCCAGGACTGCAGGATGGGAGCCTGGGCGCTGATCCCACACAGTGGTCATGCCTTCTCCAGGCTTCCCCTCCTTGCTCCAAAGTGCCCTCCTTCGTGGCAGAAAGAGTTTTCTAAAGCATAGCTCTGCTATCCCTCCCTGGATGGTTACTCGGCCCCGCAAATTCAAGCATGAAAGTCCTGCCAAGGAGGGGAAGCAGCATTGATCACACTTTCCACTTTATAAAAGAAAGAATTCCATAAAATAAAGTACTTAATGGTACTCGGGAGATAGCACACAATATTCGCTCTTCTGTCCCTTGTTTTGGACTTGTGTATGTCCTATAGATCTCTCCATATTCATATGAGGACATCGTTCTCTATCATTTTCTCTCTCTCATTCTCTGTCTCTTTCATTCTCTCTCTCTCTCTCTCCCTCCCTCCTGCTAGGTGATACTCTACTGTGTGCATATCACAGTCTATTCAACTAGCTCCCCATTGCTGGATGCTTGGTTGCTCCCAACCTTTTAGGATTACAGCACTACCCAGGCAAAGAGCCGATGCAGGTGTGGCTTCACTGGGCGGCCGGAAGTACGGTGGCACTGGCATTTCCACCAGATAATGCCGAGGTCCCCTTTCCAGAGGCTGCCCAGCCTCCCACCCTCCGGGGTAAAAAAAAATTCTGATTTCCATTCTGAAGGTTTTGCTCATTTTCATGTTTTCCTTCTGTGTTATCGTGTGGGTCCTTTGAAAACAGACATATTTATAGAGGGGCTGATCAGAGACTATATCCTCACTACTAAGGCAAAAAAGATCAAAACGCCTCATTTCACTGCTTGGAAGGATCAAATCGGTAGTACAGACAGCAAGTGTGAGACTGTATAGGAGCTGGACGTTCTCGGCAGACGCATCGGACTTAGAAGATTTTATGGAAGAAAAGGGACTTGACGAGGCCCTTGAAGAAAGCAGAGGTGCTAGGTAAGCAGAGGAAAACCTTCAGGTTCGCAAGCAGAAATATACATAAAGTGCACAGGGAAGGCTGGGCAAGTGGACTGCAGCAAGGTAATTGAGGACAGATCCTAGACGTGTAACCGGGTCACGAATGCGGAGGACCTTACGTTCCATGGGGCAAAGTTTGGTCATTCTGATTTAGGATTTCTGATTTAGGCTGTAGGATGGGTGGACTGTCCATCTTGCTTTGCCCAGGGCCGTCCCGGTTGGTGTCTGTTGTCTTATTATCTCTATCACGTTCAAGAATCCCAGTTTAGATGCTAAAAGTATATAACGAGTCATCCTGCCAACAGAGACCATCAAAAATCTGTGGATGAGAGAGAAAGATGACAAAAGAAATATTTCAGCCAAATAAACGTGAGTACCAAACACACAGACCGGAGGAAGGGACAGAGACTGGAGGAGGCAGCCGACCAGGACGTCACCGGGCAGGGTAGCAGGAATGCGGAACCAGGAGGAAGGACGGTAGGCCTGACTAGTTTGAAACAAAGCTATCTGCTTAACCTCTCTGGAGCTGCCATTTCCTCATTTGTAAACTGAAGATATTGGATGAGTCGCAAAAGGGCCCTTTCAGTTCTTTTTTTTTTTTTTTAATTTTTTTTTTTTTTAACGTTTATTTACTTTTGAGACAGAGAGAGACAGACCATGAACGGGGGAGGGTCAGAGAGAGGGAGACACAGAATCTGAAACAGGCTCCAGGCTCTGAGCTGTCAGCACAGAGCCCGACGCGGGGCTTGAACTCACAGACCGTGAGATCATGACCTGAGCCGAAGTCGGCGGCTTAACCGACTGAGCCACCCAGGCGCCCCTGGGCCCTTTCAGTTCTAACACTCCAGGGTCGAGGAGATTCTCGCTCCGGTCTAGGTGCAGGGACATGTGGACGAGTGGAAACAAGATGAAGGGATGGTGAAGGGCAGGGAACAGTCAGCATAGCTGAGCACGAGTGACAAGGCCAGGAGAGTTACTGCCGCTGATGGATGAAAGGGACGCAGACGCCTGAGCTGAACTGTGACCCAGTCCGTGAGGCTAGCTTTACACGTGCTGTGTTTGAGATGACCAGCAGGCCACTGAGGTGGCCACTTAAAGACACCTGTAAGAGGACACCGTGATGTAACCGAGCCAAATGGAAACGAGGGTCGGGCTGCTTATTCTCTTGTTTGCCAGATTTCTGGCGACTGGCCTCGGTGAGGGGAGGTGTTACTCACTCATGGTGCTCAGGTCTGACGCAAAGACCAGAGGTGAATAAATGAAGAGTGGGAGCCTGAGCTTCAGGCCAGATAGTCCGGGAAAGAAGGGTAGGTTCTCAATGGCAAGATGAGTTGACAGTCCCAGCCACTGTCAAAAACTCTGAAGGAAATGGACTGCTTCTATTCAGAACGTATTTAAGGTAAAGCCATGCCTATATCTGGATGGCTTTGGAGTCTTAGCAAGTACTCTATTCCTTCAGGTTTGTTTCCCCAATGACAAAAGGGATGTGCAGCCACAACTCCTTACCATTAAAGAGTCTTTGGTTAATGGAGGGTCCTACAGGTAGATTTAGGTCCACGGGATGTCCGTTTCTCCTCATAGGCCATAAGATTGGCTCCTAGACTATCTAAGTTCCCTTACCCTAGATCTCATGTGTCCAGGTCTCAAAAGATCATTGAAGATCATCCTTACTAGCCAAGCCTGATGCAGCTATAATTTATGTCGAACAGAAAATGGGCTTTTAAATAATTCCTTGAACAAATGATCCATGAGCACCAGCTTCTTAACAGAAGATATTGGGGAATGAAAAGATTTTCCCCCTAGGCTTCCACTACCCAGTGATGAGATCAGAAGCAGATAATTAAATCACCCGGGGGCATGTTGCTCTACATAAATTCAAAACCATAAGGTAAGAGTTAAAATACTGTAATTGTGTTCAAGCTGAAAGAATGGGAAATGGCTTTTTCCCCCCCTTGCGAATGTTCATGCGCAAACTTTTCCTTCTTAAAAAAGAACGTTTTCAACTGAAAAAGAAACACTAAAATCATGTGCGAATGAGTCATGAAACTCCACGTTTATTAAAGTGTTCCCACATGATCACGAGCTTCTGTAATTCTGAAATAGGATGACAAGTCGCCTGGGGCTTGAGGACGGGACTGTGCCTCATTCACTCACTCAGCAGATACCTGACACATCCACGACGCTGAAGTCAAGTGAACATTTCTGATGTGGCAGCTTCTCTGTGTCTAGAACTGACGGTAACCCAATGGTTTCATGCTCGCTGTAACAGTGCACTGAGATGTTAACAGGAAGTGACCAAAGAAGAGGAGAGAAAGAAAAAACGGGGCATCTTTTACAAGCCCAACTGCTCTGAGAAATGTCCACTCCAGCTGTCAGGGACTTAAATACCAAAGGAAAGGTAAATTGGATTAGGTGCATTTGGACGAGAGTTCCAGTAAGATGCGTGGTAACTTCTGATTACATTTAATGGCATTACACGGAATCTGCTTCTAGAAAATGGGGTTTGCATACCGCAAGTTGCATTTATAGATCTTGTCCTTACAGGAGGTATACCTGAGTGCAGGGCCTAGATGCATGCAGCTTGCAAAGAAAGAAAGGATGTCGGGAAATCAGTCAAATCCTCCACGAGGCCTACGAAAAAGAGTACGCAAAAGGGGTAGGGGTGGAGTGGGGATAAATCAGGACTGGGTTTTTGGGGGCTTTTTTTGTTTTTCTATAAAAGATCCTTTCTGAACTTGAATCATCCAGCTTGTCATATTGACTGTCTACAAGATCAATTCTCTTTTTTTTAATTTATTTATTTTTAGACAGAGAGAGAGAGAGAAAAGGAGGGGCAGAGGGAGAGAGAGAATCCTAATCAGGCTCTGTGCTGTCAGTGCAGAGCCCAACGTGGGTCTCAGTCTCCCAAACTGTTGAAATCATGACCTGAGCCAAAATCAAGATTCAGACACTTAACCCACTGAGCCACCCAGGGGCCCCTACGAGATCAATTCTAACTAACTGCTCAGGCTGTCCCACTGCCTGTGTCACACGGTCTACGAAACATGACTGACACTGAGAGAAAGACGAAAAGGAAGGAAGGAAAAGCACACTTCCAATCAAGTTTCTAGGTTTTTCTCGAAAAATCATTCGGCTTCTTTCTTCCGACCTCATGCCTGGGAGTTACTAACAAAAAGTTCTTTAGTGTGGAGGCCACTGCTTCTCCTCCTTGCCTCCTGATCTCTCCTCCCATGGCCCATGTTTTAGGATGAGCTGGAAGGTCATACAGGCCAGGGCACGGGAACAGCATCGCATAGCTACCACATGAGCCCCTCCCTTGTCATCCCTGCTTTGTTGGACTGTATGGGGCTGGTCGGGCAGCGAGGCGAGCTTGCCGGCCCTACCTGGACCCAAAGCTCCGTGTGCAGTGAGCTCTGTGTGCAGCTGGGACAGGGCCCAGGTGAAGGGAAATGCAGAAATGTGTCTCCCTCTGCACCCCATCCACACAGGCACACCCAGGGACATCTACTTCCACCTCTCCCCATCCCCTGACTCTCTTCAGCCCCCCATTAGCAACCCACTGTCTGGTCCTGGGTGCCTGTTCTGTAGGCTCCTGGTGTATGTGGACCTGAACTCCTCACTGCGTCCCTCTGGTCTTCCAATGCCTCCGGCACATGGCCTCGCCCCTCTGTGACCTGCGGGCTGTCTTGTTGGGGCAACTACATGCAGCTGCTTAGAACGACATCCGTGCTAGACGTTGCGCATTAGCTAGCTAAGCACCCTGTCCAATCGCCGTTTAGCAAAGCTGCCTGGACTACAGAGGCTGAGAGGCTAAAAACTACATTTCCCAGTCTCTCTTGCAGCTACGGGTCTACATGTGACATAGACTGTGATAAGCACACACATTCACGTGAGATTGAGAGGGAGTAGGTACCGAGCCGTGGCTGTGCAGGGAGATTGGCTCTAATTACAGACATGGTGTGTGTGATTGTCTGGGCAGCTATGGCAGATTCTTACGTCCCTTACCTAGTGACACCAAGGCTGAGTATGAGCAACGGAGTAACTTCTAGAACAGTCTTCATTCTTCAAGTTTCTTAATATCTTGTAACAGACTGCAGAACTTCCCTTCAATATAAACTGTGTAAATGCCTTGAGGGTAGGGAATGATTTACTAACGGCGTCTTTGAATCTTCTAGTTGGAAGGGCTCATGTAGTCCAATCTTCTACCAATTCCAGAATCTCTTTTATGGCTAACTCTGCTAAGTGGCTACCCTAAATCCATGGCATCTTCCTTACAAATAGAAGACCTATGTTGTTCAAAGCAGCGCTGCACCCGGCTAAAAAACTAAATTTCCTGGGTACTTTCATATTTAGGAGATGTCATGTACTCGGTTCTCACTAATGAGGAATAATTTTAAGGTATTGAGGATTTCTGGAAAATATTTGCTTTCTTAATGTGGGCTGTCCCTTCTAGACACAACCTTCTTCATCCTGTTATAATGAGCATGTGTGGCTCAAGGTAGGGCAACCAACTTCAAATAGCCAGGATGAAGGACACGTAAGGAGGGCAGGGGCAGAAAGAGACAGGGAGCCTGGGTGCTTCATGGTACCCTGGTGCCTCAATCCTAACCGAGGGGGTTCACTCAGGAATTTTACTATGTGAGAATTTTGTTGGTTAATCCCTATTTGTTAAGCCACTGCGGTTGGGTTTCCGTAACTTGGACTGAATGCATTCTCTAATTGATAGAGACAACACTCTAAATGCCTAAGACTCTGCTTAAACCGTTTCCACGATGGGAAGCTGACTGCCCGAAGCGGTCACTCACATTTTTGGTTGGCCTTGTGGAAAATAGCGTTTCCTCTCCCTAAAGTACAATTCGATCCTGTACAAGAGATAGCACGTTGGTGCACAAGAGTGAAATTTAAGACCAAAAGCCATGTATTGAATACTTGTACACAGACGATCTTATATAATCTTCCTATTATCCTGTGTCACAGGTTTTACTGTGCCCACCTGAGGATAGAAAAGAGGGTGTCGGTGCCTTTAAGCGCACCCCTGACAAGTGACCATATTCGTTTCCTTGGGCTGCCGTAACAAATTGGCTGCCCTAGACCAATAGAACTTGATTCTTTCACAGTTCTGGAGGCTGGAAGTCTGAAATCAAGGTGTCAAAAGGTGCATGGTCCCTCTGACAGCTCCAGGGAGGAATCTTGCCTTGCCTCTTCCAGCTTCGGATGGACAAGGACAAGGACAACTCTTGGTGCCCCTTGGCATGTGACAATGTCGCTCCAGTGTCTGCCTCTGTCTTCACACGACCTTCTTGCCTGTGTGTGTCTTCTACCCTCTTATGATAACATCGGCAGTAGATTCGCGAACCGCACTCATCCAGTATGACCTCACCTTACGAATGACATCTAAAAGGATCCTATTTCCAAACAAGGTCACAGTCTGAGGTTCCAGGTGGACATGATTTTTTTTTTTTCTTCTAAGTGTGTGTAGCGCGGGGGGTAGGGGTGGGGTTGCTATTGAACTCACAACAGCGGCAAAGCCTTCGCTCGGGGCTTTTCTTCAGCTGTTTAGGAGTTAAAGACAATGAGTTTGTATCTAAACCTGTACATCCAGCATGGAGGGTTCTTGACATATAAAATTTAAAACACCGACAAAAAGCTAAAGCAAACCACTATCACTTGATTTTTAATTGCTTAGATCTTCAAGATAAGTGTCATGCACCAGGTCCTATATTGTCTTGAATTATATATAATTAACTTCTATTTCTATGATGTCAACCTTACTAGTTCTAAATTTGGCTTCACTTTCCTAGTTGAAAATAAATGTTCACAGTTTACACTTACTGATATATATTCCCCTACGCTTGAATCTTAAAACGGTATGTGGGGAAAGAGTGAAATCTCTGTTCAGAGTCAAACATTAGTAATATGTGTGGGTTGTCTTAACTCATTCGCTTACCTTCCGCACATATGTCACACAAAGCTATCTTAAAAATTCTACCTAGCCTGTACTCAGCATTCAACATGCTACATATTTTATGACATCTGATTCCTAGAACAACCCTAAAAAGTGGTCGTATCAGAGGCAAGTGTTTTAAGTCACGATGCCTTGTAAAGTATCCTGCACAGGAGACAGATAAATAACAAATGGTTTTGGATTATTTTTATTATTTTCATTCAATTTTACCACCCTTGCCTATAATTAACATATAACGGAAATATTACTGAATTGTAAAGAAGTTTCAGGCCTGCAAAAGAGGGAAGAGCCTTCATAGTAGGAAATGTCAGGGTTTAATGGGAATTCAGTCCCTAATCTAAAATATTTAATTATTTGCAAAGTACCTTTATACCCTTTAATGAGTCGTGCTATAATTCATGCAAGTCTCACATCTTCTGTACGTTCCTGAATCAGAAACTTCCGTTGGCTATCCCTGGTTCCCTGAGACATGCACTCCTTATATCAGTGAAGCCTAACCAGGTTAATCTCCTATCTGTAACATTTGAAAATAAAAAGAAATTTTCGGGGCGCCTGGGTGGCGCAGTCGGTTAAGCGTCCGACTTCAGCCAGGTCACGATCTCGCGGTCCGTGAGTTCGAGCCCCGCGTCAGGCTCTGGGCTGATGGCTCGGAGCCTGGAGCCTGTTTCTGATTCTGTGTCTCCCTCTCTCTCTGCCCCTCCCCCGTTCATGCTCTGTCTCTCTCTGTCCCAAAAATAAATAAAAAATGTTGAAAAAAAAAAAATTAAAAAAAAAGAAATTTTCACTCTCTTATAGAATTATCAAAGAAGTACCTTTTGCTCACTGAAGGATTAGGAAGAGAGCACTTCTCATCCAATAAATCTCCTATCTAATTTTGGTAATGGATATCTAATTTCATTTTTGAGATGCAGATACAAGGATATTAAACATGGGAATGTATCAATAAAGATGTTGCTATAACAGCTATGAACAGCTGACTCCTATCATCTTCCTTTCGTCTCAGAGAATGCCATAGAAGTACGCCTGTTAACAGAAACCTGAGCTCATTGGGGTTTCTGCCGGTGAACAAAAGCAGATATAAGAGGAAAAAAAAAATAAAGATTGCAGATGGACAGTAAGATCATAAACCTGTGGTATATAAGGTTACATCAGTAAAGGCCTGACAATACAGATGTTCAAAAGCCTGACACTCTCTTACTAAGCAAAACAATGACAACTCAAAGTGTGACTTGTTTAAACTCACATTTCTAAATTTAGGGGAAAAATGGAGATGATTACAGGTACTCAGGCCACCACCACTCCTGAGAGATCGTCCCTTTTTTTTCTCTCGTAGATGGAAACTATCATATAAATGAATGTAACATCTGTGTGTTTTTACTTGATTGTCCGGGTACGTAACACCTTTTACATTAGAGCAGCTATTAAATATAAGTTAGTTTCCTTAATGCTTTAAGATACACATGGATGAATAAGATATACTCTCTACATGAGGAACCTGCAATCAAACCAAGGAAAGACAGATGGCTTAGAACAGAAAGGCCACGGGACCAACCTATGGGGTGGAAGAAGAAATCACGTTTGGCTACCTGGATCATGAAGCTCTTCAAGGAGAAAATAACATCTGATCTGAACACTGAAGGACAGATCAAGTTCCAGTGATGGGGGAAGGCACACCAGGACACAGAAGATAGGACAAAGGCGCTAGTTCCCTGAACCTGGTTCAGCCGGTCATGGGGCCAGAGTTCTAAACGTGAAGTATCCAGATTCCAGTCCCCAATTTACTGGTGTGTGTCCCTCAAGGTGGAGAATTTGTATGTTTTTTTTTAAAGTTTATTTATTTATTTTGAGAGACACAGAGATAGCATGAGTGGGAGGAGAGGGGGAGAGAGAGAATCCCAAGCAGGTTCCACACAGTCAGCATGGAGCCCAGCACAGGGCTTGAACCCACAAAACTGTGACATCATGACCTGAGCTGAAACCAAGAGTTGGATGCTTAACTGACCGAGCCACCAGGTGCCCCAAGAACTTGTATGTTTAACAAGCTTCCCATTAGATTCTCTGGACAAAAAGATGAGAGTAGAAGTCCACAGGAAATATTCAGGGCGTAAGACATGGTTGTATTCTAAGTAGAGAATGAGACAGAAGGTGAAGTGAGAAGCAACACAGACCACCCGTGGCCTTGAAATGCCAAGCTTAAGAGTATGGAAACCACCCGAGATCCATGGGTGAGGGAACGATGTGATCAGAGCTGTGTTTCAGGTGAAGGCCTGGCAGTATCCAAAGGGCAGATGTGGGGCATCTGGGTGGCGCAGTCGGTTAAGTGTCCGACTTCAGCCAGGTCACGATCTCGCGGTCTGTGAGTTCGAGCCCCGCGTCAGGCTCTGGGCTGATGGCTTGGAGCCTGGAGCCCGTTTCCGATTCTGTGTCTCCCTCTCTCTCTGCCCCTCCCCCGTTCATGCTCTGTCTCTCTCTGTCCCAAAAATAAATAAAAAACGTTGAAAAATAAATAAATAAATAAAATAAAATAAAAAAAAACAAAGGGCAGATGTGATGGGCAAAGACTCTAGTCAGGGAGTCTTGACTGCAACATGAACATGAACACCGCAACATGAACAGGAACACCGCAACATGAACAGGAACCTGGGGAAAATGTATGGTCTGCACTGCTGTAAGGGCATAGCAGCAGAGTCGAGAGGAAGAAGAGAGTGTTAGAGAGAGAACTGGGAAGGACTTGGGTAATGAGCTAGAGGCAGAACAGAGATACAAATTGGCAGGTGAGCAGTCTGAAGGCAGGTCTGACTGCGGGGCCCAGGGTCCAGGTGGCCAGTCTGAAGCTCAGGTCTCCGGGTGGATAGATATCAGATGCTGCTTCCTGCTGACATCGCCACTACCTGCTCGAGTACTGCCTCCAGACCCTCTGGATTGCACCTTTCATATGCCCGGCCAGACTTCCTCCCATCACCTGAAAGAAAGTCAGATCCAATGAGTGCACTTCCCTCCGGTGGACAGGGTCTGCTTTCCAAGCTCCAGGCGCCCTCCAGGGCCCCCCTGAAATCCCCTGTTAGCCGGCTGGTCTCTGAGCTCTGCTCTCACGGGCATGGTGTGCTGGTTCATCTCAGGCACGGACGCCTGAACAAGGCCGAGCAAGCACACAGGCCCGCACGCAGTAATACTCTTTCTATCAAAAAACGGTCTCCACTAAAAACTGACAGCAGAAACAAAACCAAAACTAAAAGTGTAACACTGGCCACCTGAGGATTAGAAGTTGGGGAGGAGTTGGAGTTTGATCCTTGTTTTGCTTTGTTTTGTCTTTAATTGGAAAGCAAAGCCACGGCGAGGGAAAGCTGGCAGAGGAAACAATAGAACAGTGTCAACGCTCCTGTCTCAGTGGATCAGGCTGTGATACGATGAAGGTCAAGACTGGCTAATAAAAGGTCAGGACTCGTGATGCACCATCGGAGCCAGTAAAGCTTTTGTTTGTTCTGTTTTGTGTTCTGTAACTCAGGGGCTGGCAGTCATTGTAAGGGAGCAAAACAAACAAGTTCTGGCCCCTTCAAGGCCACATCCAGGCACCGCACAATGCCGGGGCGCCAGGGTGGTCTGTGGGCATGATGCACCCCCCCCCGCCCCCCCCCGCAGCTGCACGGTGCAGCAGCCCGCATCCTTCTGGCAAGCTGAGAGCAGGAAGCAGGGCAGGCTGGCCATGGGCAGAAGGCTGGGGAAGGCATGTGGGCACAGGACAAATGGGCACTTGTTCTCTGGCGGGTGTTGGGCAACCACTTTCATAAATGGTGAAGAGGGGAGGAAGGAGGCATTGACAGCATGCCCGTGTGTCTGATACAGCAGGGAGGAGATGCCTGTTCGGGTATCTCCGGGTGACTCTGTTTTTTGCGTAAACACCAGCAATATTTGAAACAGAAAAAAACCTGCAGTCCCCCGGCTCCAGATACGTCATCCTGTTTTCTCTCCTCTCTGCAATTGCTTTCCCCCTCTCCTGGAGAGCCGGCATCCCACCCCTTCTCAGCCTGGGGAAAGTTCTATTCAGCGTTCAAGTCCAGGCAAAGGGGTCCAGATTCTCTGGAATCTTCTCTAACGCTCCTAGGCACAACAGACTGCCTCTTCCTCTGGGCTGCAATGGTATTCATGCATGCTGCCATTATGAGCCACACGCGAGGTGCCATACTGTACTGAAGTTGCGTAAGCTGCTGTTTGGCCCCAGTTGTGCTTTATTTACCTCTGAATCCACAGCACTTGCAAAGGCAATGGCTCTATGGTCACCGTGGAAGATGCAGAAACCACACACCGACCTCACCACTTACTCATAGGAAGATCAATGAATATAAACTCTGCCAACAGCGGCCTCACTTTGACCCTTCACTCCCGGATGGAGGGAAGAAGCTCTAAAACTCTTCCAGAAACCTATTCTGGTTTTGCAACTCCAAGCAAATAAGTTCCTTCTCAGACGCTGTCCACTGCACCCCAGTGCCTACCACTCACCCCTCTGGGCTCCATGGACATGGACCAGGACCAGGAAGAGGACAGGAGCACTCTGGGAACCTCTCTGCTTCTGCCTGAGGCAAGAGTAATTCTCTCCGTGCAACATAAATCCCAGACAATGATCTCATCATGGGTGTCAACACAGCCTCTTCTATAAAGCAGAGAACAGTCGTTCTAATACTGGGAGAGTCTTCCTGTATGTGCTACCAAGGTCTTGCCAAGTGCTCAACAGATGTTCGTTCAATGGAACAGACTTCCCTGGTCACTTTTCATTAGATGTTCTTACCTCACCCTGAGAAACTTTGTAAGAAAAAAAAGAGATGAAGTTGGGATTAATCCATTCGTTTTACATAAGTGTAGACAGTCCCACATTATCAGTGGCCCAGCTGGAAGAGTGAGGCAGAAAAGGTTTCAAGAAGGAGATATCTGAGGGGCGCCTGGGTGGCTTGGTCAGTTAAACATCCAACTCTTGATTTGGGCTCGGGTCACGATCTCACAGTCATGGGTTCAAGCCCCACGGCAGGTTCTGTGCGGACAGCACAGACCACGCTTGGGATTCTCTCTCTCTCTCCCTCTCTGCCCCTCCCCCACTCTTTCTGTAAATAAATAAATACACTTTTTTTTTTTTAAGAAGGAGATATCTGAGACTGACATACTTGAAGTGTGGGAAGCATGTGCACAAGCTGAGAGGTGTGGAAGGAGAGAGCATTCCAAGTGGCCTAAGAGCATGGGCAAAGGCTTGAAGACAAGAAAGTAGAAAGCATGCTCAGTGAACCGCCTGTCCTCGTCATATGCTTCCCTCTAGGGCGACAGTGGCGTATTCTAGAATCAGCACAGGTTATGAAGCCAGTCATCCCACAGCTGTGTGGCCTTGAGAAAGTCACTTAAACCCTCTGGGTAAACTCTCTCACCAGTAAAATAGAGGTGATAATGCCCGGTATGGTTGTTCTAAGAATTTAGGATGTATGTTAGAGATGTGGTAAAGCATATGTACTAAATAGGGGCACCTGGGTGGCTCAGTCGGTTAAGCATCCGACTACGGCTCAGGTCATGGTCTCGCGGTCCGTGAGCTGGAGCCCCGCATCGGGCTCTGTGCTGACAGCTCAGAGCCTGGAGCCTGCTTCGGATTCTGTGTCTCCCTCTCTCTCTGCCCCTCCCCTGCTCCCACTTGCACTCTCCCTCAAAAATAATAAACATTAAAAAAAATTTTAAAAAAAGAATACATACTAAATAAACGGAAGATATGATGAATGATGGTGATGACGATGTTGGGATGATGAGCCATAAGGTCCTTGAAGACAGAGACTATTTCTTACTCTCACTTGCGACCACTGAAGTACCTGCCATCCTGTTTGGCCCCAATTCAACAGGGACTTGCGTGTTGACTTAAACGATTCTCCTTGCCTGGGGCACCTGGGTGGCTCAGTCGGTTAAGCGGCCGATTTCGGCTCAGGTCATGATCTTGCGGTCCGTGAGTTTGAGCCCCGCGTCAGGCTCTGTGCTGACAGCTCAGAGCCTGGAGCCTGTTTCAGATTCTGTGTCTCCCTCTCTCTGACCCTCCCCCGTTCATGCTCTGTCTCTCTCTGTGTCAAAAATAAATAAATGTTAAAAAAAAATTAAAAAAAAAAAAAGATTCTCCTTGCCAGTTTATTTCTATTGCTATGCTCTGGTTTTCGCTGTGCCATTTAAAGGAATGTTTACTACTTTTCTTAAGCCTAATCAGACACAGAAGAGAGTCCACGGACAGGAGAATGCACGAGACGCAAATTCTGCCCACCGTGCATTTGGGGCCGAATCTGCAGGCAACCTGGCAGGCGCGTAGACGATTGACACATATTGTCAAGTAGTAAAGGTTCCACAAAGAAAAACGTTCTACAGGCTCAGAGTCTCAAAAAAAAAAAAAAAATGAGTAGAACTTTGATCATCAGAGAAGAGGGGAAGGCGCAGATATTATATGTAGAGAGATTACTGAAGAGAAGAGATCACAGTGTGAAAATACGAAGCACGTTTGAGAAACCGTGGGTATCTGGCCTGGCCAATACGTATAGGAAACTGAAGATACAGCCTGAAAAGTAGTATTAGGTCAGACCGAGAAAGACCTACAAGGCCAAGACGAAGGTTGAGTCCTTATTTCCCTAGCAGCCTGGCCTGGGATCACAGAATTTGAGGCCTGGAAGGTTCAGAGAGTCTACTCTCCCCCTGAGAGACCAGGAGAGCAAGGCCAAGGGAAGTTAACTTGCTCAAAGTTGCCCTGCTCATTAGGGGCGGAACTGAGAGGAAAATGCTGGTTTCCCCATTAACAGTCAGGAGCCGGCGCCCCCCACCACAGACAGACTATAACATTTAGCGTATACACCACCATCTCCTTTTCCCGTACCCAATGCGGACATTTCTAATCCTACTTTCCTACTGAGTCCAGACTAGCCTTACCATGCTCGGCACAGCCCCCCGGTTGTTGTCAGTAGGCTATACTGCTCCTGGAGACATGACCCATCAGCCATCATGCTGGACTCACGTTTGTTGTCTTCATGTACCAATGTCTGCCTTAAAATTCTTACAGAGGATAGCGGAAATGACTAGGGAGGTTTCAGTCACCTCCAAGAGTCACTTGCTTAACGCATCCCGCTGTGTGGGAGGCGAACTAGGTCATCATAGGCACAGACGTTTCATTCCCCAGCCAAGGACAGTAGGTAACCCCAGTCCCTTCTGCCCTCCATGCCACCGTCTCTCCCCAGCAGCCTGTCTTTTATGTCAAAACTACAACCAAGAAGGAGCAGGGGAAATCCCACGCTCGGAAATGAGAGCAAAACAGCATAAATAAGAAAACTCACTGCTTACGCTATGGCAGGGAGAGGGGAAAGTGGGTGTGGGGAGGGAAAATAACACATTAACCCACAGACCTGAAATTAAGCACCCTTCAATGTTTCCTTTTTAGTTTAGAAACCACCAAATAAAAACGAAGGAAAAAAAATCAGGAAGTTCCCTCCTTAATGTTAACAATAGAACAATCCAGTGTGCCGTTACTCAGGGCAACTTCTTTTTAAAAAGGAGGCACTAAATGTTCAGATCCTGCAGGACCCTGCTTGGTAGCTTGACTTAGGTGTACTTTTGGTGTCTAAAAATAGATTTGTGAGCGCAAAGAACTGCAGTTAACTTCAGACTTACTTAGATTATGGAATTTTAGATGGAAAGGCTACTCTGGCAAGCACACTAACAAAAAATGTGGGAACTTCAGATTCTCTTCCCTCGATAGCCTTGAGGCTTGGTGCAATTCTTGTTTCGCTGTTGTAATTTGTTCCGCCCAACAAGTGATAACACCTACCCACACATATTTTGCAAGCAAATTTCTGGGGGTATTTTAAGATTCTTCTAATTCAGAATCTGTATAACATACACAGAGTAAAATTATGTCACTTGTCAATACAAACATGCCTACTTTATGACAAACTGGAATACTGACATCTGGATTTTAGAAATAGGGAAACTGAGGGGCACCTGGGTGGCTCAGCTGGTTAAGCATCGATCGGACTTCGGCCTAGGTCATGATCTCGTTGTTCCTGAGTTCAAGCCCCAGTTGGGCTCTGGGCTGACAGCTCAGAGCCTGAAGCCTGTTTCAGATTCTCTCTGTCTCTCTTCTTTTCTTTTCTCTTTTCTTTCTCTTCTCTCTGTTCTTTTTATGTGAGTGCATTTTAAAAGATTCAACTTAGGAAACTGATTTGTACGTAACTGTTGAGGATAGTGCCTGGGACCCAAAGTGAAATGCACCTACATTAGGTAGGCTACAATGATCTCAGGTTGATGAAAAATGTCAGAAATCAGATTTGTGCTATGAAAGATGAAACAGACGAACAGAAGCAGCAGCAGCAACAAAAGATTGTGGGGTTTTTTGTTGTTGTTGTTGTTCTTTGCATTTCTCCATAGCATAAAAAAAATCAGCTAGTTCCATTTTCTGAAAAGTAATTTCCTCCCCTTACCATATTTCTTAAATATAGTAATAACTGATTATATTACAATGGAATTCTAAATAACTAAGCTACCCTACAGAAAACACAAAATACGTCTATTTTAAGTTTTTACAAATGCCTCTCAGTGGTATTTTTTTTCCATGCCCCTGTTTGTTGATTACATGAACAGTAAAGGCATTAATGAAAATAAATTTGTTTCCCTGCATGTGGGAATACTTTTAACGTGTGTGGAAGGTTTGAAGTTCATTTGCAAAAAAAAAAAAATTTTTTTGTCATGCCATAAGAAGACAAGCATTTGCCCTGAGAACCGAAATTACTGCTTTCCTCATAGAAATGCCATCTGACTCCTTCTCTTTTCTGTCCTTTCTTTTCTTTTTTTTTCCAAGAAGAAAAGTCAGTGCTGCAGACTTTTTTCAGGCAACAGTCAAAGAATCTCACTTTGGGATTTCAGCGTTTAAACTTGTGCCTTTATCCAAGACGGCTCTTAACTAATGCACAATAAGCATCAAAGAGAAATTGCAATGCTCTCTGAACATAATGGATACTTATTCCACCGAAAGAGTCAACCGACCTGAACCCAGCCCTCCAAAGTTTTTGAAGAAAATTATCAAATTACTAAGAGACCTATTCTGTTTCCATCAAGATAGATTGCGGACTGCCTTAGAAAATATGGCTGTGGGCTGCACTATTTCACATACACGTGGAATAACATTGAAGCCAGCAGTATGAAGGGGGGCAGCCATAGTTAAATGTGCTTTGACTTAAGGCAGGGTCCAGACGCCTGGGTGGCTCGGTCGGTTGAGCGTCCGACTTTGGCTCAGGTCATGATCTCGCGGTTTGTGAGTTCGAGCCCCACATCAGGCTCTGTGCTGACAGCTCAGGGCCTGGAGCCTGCTTCGGATTCTGTGTCTTCCTCACTCTCTACCCCTCCCCTACTCACACTCTGTCTCTCTCTCCTTCAAAAATAAACATTTTTTAAAAATTGAATTAAGGCAGGGTCTCTGATCATTTGCATTTTTAATTGTTGCCATCAGCAAGTGCCAAAGAGATGATTTTATATAAACAACAACAGCCCCATCTCTGGTTGCCGGACATTTACTCTTCACCTTCCAAAGCCTCTGGCGAGAAAGCCCAGGACGTGGCAGACACAGCATCATAGAAGAAGAGGTCAGGGCAAGAACTCTACAGGCGGCCGGCATGGGTTCCACGCCTGCTCTGTCACTTACAAGCTGTATGACCCCGGACGAGTCACTTAACTACACTGGGACCAACTACATCATAGGGTGGTTTCGAGAATTCAAAGAGGAATAGAAATGCATTTGTACATGGGGCCCCGGAAACAATGCCTTGCAGAGCAAACACCCTATAAGCTCTTGATACTTTTATTATGTTCTATGTCTTAGGTGAACGGCCTGAGGCCTCAAGGCAATTAGTGAAAGTTACGTCAACCTTTCCTTTTCAACAGCTTCAGGTCGACAGTGGCTCTCCTCTTGACATAAATTATGGAAGACAAGACGGGATTTTTGTCGGTTTACCTCTCAACTGAGACAGAGCTGGCCACAGGAGCCTCCAGCGAAGATGCGAAAACAGTGGCCCCTCTTTGATCCTCTTTGGCAAGGCCCTTCGGGACCTGGAACCTGGCACCCTCTCCCACCCTGTCCCACCACACCTGGCTTTCCCCTTTTCTTCACAGCGTAAGCTCTCGAGATGACTAGAGTTCCTTAATAGCTCCATGTGGCTCCATACCTCTCAACCATTGCCCATTTCATTCGTTTTTCTAGGATGCTTTCCTCCGGTGGTCTACATGACAGACTCCTCTTCGTGTTTCAAAACGTGGCCCAGCTCTCACTGGCCCCCAAAAAATCCTTTTCAGACTCTCACTCCACCCCCGGTCTTTGCTCTGTGGCACCTCCATCCTGCTGATTCTTTCGCACGGGCTGCGATGTGTTTCTTGTCGTTATCTGTCTCCGCGACGAGGCTGCAACGCTCTTAGGAGCAGACTGTGTTCTACCCTCTTCCTGCACACGCAGCACATAGCGGAAGAAGTGGCACCCAGCACGTATTCAGTAAATAATTGTTGAAAAAAAACATATAGTTTCTTCCACCCGTCCTGAGACTAACTTTCTCCCTCAGATTGTCTCTCAGCTACTATTTTGCAATCCTTTCTACCATCAGGCATTTGAGACAGAGGTGCTGATTCAGTCGTCTCTATCTGTCTCACCTATGAGATGGGCTCAATACTCATTCTGCTTTTGAAGTGAGCGAGATACAGAATCACAAGGGAAGGGGATGCAGGAGAACAGGACACAAAATGTTCTTCAGAGAGGTCCTGGGGAAGGTGTCTTGTCCTTTCCAGAAAAGCAGCACCCTTAAGAGCTAGGCTCAAGGAGGAGCGTCCCTTGGGAATTCCCCAGGGTACGTAGGTCACGTCCTCTGCCTGTGCTGGGGGAAACCAAGGCAGACAATCCAAGAGGTTCTGTCCAGGGTCCAAACCCCAAACGCAGTCATTGGCCTAACAGGCTCCTCAGTGGTAAAAGGCTGGTTGCCCTGTGGATTGGATTTGGTCCCCAAATATATTTTGTTTGGCCCAGAGTCTTGAAAAAAGTATGAAGTTAGCTGCCAATGTGTAAATATTAGGAGACTGAACGTTAAAAAAACAAAAAAAAAAAATCTAGATTTCTGGCTTGATTTTTGGAAGAACCGGCAACACTGGATCCCCATCCCTGGTTGGATACACGTGTGGGAGCAGAACAGGGCTGCCCTCTGTAGGCGGGGCATGTGTTTTTCAGTCTACCACGCCCCCTCCCCCATGTGACTCAAGAACTTTCACTGCCTGAACGCTATATAGCCTCTGCGGGGCTAGGCTCAGCAAGAAAAGCTAAGCATTGATGGAAGCAGATGGGTCCGGGAAGAAACAGGCCAGAATATGGACAGAAGCCTGGAACCGAGGGGACAAGAGCTTTTTTTTTTTTTTTTTTTTTAAATTTTTTTTTCAACGTTTTTTATTTATTTTTGGGACAGAGAGAGACAGAGCATGAACGGGGGAGGGACAGAGAGAGAGGGAGACACAGAATCGGAAACAGGCTCCAGGCTCCGAGCCATCAGCCCAGAGCCTGACGCGGGGCTCGAACTCACAGACCGCGAGATCGTGACCTGGCTGAAGTCGGACGCTTAACCGACTGCGCCACCCAGGCGCCCCAACAAGAGCTTTTTATAGGATCTTTATTATTTAAGCCAAATGTAAAGGTGCTGTGAAAGGCAGTGACAAGTGAAAGCTTGAATTAACGATTTTTAGGAAGTATAATCGTGGAGACTAGAACTGGTGGCCTTATGGTATGTGCATATATGTGAATATAAATTCATATCTCCAACCAGGACCTCTCTTTTGAACTGTAGGGCCATATATAGATTGGCATGCCTACCTCATATGTCCAATGAGTACCATCAAACTAAACATGTCCAAACTGGACCATGGACGGTCCCTCCCAAACCTGCTCTTTCTACCAACTTTTCCACGGCAGTAAATGTACCTCCAATTCCTTCTTCTAGCTGCTCAGGCTAACAACTTTGACAGCACCCCTGACTCACATTCTTTTGCCCTCCTGCCTAGCCCGTCAGCAAATCCTGCTCCAGCTCTACCTTCAAAATATTCCCAGAGCTCAATCCCATGTCACCAGCCCCACTGCCATCGCTCTGGTTCAAGCCATCATTTGTCTCCTAGATTATTGGAACGGCCACCTAAAGGCCACCCCTGATTCGGTACGTGCACCCTGCAGTCCATTCTCTACACAGAGGCCAGAATGATCCAGTGAATAAGAAAGTCAGGTCACACCACTGCTCTGCCCAACACCTTCTAATGATTTCCCATTCACGTGGAGTGACACAGCCCCTGCTGTGATCGACAAGACCTCCCATGACCTGCGAACCACACTCCACTCACACACACCGCTGTCATCTCTTACCAGCCCTGCCCCTCTCGCCCACTCCATTCCAGCCACGCTGGCCTTCTTCTAGTCCACAAACACTCCAGGCAGAGTAGCCCCTCAGGGTCTTTGTACTTGCCGTTCCTCTGTCCAGGAGGTTCTTCCCCACCAGATACCCACTAACCAACCTCCTCATTTCCTCTGGACTTTACTAAAAGGTCTCCCTCTCAGAAAGGCTCTCTCTGATCACCCTATCTCAAATTCAACCCTCCTTGGCACTCTCCATCTCTGTTCTTGCCCTCTTGTTCCTTCCCTAAATTTTACCTTGTTGTCTGTCACCCAAGCTGGAATATGAGCTCCTCAAAGAGAGAACATCAATGTGTTTTGCTAAATACTGTATCCTCAGTGCCTAGAAGAATCCTTGGTACACAGTCCGGGAAATATTGGATGACCAATAAATATTTGTTAAATAAATGAATTTATACATATATGTTAAGATCATACTTATATATCATTCCCAGTGGGGAAAAAATGCGTGGTCTGCCTGACAACATTAAATTTGGGGATAATACACATATTAGGCCTAAAACTCAAAAGATATGAATAGACACTTCTCCCAAGAAGACACCCAGATGGCCAACCATCACATGAAAAAATGCTCCACATCACTCATCATCAGGGAAATACAAATCAAAACCACAATGAGATACCACCTCACACTTGTCAGAATGGCTAACATGAACAACTCAGGCAACAAAAGATGTTGGGGAGGATGTGGAGAAAGAGGATCTCTTTTGCGTTGTTGGTGGGAATGCAAACTGGTGCAGCCACTCTGGAAAACAGTATGGAGGTTCCTCAAAAAACTAAAAATAGAACTACCCTACGACCCAGCAATTGCACTACTAGGTATTTATCCAAGGGATACAGGGATGCTGTTTCGAAGGGGCACATGCACCCCAATGTTTATAGCAACACTACCAACAATAGCCAAAGTATGGAAAGAGCCTAAATGTCCATCGATGGATGAATGGATAAAGAAGATGTGGTATACACACACACACACACACACACACACACACACACACACACACACACACAATGGAGTATTACTCGGCAATCAAAAAGAATGAAATCTTGCCTTTGCAACCACATGGATGGAACTAGAGGGTATTACGCTAAGCAAAATTAGCCAGAGAAAGACAAATATCATATGACTTCACTCATATGAGGACTTTAAGACACAGAACAGATGAACACAAGGGAAGGAGCAAAAATAATATAAAGATAGGAAGGGGGACAAAACATAAGAGACTTAAATATGGAGAACAAACAGAGGGTTGCTGGAGGGGTTGTGGGGGGGGGGTGGGCTAAATGGGTAAAGAGCACTAAGGAATCTACTCCTGAAATCATTGTTGCACTATATGCTAACTAACTTGGATGTAAATTTAAAAATAAATGAATATATAGAATAAAATAAAAGGGGTGTAATAAGGGGTGGGTGTCAAAATGTAAGTGAGTAATAGAGATTCAAATGATTGAGTGACAGCAACTTATAACACCATATATACAACGCTGTGCTGTGCAGTAAAAAGTTCAGGTTCGCTCCTTTTAGACCTTGCCCTGGCCCCTTAGAATCACATTCAAAAGACACTGTGGTCAGAATTTTTCATGCACAAGATGTATCCATTCTGTACCACTTTATTCAGCTCCTTCTTTGTCCCACTTTTCTCTCTTCTTCTCTGGTTTTGAAACATCCATTCGTCTGGTCCTAGGCCAGCCCCATTGCCTAATCTCCTGGCTCAAAGCTGATCTCCTACCTCCAGGCTTGGCCTTGAGACCTGTTTTCCTCTCCGCTTAAGCCTAGAGGGTAGATGTTAGACAGAAAAGAACCCAGGAACGGTTTTGGCAAAGGTCCTTGCTCCATCGAAATGCTTTATTTTCCCCTTTTCTCTTTGCTACCAGACTTTTGAAGTTATCTGGAAGAAAACACAAAGCTCCATGATGACACCTAACTATGAGAACATGAAGTTAAAATCTTGGGCTTTAGAAAAACACATATTGAAAAGGTATGTCCTATCTGTCCAAAAAATGCAGTGTGCAGTATACTCTAAAAGGCAAGAGGATGAGGGGTTACTGAAACAGTCAGGAATCTGATGAAGAATTTACAGACCTGCAAAGGCAAGGCACAGAGCCTGGAAATCTGCCGTTTCCCCACTTTCCCCCACTGAGCCAAATGTGAGATAAGACATAGCTAATTCTAATCACATTAAAACATTTTATATCACATAGACTGTAATGGAAAAATGGTCCACCTTGGGGTTATAAAGGTTTTCTGGCTCCAAAACTGGATGGGGCTGAGGTGTTAGTTTGAAGGCCTTTAGCCAAGGACTCTGGCTATTTCGATGCCGTCAGCCTTGTGGTACGCAGAATAATGGCCCCAAAGATGTCCACATACTATTCTCTGGAAACTGGGAATATGTTACCTTACATGGCAGAAGGGACTTTGCAGATACGATCAAGTTAAGGATTCTGAGATGGGAAGATTATACTAGATTACCAGGGTAAGCCCAATATAATCACCAGAGTCATTATTAGAGGAAGGCGGGAAAGAAAATGTGAGAAAGGAAGCAGAGGCCAGAGTGATGGGGGGCCATGAGTCAAGGAATGTGAGCAACCTCTAGAAAGCGAAAAAGGTTAAGAAAATAGATACTCCCCTAGAGCCTCCAAAGGGAATGCAGCTCTTTCAATCCAGTTTAAAATTGTGACCCTCCAGAACTCTAAGAAAGGAAATTTGTGTTGTAAGCCACAAAGTTTGGGGTCATTTGCTACAGCAGCAACAGGAAAGGAATACAAGGCTCTGTTTTCTCACAATGGGCCTCAGTAGGCTAATACCAAGGTGTTGGCTGGGATGTGTTAATTCTCGAGGGTTCTAAGGAAAAGAGAGTCTATGTCCTCGCTTTTTCCAGCTTCTAGAAGCCACCAACAGTCTTTGGCTGGTGATGTCCTTCCATCTTCAAGGCCTATAAGAGCCCACTGAGACTATCTCACTTCATCGACTCCTTTGGCAAATCATGGTTGAGAATGTCCTACGTGTTCACGCAACCTGGCCAAGGTGGAAGATGTTGAAGTTGTCTGTGAAATCACATGTCACTTCGGGGCAGCTTTTATCTTTCTGTAAAGAAGAAACCTCACCAACAGCCATGTCTAGCCCCAGCATAAGCTTGTGAGAAATGCCAGGCACGCTATGTGACCCAAGTATTCACCGAGTCCCAGAGACGTGCTTCAAACCAGGTCTGGGGTCATACTGATGGTCTGTGACCATTCCATGGCCTGTCACTTGCACACTCTTTACAGGGACTTTTAAAGAATAGTCTGGATCCACTGGAAGAGCAATCCAAGATGAGTGAAGGTATTATTTACCCGCCTCTTATCATCCTTTCTTATCTTCGTACAGCAATCCCACTCTTCTCCCTCAGGCTCTTATCATACTTCTAACTTCATATTCTCTTCAGTGAAAGCTTATTTTCAGGATGAGATCTGATAAACACATTCACTGTCAAGGGCACAGGGACTGTGACATTTAAACCATACCTCCAAGGGGTATTTACTTTTTAACAAGGATCCGAAGAAGATTGTAAGTGTCAGAATAAGGTCTACATCCACCTTCTTTACCACTGGCATCCTTCATTCCTAATACCATGCCTGGAATTTAGTCAGTCTTGGATCAAGACTTACCGAATGAATGAAGGAAATCATGCTAGCAGACAGAATACGTATGCCATCTTCTAGAGACATCAGCGCTTCCTAGGATGTGGGGATAGAACCTGCCTTCATGACTGCTCAAAAACAAACAAGACCTCGGAAATAAGGCATATTATAGTAACGATCACTCTCGTGTTACCTTAGCTTTCAAATTACTTTTTAAACGCCAAGTTAAACTCCTCTAGTGACGACAAACTTTTCCTAAAAAAGGAGACAAGGAGTACAGAAGGGCCACGTGACTTGGGATTGAATATGGTCACGGCAGACTGAGAAACAGAGAATAAGGTTCTAAGCTTTCAATTTGACTGAAAAAGGAGCCCAAACTTCTAAATTACCTTCACATTCATAGAGCCTTCTGGCTACTCAGAAGAACCTCAAAGCAATAGACCACTCTGACAGTCCAGAAGTGAATGCTCCTAGACTCATTGCTAAAGCCTCGTCATTGGTTAAGTCTTACTAGATCCCAAGCAAACCTACATTTACAACCCGGAGTCACGGCGGGCTTCTGTGTGGTTTGCGGTCCTCAATAAAATTTTATGGAAAATTTTATGTCTCTGTGCATGTGAGCTATTTTAAAGGAGTGAGTCTAACCGGGGAAGGTCTAGAACCCAGTGCTTTAAGAAATGGTTCTAGCCATTACATCTTGTTAATGTCCAAGTTCTTTCTCTGGTATCTTTCTTTGGTGTCATTGTCTTAAACAATTAATCTTCTCATCTGGTCAGTTGGTTGCTGTGTTAGTTTCCTATTGGCTGCTCTAAAAAATTACCATTTACTTGGTTGCTTAAAATAATACAAATTTAGGGCGCCTGGGTGGCTCAGTCGGTTAAGCGTCCGACTTCGGCTCAGGTCATGATCTCACAGTTCGTGAGTTCGAGCCCTGCGTCGGGCTCTGAGCTGTCAGCTCAGAGCCTGGAGCCTGCTTCACATTCTGTGTCTCCCTCTCTCTCTGCCCCTTCCCTGCTCATGTTCTGTCTCTCTCTGTCTCAAAAATAAACATTAAAAAAAAATAATGCAAATTTATTATATAACAGTTCTGGTGGTCAGAAGCCTGAAATGGGTCTCACTAACATAAAGGTGTTGGAAGGGATGTGTTAATTCTGGAGGCTCTAGGGAAAAGAGGATCCATTCCCTCACCTTTCCCAGCTTCTAGAAGCTGCCAACAGTCCTTAGCTGGTGACCCCCTTCCACCTTCAAGGCCCACAATAGCCCATTGAGACTTTCTCACTTCAAATCCCTCTAACATTGACTCTTCTGCCTCCTTCTTTCACATTTAAAGGACCCTCGTGGATACATCAGGCCTACCTAGAAGATCCAGGAAAATTTCCCATCCCAAAGTCAGCTGACAACAACCTCAATTCCACCGGCAGCCTTAAGTCTCTCTTGCCATGTAACATAACATAGTCATGGGTTCCAGAGGTTAGCATACAGACATCGTGCCATCGTTCTGCCTATTACAGTTACTTAACACATTCTTTAAGCACCTGCTTCTATTATGAGGTTTTGTAAGGGATTTTGAAGATACACTGTGTTTGACCAGGTGCGTACTCTTCAGGAGACAATGATAAGAATGATGATATTAGGGGCTCCTGCGTCGCTCCGTAGGTTAAGCGTCCGACTTTCGTTCAGGTCATGATCATGATTTTGAGCCCCGCATCAGGGTCTGTGCTAACAGCTCGAAGCCTGGAGCCTGCTTCGGATTCTGTGTCTCCCTCCCTCTCGCCTCTCCCCTGCTTGCTCTCTTTCTCATTCTCTCTCTCAAAAATAAATAATCAAAACTAAATAAATGATAATAACTGCCATTGTCGAGCATTTACTATATGCCAGGCTCCTTTCTAAACACATTATATAACTTAACTCATGCAATATTGCAACCACCGAAGGAGTTTGGTAATTTTATGGCAACCATTTTAGGGAAAAGGAAAGGGAGGCACAAAGAGACAATGTTTCTTGCACAGATCATGCGACTAGTTTGGTGACAGGAGGGGCTCTGGAACCCAAGCTCTGAACCTCCGTGATTCGTTTGTCCTTTAATGTAACACTGAGAAAAATGAAAGAGAAAAGGGCATTAACTGGGTAAACAAAAACAATATAAATTGTAGAAATAATGAAAACCTTCAAGCAAAAAAGGATAATAGAAATTAAGATAAGTTATCACAAGGAACGTTAAAAAGACTGACCATATTACAGATACATGAAGATAATTCAATGAATACTCATTGTCATCACTGTCCCTTTGAAATAATGTCTGTCATAAAAAGAACTGAAGTTTTCACAGGGCACATAAATAACAGTTCAGAAAGAAGCCTGCAAAATTTAAGGGCATCCGTGTTCAACGGACATTCGAAAAGTCTAAGATATGTGAGTGCACGCAAAGGGGACACACGGTCAGTGCCAAGGGAAAGAGACAGCCTCAGTCAAACCCCAACACTTTGAAAAAGATGCTCTCTGTTCTCAAATGGAAATAAATATCAGGTCGCTCACGTCCTGCAGGTTTGAAACTTCCAGAACGAAATTTAGTCGGTGAAATTTAAGGATGACTGCTTCTTAGAGGTGGAAATTGTATCTGTTGAATGTAACTCTACAGGGAAGAAAAAAAAAACCCCAGAGCCTGCGTACATTGTTTCTCAAAGGGAGAAGGCAGCTGTGAGTCTGGGAGAATGATTTAGGAAGGCTTCCTGGCGGTACACATAAAAGGATGAGAAGAAATCTGACCAGATGAGAATAAGAGCTGGCCACTAAGCTAGAGAGAAGGTTAAGGAAATGCAAAGGAATGGTGTTTTTTGTTTTGTTTTGTTTTGCTTAAGTAGCTTTTAAAGGAAGACTAGAAGACAGGGTAAGAAACGAGAAATTTTTTTTTTCAATATATGAAGTTTATTGTCAAATTGGTTTCCATGCAACACCCAGTGCTCATCCCAAAAGGTGCCCTCCTCAATACCCATCACCCACCCTCCCCTCCCTCCCACCCCCCATCAACCCTCAGTTTGTTCTCGGTTTTTAAGAGTCAGAAAAGAGAAATTTTTATTTTAATGTCCCATCTAACTCTAATTCTGTAAAAATGACAGCAAGGTCCTGAATCTATTCTCTCCTGATGATGTCCTCATAAAATGTCCTAGGTCTACAAATCTGCTTACAAATCCAAAGATGAACCTCCTCACTGGCCTCTCTCAGCCACAGGGGGGGACACTGGGGGCTCAGTAGTCAAAGCGTGTCCTTTCCGCTCCTTACAGTCACCAGGAATTATAGGATTCAGAAACAAAGACACTGGGGGGAAATTTTGCTGCTGTTTGTGTAACGAAAAGTGGTTTATGCTTCAAATGATTGACTTATATTGTAATAAAAATAAATACTTAAACTACAATAACCTGAAGACATACAATAAGGAATTCAATTAGTAAGATGATCTCTGCATATAGAAATCATGATCATACACCATGATAAACGGTGAACAATAAGCAACACACAACCAAAAAAGGAAGCAGTGTTAACTAAAAATGCAGAATGTTCAAGAAGCAGCCTACATCTCCCTTAGAGCCTGTAACCAATAATCTAAAGTGCTAATGATAGTATCAGGGCTATAATTTGGTCCCCAAAGAAACATCTAACAGGCTAAAGTGAATAAGTCAGGAAACATCCACCCCCAAAAGTGCAATAACGATTGTTTTTTGTTTTTTTTCATACTTACATAGCAGTGTCCCTATTGCCATCTTTGTACTTGGCTGAGAACAATATGTTATTATTAAGGAGATATCTCTTTGTTTTTGTTGCTTAACATCTTCATTAAGGACTCCAAGAGAATTAACACCAAACGGTGATGAGAAAAGAGAACTGTAGAGACTATCTTCAAAGATAGACTCCAAAATCCAAGTAATTTGGGCAGACTACCAAACTCAGTACATCAGAAGGGGAAAACAAATAGCACAGCCAGAACATGGGGATGGAAATGTTGAAAAGACATGTAGATAATATTACTTCCGTATACAGAGATGGAGCCACTCCTCCCCCAAAGCTCACACCTCTTCTCCAACTGGTGATGCATTTTTGCAAATTTAACCCCACTCTTGCCCTGTTCCTCTGCTAACACATAACCTGTTCGCTGTGGCCGCAGAACAGTAGCTATAAAATGAAGGACAGGATAATTCCCCCTCAATCAAGCAGTATTGTGTCAGACACATGCAGTATAGTTTGGAACTGTTATGGGGCCTCCTGCCAGGCAGTGGGGTTCACTTGAAGAGGTTTATCAATTCCTGGCTGTGTGATCACAGGCCAGATACCTAACCTTGCTGAGCCTCACTGCCCCGCATCTGCAAAACGGCCATGGGAAAAACTAGTTGGCCTCCCAAGGTGTTCCAAGATGCAAACGGATTATATGCCTTAATGAACTTTGTAACAGGTAAATGTTATCAGAGTACAATGTCCAGTTCGAGGTAAAAGAAATATCATTACAAGGAATGCAGAAGAAAAAAGTTCCAAGGTTTGAGAACGTTTAAAGGGATGGACTTCATTCTGGCAGGGGTTAGTGGGGAGAGACAAAAATTGGGCCATTTGATCGTCTTTAAATATATGAAAAGCTTTCATTGAGCAGCTAAAACAAAAACAACCAAACTAAAGATAAAATTAAAAAAAAAAATAAAAAGAGGAACTGGGTTTACATTGTATCATGAGGGATCTAGGTAAATTACCTTTACAAAGAATTTTTGGTTGCTAATACAACGAGGCAATTCAATCTTCATCCCTAGAATCTTTACTAACTGGAAAAATACTTTTTTTTTTTTTTTTTTTTTTACTTTAGAGAGAGACAGAGAGGAGAGCCCATGTGAGTGAGAAAGACAGAGGGAGGGAGAG